>NC_141058.1:49671614-50271614 GCF_041138505.1 Cibotium barometz | reverse complement strand
ATCTGGTTCACTATGTCGAGGGCTGTATAAGCTCAATATGGATGGCAAATGTGTAGAGGATTCAGCATGTGCTATTATGGATACGCAGGCTATTTCAAATGCAAAACTGTGGCATGCACGTTTTGGTCATCTGAATTTTGCAAGTTTGCTGCGCCTGCAGAAATCTGAAATGGTGTCTTCTTTGCCTAAGCTTGAGGCACCTGTCAAGCATGTTTGTGAGGGCTGCATATTGGGTAAAATGCAGCGTGCTTCCTTTCCCAAAGATGGATCAGTGAGAGCTGAACGCAGATTGCAGCTTGTTCACAGTGATGTTTGTGGTCCCATGCAAACTCCATCATTTGGAAACTACCTTTACTTCGTGACTTTCATTGATGATTTTACCAGGCATGCATGGGTATATCCTTTGAAGGCAAAGTCCGAAGTGTTTTTGTGCTTCAAACAGTTTTTGGTTATGGCTGAAAATGTGTCAGAAAGTAAGATGGGCACCCTCCGTTCAGATCGAGGGGGGGAGTATATGTCTTCAGAATTTAATGCATTTCTGGCTGAGCGTGGGATAAAACACCAATGTACAGTGCCGTATACACCACAGCAAAATGGTGTGGCTGAGAGAAAAAACAGGTCTCTCATGGAAATGGCAAGATGTATGGTTAAGAGTCAAAGTCTACCACATGGTTTTTGGCTTGAGGCTGTCATGTGTGCCACTTATGTACTAAACAGGTGTCCCACCAAAGCATTACAGGTTGTCACTCCATATGAGGCTTGGCATAGCCGCAAGCCATCTGTTGGCCATTTACGTGTTTTTGGTTGCCTGGCATATGCATTAGTGCCTGTGCAACATCGCAGAAAATTGGATGACAAAGCTGTCAAATGTATTTTTGTTGGATATAGTGCTGAGAGCAAAGGCTATCGTTTGTATCATCCACAGACAAAGCGCATTTTGGTTAGCCGTGATGTTGTATTTGTGGAAGATGCAGTTCAGCCCTTGGTTTCATGTACTAAGGAGACAGATATCAGCTCACGTGATGTCTATGATACATTGTTGCCTCTTTTCAGTGGTGCACAGTCAAGTGTAATACCTCATGAGGCAGTTTTTCAGCCTATGCAGGTTTTAAATGATGGCACAGATCAGCCTATATCTGATGCAGATGTGCATGATGCACTTGAGGATGAGAGACAAGAGATTGAGGGCTCTAGGAACATGCCTAGATGGCTGGTGCAGACTTTGCGTGACAGCAAGTTGGATGCCCCTTTGTCTAGTCGCACTCGTTCTGGCTCTCATGGTGCCTCTTATGCGTCAGATTGTTATGCATTGGCTGTTTCTAGTATGTGCGATGAAAGTGAGCCTGTTTCATTTGATGAGGCACAAAGTTCAGAAAATTGGATGGCTGCTATGCAAGCAGAATACGATGCTATTATGAAGAATAGTACATGGTCTTTATGTGACTTGCCCCCTGGCAAGAAGGCCATTGGCACTAAGTGGGTATACAAATTGAAGCGTAAGCCTGATGGCACAGTGGATCGCCATAAGGCTAGGCTTGTTGCAAAAGGTTATGCTCAAGAGAAGGGCATTGATTTTGATGAGACTTTTGCTCCCACATGTCGTATGACCACTGTTCGTAGAATCTGTGCATTAGCAGCTCATAATGGTTGGAATGTACATCAGCTGGACATAAAGACTGCGTTCTTAAATGGAGATTTGCATGAGGAGGTGTATGTATCGCAGCCTCGTGGTTTTGTTCAAAGAGGGCAGGAAAACAAAGTGTGCAGGTTAAAAAAGGCTTTATATGGTTTAAAGCAAGCTCCACGAGCTTGGTATGAAAAAATACATGCATATTTGACTGCACATGGGTTTCAGAATAGTCCAACAGAAAGCACTTTGTATGTTAAACGTGTGGATGGTGTACATCTAATCATTGCTCTCTATGTCGATGACATGCTGCTCACAAGACCAAATGAGAGTCATATTGCTGATTTTAAGGCTGATTTGAATGCCTCTTTTGAGATGTCAGATTTGGGGCATTTGCATCATTATTTGGGGATACAATTTAAGCAGTGTGATGGAGGTATTGCTTTGTGTCAGACAAAGTATATTGAAACATTGTTGCGGAGATTTGGCCTTGAAGACTGCAAGCCTATTGCTACTCCAATGGAGACAGGTTTGAAGTTGAGTCTTCATGATGCTGGAGATCACTTTGATGTCACACTCTATCAGACAGCTGTTGGTTGCCTCATTTATGTATGCATTACGAGGCCAGACATTCAGTTTGCAGTCTCACAGGTGAGCAGATTTATGCATAGCCCAGGCATTAAGCATTGGCAGGCAGTGAAGCGTATCTTTCGCTATTTGAGTGGTACTCGGCATCTTGGGTTGTTTTATCCCAAGGGGGGATCATTGCCGCCAGATTTACATGTTTTTTCAGATTCTGACTGGGCTGGTTGTTATGACACACGCGTGTCCACGAGTGGTTTTTGCTTCATGCTTGGAAGCTCATGCATATCATGGTTGAGCAAGAAGCAGCCTACTGTGGCCACTTCTAGTTGTGAAGCTGAGTACAGGGCAGCTTTCACAGCTACGGTTGAGTGTGTGTGGCTCAGACGCCTTATGGCTGATTTGGGTGTTGGGCAGCCATCTGCCACCACCATCTTCACTGACAGTCAGAGCGCATTGGCAGTTGCGCGGAACCCAGTGTTCCATGCTCGTACGAAGCACATTGAGGTGCACTACCATTATGTCAGGGAGAGACTCTCTGCAGGAGAGATCAGTTTAGCTTATGTGCCAACACAGGATAACCTTGCAGACCTTTTCACAAAGGCTCTGCCTCGTGAGAAGTTCGAAGCTTTTCGCAAAGCTTTGGGCTTACTCCCTTTTGTGGATTCGTCCAAATAGCTAGACACTTCCCTATACATGAGTGCTAGCTCTTGTTCACCGCATCACTCCAGGGGGGATTTGTTACCATATTATAGTAGTGATGTGTGTGAACACACTTAGGACCGCCGGGGCACTTTTTCCCTCACTAGGAGGTTTTTTCCCCCGTGCATTGTATATACGCCCATTATCTTCTAGGGCTTGTTATCTTTCATTTTTGGCACTCATAATACACTACTGTGTTGTGCTCAAGCTTCCTCATCTTCTTGAAGTTGTGTGTGCATTCCTGCAACCCTAATTCCAACAGTTAACTACATTAACAATATTTTTATGCATTACGATCATTTTGGGTACGTTTCAGGGCTCGTTCACATGCTATAAGGTTTCCATAGACATCCCGAGGGAGTGTTAGTTTGAACTGCTTTTGTTTGATTTCGGATTTTTTGCACTGCAAGTATAACATTTGATATCTTTGGCATTGCATCTCCGAGCTCATCTTCAATAGCTTCAAGTGCATCGTCAACATTACTATTGATTTTTGCATTTATGCTAAGTATTATTTCCACACTCTACACTTTGTAATTTTTGAGACATTTTGCAGGTTTCCTTCGTCCTCAATGATTTACTAGCAACCATCTCAGTTACATTCAATGGGCAGCATTGACAGCACCTGGAGATAGTTAAGGTATTTACATTGTGTGTCAGCAATTACTGAATGGTAGGTAGTGATGTATTTGGGATGTTTTTACTGAGGATAAGCTTGAAAAAATGGTCTCTATAATTTAAACCATTTCTCACTAGTCTGCTCGAGAGTAGGCTTTTACAAGCATTTAGCCTTATAAGCCACATTTCCCACATGTGATTCGCCCTCAAAGTACACGGCTTGGGAGCGTCTTAAGAGCTCTTGCAACATTAAAAAGATGAAAAAAAATTATAGAATATGCTATTTTCCATATGGAGTGTGGACATTGTATCGATGAAGTGTTCGTGTGGTTAGCATTTGTGTTAGCTGTAATTTTTCTTCATCTCTCTCAGTTATCCAACCGATCCTGCGCACTTTACCATGGCAACAATGCTTAGATTGTGTCTTATCATGCATGAATCACATGACTACTCACAAAAAAAAGTCACGTGAATGTGTTGATCTCTAAGAATAAACCACCCATGAGGCCATATTATTTGAGCTTCCCTCATATTGGAAAATGACAACTTGATTCGTGTAATTCCTCGTACACTTTCTTTCTTTGCTTTGAATGCAGCCCTTAAACCTATGTTGACCATTGATTGACTTGCATTGACCAAGTTAACAAGTTAACTAGTAGAGTTCTTCCCCTAATAAGTTTATTTCATATGTATACATGTGTGTGAATGTGCATGTGTAGATGTATATGTATATGCATACGGCCTTTAAAAAAAACTCTACACACATGAAAGCGGCAGTTATTAGCAGACAGACGAAGAAGAAGAAGGCGGCCAGGCCACGGCATCCATACATGTTGTGGCTTTGTTGCCCTACAGCCATGATTTGAAGACCTTGATGTAGAGCATTTTGGCAAGCTGAGCCAGAAAACAGTAGCTCAGAAGAATGGCAACCAGGAAGCCAAAGTAGGAAGCAGGAAGGTGCACCATCCTCTCTGCTCTTCCCAATGGGGTGAAGGGCACACACACCCCCACCACTACCACAAGAGAGGTGACAATCACTACCACCTTAGAGGCCATCTCTTGCACAAAGGGCGCCCGGGCGGTCCTCAGTGTGTGAATGACCAGTGTCTGAGACAACAACCCCTCCACAAACCACGCTGATTGCAACTGTGCCTGCTGCTCTTTTGTACGGACCCCATAATACCACCACATCAAGCTGAATGTTGCAATATCAATTATCGAGCTCACTGGACCCATGCATATCATGAATCTAGCTATCCCCTTGGCTGACCACTGCCGTGGCTTGTCGGTATAGCCGTGGTCCATCCTGTCCCACGGTATCGATACCTGACTGATATCGTACAACAGATTCTGAGTCAGAATCTGTACCGGTCTCATTGGATTGAAAGGCAGCCATGCAGATGCCACCAAAATGGAGAACACATTGCCAAAGTTGGAGCTGGCTGCCATCTTGATGTACTTGATGGTGTTGCCATGTGTGATGCGGCCGCGCATCACGCCCACCACGAGCACATTCAGGTCTTTCTCGAGCAAGATGATCTCTGCAGCATCCTTGGCCACACTTGTAGCAGAGTCAACAGTCATGCCAACGTCAGCCCCTTTCAATGCCAAGACATCATTCAAGCCATCACCGAGGAACCCCACCGTATGGTTCCCAACCTTCAGTGCCTGCACCACTTCAAGCTTCTGAATTGGGGTAAGCTTTGCCAAAATCGTCGCCTTCTTCACGGTGGCATGAAAGGCATCTTTGGTCTGAGCAGCCAGCTCTGAGCCAATGACTACATGATCTGTTGATATACCCATATCTCGGCAGATCTTGACTGCAACAGGGAGATTGTCCCCAGTCAAGACCTTGATAGCTACTCCTGCCTTTGTCAGGGAGCGAATTGCCTCCTTAGCAGACTCCTTGGGAGGGTCTGAGAAAGCAAGAAAGCCCTGGAACACCATGTCCTTCTCTTCACTTACCGTGATCTTCTTCTCAGAAGGGGCCTGCAATTGCAAAAGATAAAGATAATCACCTTAATTGAGCCACTTCATGTCCAAAACAGGCACACAAATGTGGTAAAAGTGTTTGTCTAGGACCAGGAGGTCCTGGGTTCAAAACCCACAAGGTGCTTCCTCAGCCGGCATCGCCTATGGGCGAATAAAAAGCGCCTACAGGCAGTTGAAAACGATAACTACAGGAGGATCTTGAGCCTAAGGCTAGTTAGGAAAAAAAAACAGGCACACAAATTTGAATTTACAAGTTGCACTAAGTTAGTGGAATGCCATGGACACATTCATCATCATACCATGCCATCATCTGCTTGTTCCATTCCTGCGGTATGATGTGGCACTGCAATGTGTTTTGTAGCCACCACCAGTACCCGCAGACCATCTGAATTGAGGCCTTGGCCCATTTTCAGAAGGGTGTCAAGTAGTTCTGATGTCATGGGTGTAACATCATTTCCATCTTCACCATCCTGGGCACTTGTACATATGCTGAGCATCTCCTCCAATGCTCCTTTGGTTACCAACAGCTTCTTGCAATGGAGATGGACTATTCCTGAATCTTTTCCCTCTTGAGCCATGTCACTCCGCTCCCCCAATAGCACGGAGAGTATGCGGCGCTCAAAGTCGAATGGGATCTCATCTATCTTTTCCCATTTTGACACATCTATGCATTCATGGTGGGATTCACTGAAGGCTAAGATAGCCTTATCAATGGGATTGTTTAGGGAAGTTTGGAAAAATGAGTTCATGTAAGCATACTTAAACACTTGGCGCTTGGCAGTACCATATCTGTCCAAGTATTGTACCATGGCAACATTGTCTACAGTGAGAGTGCCGGTTTTGTCTGTGCACAGAATGTCCCTAGTCACAAAGCATGATCAAGTCAGAACTGATATCTGCCATCTAAAAACAAGCACTCTAGGAAATGTGCATGACTTTTGGACTTACATGGCTCCCATGTTCTGGACAGCATCCACCCTTTTGACAATACACTTCTTCCGAGCCATTTCCAAAGCACCACGGGCAAGATTGGCATTCACAATCATGGGCAGCATCTCTGGGGTAAGACCCACCGCTACAGATATACCAAACAGAAAGCTTCCACTCCAATTTTTTGTGGTGAGGCCACTAATTACAATGACAAGGGGCACCATCGCCAACATGAAGCAGACAAGCAAAAATGACACACGCCGGACTTCTTTCTGGAAAGCATTGGTAGGCGTTTCTCTTCTCAGTACAGCAGCAACTGTGCCAATGTAGGTCTTGGACCCTGTCGACAGGACTACCCCAGTGCCTTCTCCAGAGACTATGCTTGTACCCTTGCATCAAGTAAGCTCAAGAGCAGGTAAGTGATACACGGTAAGGGATCAGTTTGATAACACCATACTGTAACATCAGTGAAGATTACTGACCATGAAACAGATGTTCCTTAGCTCCAATAAGGTTGCATCATCAAAATGTGGCACACTGGAAACCTTTTCAATTGGCATGGACTCACCTGTCAAAGAAGACTGGCTGCATAATTCCAAAAGCTGGCATAAGGTCTAGAAACTGATCTGAAGTGCCTGAAATCTCATCCTAATGCAAAAGCTAGAAAGAAACTGAGAGGACTATGGGGCAAGGTCAGCCCGAGACAGGAGAGTTGTCCATGTGATGCTGAACATTCACCTCACAAACAGCTCTTTCGATGTCAAAATACGAACATCGCCCGGCAGTAAGTCCCCCATTCTGAGGAAAACAATATCACCTGGGACAACCTCACTCTGCTTCACTTCCACCTTGACACTCTTTCCCAAGATGATGTCATCCCTTAACACTGTGGCTCGAGCTTCAACCATAAGTGCTAGTTTTGATGCTTCTTTTGATGTCTTGAACTCCTGCAAAAATGGGAAGTGGGAATGATGCTGATGTCAAGAAAGGCGCCTTGCACACGATCATCAGGTATGCTATTTGTAGCTTAAGGTGTTGAACCACTTAAAAACTACAGAATTGACTCTGTGTAGATTTCAGAATTTTATGTCATGAGTAAGTTTATGTCCTATTTGCCTGCTTTGAAAGTCTTGATGATTAAGCGCATTGCCTAAGACGGAGAAATGGCATGATAGCATGAACTATGAAGCATAAAATCTTGGTTTAGGCACCCATCTGAGTCGTGGTCACCTATGAGAGTGCTTAAGTGGGAGGTTCCATAATTTAGCCTATCCATCCAGAGCCCAAAATCTCAAGGTTGTGGATGTCCTCCGGGCTAGCCAATTTAAGGAAACCCCTACTCTTGCAACTCATGAATGACTTCTTTGGATGTATCTTTTAGATGCAGCTTGGTTAGAGATTAGAGGACCATTCCCAACAGTGTACAGGGTCAAGGCTTTACCTGCTGGAAACGTAAGCCCACGCTTAGAATGATCATAGCACACATGAGAGTGAATGTTGCCATGTCACTAGTGACCCCAGAGATGATAGCGAGCGTCAACAGAATCAAGTTGAAAGGATGCCAGGTTGCATTCCACAAAATTTTTTGCCATTGGTTGCCTTTTTGACCAGGAAGTGTATTAGGGCCAAATTTTGTGAGCAGCTCATTTGCTTGCTGGGTTGTGAGGCCTAAGCAGGGTCAAACCAGAATTAGCAAAGCTCTATTGAGAATTCATTCAAAATGAGAATCACCCTCTCTCTCTCTCTCTCTCTCTCTCTCTCTCTCTCTCTCTCTCAGGTGCACATAAAATACACATGCATATCATGTATTAGGTCACCTGCACTTAAATACGCTTTACATACGTATGTGCCTGCCATATACCATTGTGAGGCCCTCCAGATGCACAGAACACACATGCTGTATAGATCCAGAGCAAGCTCCTGGATGCTGCAATTAAGGGCAGAGATGATTTTACCATTAACTGAAGAGCCCATGTTTTTCATTAAGGCATCCACATTCATTGTTGCTTTCTCCATGAGAATGCTTTGAAGTTGTGCTTCCCCTCCCCATTCAAGTTTGAGGAAAGATACACCTGCAAAGATCAACTCATGCAACATACACATGTGCATGACCTTTGAGAGAATACCCTTGTATACAGAGCATAACACACACACACACACACAAAGTCGGTATAATGTTAGAGAATTGTACCTCCTCCAAAGAGGGCCGCAACAAAGTGCCAAATTGCCTTTGTGATTGACTTTGATTTGGGATAAGCAACCCGGGGAGGACTCATCCCCATCTCGGGGTCAAATTCTCCATCGATGGCCTCCATGATCAAGCAATTTAATCTTCCCTGTTCAGAGGCAAGCAAATTCTAAATACCATTCAATTTCATACACACCTACATGTGATATATAGCCTGTGAAATGTGAGCTGATATATACAGAGGACTTCGATCTTGTATACTAGAAAGCTAGCTAAGATCTAGCAATGAGTATGAGAGGGAGAATTGCCAGTGTATTTGTATTTGGCAATGGCATGTGATAGTGGCTGACTGCTTGAATTCTGCTGTTTCTAAGAGGAGGAGGGATGGAGCGCCGGGTGGTGCAAGTTCAGCTGAAGCTGGTGCTGAACCCACCATCCAGAGAGAAGCAATAATCTTGGCAAGGTTTAATGGGGCGGTTCAAATGGCAATAATCATGCGAGCAGAGACAGACACACACGCGCGCGCGCGCGCGCGCGCACACACACACACAGAGAGAGAGAGAGAGAGAGAGAGAGAATCTCAATACAAGCTTTTCACTCAGAATTTGTACTGACTACTGCAAAAACTTTATAGCAAGCTGCCTCAAGGTGGCGGGTTTGAAACTTGAGCCCTCATCATCATCTCATCAGACACCTCGTCGCAGTGCCTAGTTCCCAACTTCTCGTTAGTCACCTTTCCTAGTTACTACTCTCTCTCCTTGGTTTGCCAAGTTTTTTCATAAGGTGGTCGGTTTCAATAACGTGCTTTCCCCCCCCTTATTCCATTCACACACACTCCCCTCCCTGCCTCCCCCCCTCCTCTTGGTGAAGCTATTGCCTCCACCCGCTCGCTGTTGCGGCACGATGCTGCCACTTGGCTAAAGGAGGAAGAGAGGAGATGGTTTTAGAGGAGATTACAATGCACCATGTGGCTAGAGGAGGAAGAGAGGAGATGGTTTTAGAGGAGATTACAATTCACCATGTGGCTAGAGGAGTAAGAGAGGAGATGGTTTTAGAGGAGATTAGGGCAAGTGCTAGAGAGAGTGACACATGGCTAGCGGGAAACATGTGCGTAATAGAATATACGATGTTATAACCATCCTCCACACACACGTTTAATCTTGCTCCTCGATTTGACATGGAAGTAGTTGTATATCTTTGCATTTTAATGTATTTTCTGACAATTCTTTTTAAAGAAGGTAAACATTTCATACATTCATCCATGGAAGACCAGCATAAAACATCTACCTAGCTACTCACAATTATCTTACCTCGTATAGGGTCGAACCACTATGCATCCATCACATGACTTTACTCATAACTATTAAACACAATGAAGCATACCTCCAACTTCTTCTTTTTTAAAGCTATAATTTTTCGATGGTCAAGCCATCATTCTCTAATTCAATACAAAACTCATTGTATTATTTGCCAATATATCTCTAATTCTCTCTCTCTCTCTCTCTCTCTCTCTCTCTCTCACACACACACACAGAGACACACAAAGTCATTCTTTGAATAATGTAAAACTTCATAAATTATAATAATGTAAGTATAATGGTGAAATCAACAGCTTCAAAGGTATTTTGATCTAAATTAGGAGAGTATGCACTGGCATGACAAAAGAGGAAGATAGTGAGTAGATGGCATTATCTTGACCAAAAGGATGGATCCTCTCAAAGTATCTTACTACCTTGAAGTATAAATTGTTGTTCAAAAGTTGCATCCCTCAATAACATAATGAGATGGAGTGCATGGGAGCTATTCACTAAGATAGCACGCTCTAATTATCGACCCCTCCATAATGCTCCAAAGATATGGGCCTTTGAAGCATGTTGTTTTGACCTCTGCAACTCATAAAGAAGGATGGGCTGTTTAAAATCCTCATCTCGACACACTGACAATGCATTTGAAGAAAAGTGGACCATAAGATCAAATGATAAAATTCAAGGATGGTCATGGCTATGCTTCTTTCCAAACTCCTTGTGAATTTTTGAATATATACAAGTATAACTGCTTCCTTTTGGAAATTTGTGATATCAATTTTACTCCTTACCCTGTCCCCCTCTCTTCAATTAAATTTTCTTCATGGCTCCATCATCCAACATTACCTTTTCATGCTCAACCATGGCTTTGACTTCCATCTTGTCATTTTTAGAGCTCCTTGTCTCTCTAGGAACTTTTTTCAATGTTTTATTACTTTCAAATATGACATGCCCATATCTTAAGATAAGTGACTTGACCATAATGTGTTAGATCTTGTCAATAATTGATGCCACATGCATTCATGATTACTTTAGAGGAAATTTGAAGTATAGCACATGAAAGAATACATAGGCATCCACACACATGCACTCGCACGTGCACACACACACACACACACACACACACACACACACACACACACACACCAATACACACATGCCACACCAATACACACATGCCACACATGCAAACAAACAAAGAGAAACACATTTATGGTATTGAGCATAACTACCCCTTATTAATACTTATACTCACAAAAAAAAATTTATATGCATCTCTCTCTCTTCACACACATATAGAGAAAAAGAACATGTACTAGCCAGATAGAAAGTATGATAGACAAACACTATAGTTTAGTTGTTTTCTAAAAGCAAAACTGTCCCATTCTTACTATGAATGCTTTACTAATCCTTCCCTATAGGCCTCATTGATAGTGAGAGGGGTGATAGGAAAAGTAACCCAAAAAATAAAGATCTTTAAAAATGTTATTATATGGTTCTATCATAAAGTTTATACCTTTGGAAAAAGGTGGAGAATCACACTTTACTAAGCTCCATCATACTTATTTTCCTTATGCATTGGAAAATCCACAAGTACCTTACCTTGGAATTGATGGTGAAGCTCCTTGGGGATAGTGCTATGTATTGGAAAATCCACATGTATCTTCCCTTGGAATTGATAGTGAAGCTCCTTGGGGATAGTGCTTTACTAGTGTATGGAGGTAAATGTGCAAATGTATATATGTCTATTGAAGTACTATGTACATTCTACTTTTACCTGATACTTTTTGAACTTCACAAACCAAAAGTTGCTGGAGCTACATTGGTCTCTGTGTTCCATTATTACTTGATATTCTTGTGCATTGGAACATTTATATGACATGCTTATGAGTACTTTGTACTCAACACTTTCAAGTGTTCATTTTTTGAATTTCAAAAATTGAAATCAAGAGAGGCGTCTGATGTCCTTTGTGTTGGGAACCACTAGGCTTCAATCTTTGAAACCATTTGTGTCTTCTAGGTTTATCAAGGCCTCTAAGTAATGAAAAGGCCATGTCCATATGGACACAAGCCATAGTCCCCCATGCTTATATACATGTGAGCGTGGGACTCCACAAAATTAAAGGCTAAAATAAGCTTTACCCCATTTTCCAAAAAAAAACATAAGAATCTGCCATGAGGAAAGAGCCGTCATTTTGAGGTTTCCTTTTTGCTAATCTATTGTCTTTCAACTCCAAACAAACCTTTGATTAGACCTTACTCTAAGGCTACTAAGGCCACCATCGGTGCAGTCCCTTTTGATGCATTTCTCTTTTCTCAAAGGCTTAAATTATGAAACCTTCAGAGCTAGAAGCTTTATTTCTTGGCTTTAAAATTATCAAGAAACATAGGATCCTTTTCAAAGCCAAAAAATCATATCAAGCATCCTAAGGCTAATATAAAACCACTTCTCTCTCTCTCTCTCTCTCTCTCTCTCTCTCTCTCTCTCTCTCTCTCTCTCTCTCTCTCTCTCTCTCTCTCTCTCTCTCTCTCTCTATATATATATATATATATATATATATATATATATATATATGAAATCGATGTTTTTTTCTTTTAAAAAATCATAAATTTTCCATACAATCAAGGATTCCTCTAAAAATCTAGGTATGCCTTTAAAAAATACAAATTCATATTTAATTTTATTCATTTGAAATATATTTTTGTCCTTAGATAATGCAATACAAATTTCAAAAATATTATTCTTGCTCTCTTTGGGAAGGGGGGGTTATAGAAGTCATTTGTAATGGTGTGATGGGTTTCTTTGCATTGGTGATTAGTGTAAGGATGTGTGCTTGTTATTGCATCTAAATGACCAACTACGATAAATTGGGCTTCAAATATATGATGAAATTTTGCATTAAATTTTATATGTTATGTGAGGAAATTTCATTGGTTGGGATTTCATAAATCCATGTATTTGTAAAATTTTAAAGTTTTTTTAGTGTGCATTTGTGATTACATGTGATGCCTAGATTAGCGGTTAATTTGAGTCAAAATTGAATGGAAAATATCTCCTAATCAATACTAAATCAAAGTTATTTTGAATTGATAGGACATGGAGACTTTGTTCTCTAATTGTGCCAAGTTTATCACAAAAAGTATGTAGGCCTCCACTCCATCTAGCCTCTGGGTATACCTGTCCCAACCTCTCAAATGAGTGGAAGAGGATTGCCTTTTCGAGTAGCCAAAAATGATCCTCATTGATCGACCAAAGTTAAAACTAGGATCTATAGGCTAGGGTTGTTTTGCTAGTGAGCAACGAGATGGACTAATTCATAGGTAGTTCTCTTTTTTTGGAGAAAAGAAGGAAGAAAGCTAGAGTATTTGAGAGCTTGATTGAGCAGGTGTGGGAATCTCACTTTGCCATTATGCAGTATCCAAAAGGACACCATATAATAACTATTCAAATGTTCCAAGGTAGAGTAGCAAGAAGTCAAAAGAAAAATCCCCATGCTCCACGGACTTGGATAGCCTTTAAGGATTTGTCCATGGAGGCTTTTGTGTAAGAGCTAGATGAGACTATAGACATCCATCATTTTCAGACCATTTAGTTGGATGAAAGGACCTTTGAGGCCTTTATCTAGGAGGTAGCAGAACCGATCATAAATTTCTTTGATGTCTATAATTGTTTTCTTCACCTTTTCTTTTATAAACACGTCCCCAAAATGATCAAATTGAAGTGAGGAAAAACACAATCAAGACCTATGAGGATTATCAACTTTGGAAGAATGTATTATGATATTGACTCAGAAGGACACAATTAGTTCTTTAAGACAACAAAGTGGGTGGATGGAAAAAAATTTAAAGGATTAAAAAAACCACCCAATTGCACACCATCCCAAAGACCTGGTGAGCTAGTCTCACATCTTGACTAATCAAAGAAGATGTCTCTTAGTAAAAATCCTCAATCTAGTTGTGTTGCTCCAACTCCTAAGGTCTATGCTAAGAGGTTATGCTTTAAATGTCATAAACAATGCATTTTTGCTTATATTTTTTCATTAAATAAGAAATGTGGTGGTGGTGAAAGAGGCGGCAAGTTAATTTTATTTTTTAGTCTAGACCTACTTTACGTAATTTCTTTATTAATGTCTATCTTTGCAATATAAATTGTGAACTATTAGCCTACATCCACACATCTCACTACCATATAAATGCCACACCCTCAAGTGCATTTATCTATAAGTACAATGGTCAAATGCTAACAAATTGTATTTTATTATTATTTTATATTAAAAATAATTTTTTGATATAAATAAAATGAAAAATACAATTAAATTATTTCTAAAAAATTTACTAGTCAAGAGACCACTAAGGTCTAGCCTTTATCTAGTTTGCATTAATTTATACCCATACCTTAGTACAGCCTTTGAACATTAAGAAAATCCTAAAAAATAGATGTGGATACTTTACTTCCAACCTTAGTATGATTTATTTATTTATTTATCAAATTGTGAAAGAAGCTTTAGATCAATTTTATTTCCAGAGAGAGAAAATTGTCTAAATGCATTAAATTGATATAAACCCAAGTTTAAATTAGCTCTTAGGTTAAAATTATGAGTAAAGGGATGTAATTAGAAGGTTTGGAATACATTGTGAATTTAGGACTAGCCCTAGACCTAGAGAGAGAAAGTGGAATTATGATTATAGAGAGAGAAAATATCAATATGGTGTAGGAAAATACCCTAGATTGAATAAAAATATTAGAAATTGAAAAATAAAATTCCTTTTAGAGTTTGTGTAAGTTCAACTTAAAAGATTCTAGAGAGATAAATACTTACAACAAGGAGATTTATAGAGAGAGAAAGATAAGTGACCTTCTAAGCAAGCACAAGATTAAGGGTAAGATTAGGTTAAAATTATAAAATTGACTCTAAGAATCACATTGATTCAATTATGGTTAGATTAATTCTTGATCTCTCTCAAGAGAAAAGATATTTAGAGAGAGAAAGTTTTGATTAACCCATATATTCTTAGAGAGAAAGTTTTAATTAACTGTTAAATCAAGAGATTGAGAGGACCTCATTTAAGAGTAGGGTTATATCTCAAAAGAAAAATTTAGAGAGCCTTGAAAAGGAGAAATTCATTGACTTTTAATGAAGAATAAGTATCATGATAAAAATCAAGAATAGAGAAATAAAAGATTAAAGTGCCTGGAAAGGTGCACGATTGGTGGATGTGATTGTTAGTTGTGCGTGGCTCCTAATGTGGATTCTTGGAGTGTTTATGCTTCTAGGTAGAAAATCACCTCCTTTTGGATGGATACCTAGGTGTTTGAGTTAGATGTGAGATATATGAGGGCTCCTACGATCACAACGCAATGGTCCTAGAGTAATTGGGCTCAATGGTGCATACCTTCCCTATTTGTGGATCACAATCGTGGTGCGAGAATATTCCTTGATCGTTTTTTACAGTGATGCAACATTTTGTGATGATGTATTTTGGATGATTCTCAAACATATGATATTTATGTGGACTTTTGTATTGAGCAGTTAAAAGTTTATTATTAGAAAGTTTTATGCAAATATATAAAATTATTATTTCCCTTCCTTGCTACACACAAGAGAGAATGTGTGTACGTAACATAGGAGGAATGTTAAAACAACACAATGCCATCTTGTGCTGCACACTTGCAATTGTGTGGTAGTAGCAAAGCCAAGTTCTCACCACTAAAAGTAGCATACCTCATCCAATGACTCAACAAACCATATTGATAGAAGTTAAATTTAGCAAGAGACAAAGGAAATTAGTAGCTCATATAGTACAACAGTAGATCTATGCATAAAGCAAGTTGTTATTTTTGCATTTACAACTTGAAGCTCAATTTCCACTTCTATAGCACATCTAAGACACCACTTGCAATGCACCACACAAAGAGATTAGCAACCCACAATGGCAGTAGTGAAGTAATTCCTCGTGGATTACATATAGAGTAACAAATTAGTACTCTTTGCCTACACATAACATCATAGTTGTCATTTGCCACTCTAGTACTCTTTGCCTCAACATTGCTAGCTAATACTTTCATCAATAAGCAAAAAAGATGACTCACACATGGCATGTCTTTTGTATCTTTACATCAACAATAGTGACATCTTTCTTCATATGTGTATATGATAAGAGATTCCTCATAGCAATAAACTGAGGAGAGAGGCTTCTCAGCAAAGGCCATTGAAGAAGGAAGTGACAAAAGAGATAAGGTCTAGAGACCCTAACCTTAGTGTAAATAATTATTTCTCAAGAGGGTGTTCATATGGGTGTGACAAGGGTTGTGCACTTGAAAGTGTGATTGCTCCTTTATTTTATTTTAAACCAAAGATTGTGCATTCATCAAGTTGGACCTTATAAACTTTTGCAGGATTGGCACAATCTTCATCAATGTAACCACTTTCATATGTTTGCATGGCATGTCTACATTCCTTAAGCATACTAACCTTAACATTGTGTCAAGAATCTAGGGGACCAATTTCTCTCATGTAGAGACCAATCATGGTTTTTTTAGGCTCCATGTGGAGCATCATAGTTAACATTTGTGATGGTTTCTTTATTGGAATGAACATAATTGGCATATGGTTCAATTTTTCCTACCCGTGTACCCTATATGCTAAGTAACATCTTGGTTTAAGTAGAGTAGACAAGTTGAGTCCCATATTTTCCTCTTCTAAAACCTTGTTTGCCAACACGACATGAAAATATTACACTTTTATTAACAAGTTGACTAGAAAAGTTGGTTTACGCAAACTAGACAAGTTAACCCCAATTTTGACCTCTCCTACACCTTGTCTAGCAACATAACAACATGAAAATATTACACTTTTGTGGGAACATGATAGAGACACAAGGTAGGATACATGCCCTTACACACCTTTCTCTCGTCGTAGAGCGAGCTCAAAGCCCAAAATAGCTTTCCACAACACATTGTGGCCCTAGTTGTAAGGGTTAGGGATCTTAACACATTGTAGCCCTTGATACAACGTTTCAAGCTCCCATATTCCTCCATACATGCATTTTTGCATATCATGATTACTCAAAAACCTACCAATGGTTTCTCTAAGATCTTGAGCAATGTCATTAATTGGCTATATGGTTTTTGTTATAATTGGAACACCCCATAGTCCTATTAAGGTTGTAACTCAAGTAGGGTTGGTATGAATTGTTCTTACACCATTGATGCTAATTCCTTGGCTTCCTTATCCATTTAATCTTGTGGATAACACTCCATTGATGCTAATTCCTTGGCTTCCTTATCCATTTAATCTTGTGGATAACACTCCATTGGGACCCTCTTATAGCTAGTAGGTTGTAGTGTTGAGAAAAAGTCTTCGTCATCATAATCTAGTCGATCTATATCCTTGTCATCATAATCTAGTTGATCTATATCCTTGTCATCATAATCTAGTCGATTTTCTATTGTAGTTGTCCTATGGAAGCAAACATCCAACGTTTTAGGACCTCCACTTCTTCCATTCTCTTCACTTCCTGATAGATTCTTATGTTGAGACCAACTTATAAAGTACTTCTTTAAGCCATGGTCTCTTGGACTTTCCCCTTTCTTCCTTTTGTTCCAATTTTCATAACTATAGAACTAGTTGGTCTTAAAATCCTATTGGTTGGAAGCTACAATCTCATTGGTCCTTATCACTATCACAAGGCATCCTTTGCATGATCTCCCTCTTTCTTTTTTTCTAAGACTAATGTTTAGTACCTCACCACCAATGCTTACATATATTTTTTGTGTGTTTAGCAATGCTCAATGACTATGGCATATTCCTTTCCCATTTGGTTCTCTTCTTCTAAATTAATCTTCAACCTAGTGTTGCAAATTTCTTCAACTCGAAGTAGCCACATAGATGACTAATTTTGATAACTCTTAGAGGGTGGTTGAAGTCCTTCTAGTTTCTCTGTTTCACCTTCTAAAGGACTCTAGGTTGACTCTTGAAGTCCTTCTAGTTTCTCTATTTTGCCTTCTAAAGGGCTATACCCAGTGGCTCGAAGTTTACTCTTGAAGTTCACATAGAGCTAATTATCACACTATAACTTAACATCATGCATGCCTTTTCATGTGGTTGAGGTTTGTTACCTCTTGATTAGGCTAAATATCTCGTAAAAATGCAATTAGTAAACTACTTTACGAGGCCTTGGCAGCAAATTGGCTACACACTATAGTATCACGAAATTTTTGTTCACAATTGTATGAGTGCGCAAATAGCATTTTTACATTTTGTGGTCAGTGTCCACATGAGAGATAAACTATTTTGCTAGGCTCAAAAAGGCCTACATGTCCCTCCCTATTCTAGTTTATCACCTGGAAGAGCTAAGAATAGACTAACGAGGTTGGTGACACCACCATAAACCTACTTACTCCTACTATAACTTCCACTCTCTTCCCTCTTCTCCACCTAAATAACCTTCTTACTCCTACTCTAATTTCCACTCTCTTCCCTCTTCTCCACCTGAATAAGCTAATCAATGGCTAGTCTCTCCTTGAAGTCTTTTTGCACAAGTGCTTCGATCCTTTTGGATGACCGAAAAACTAAGTTATGTAGACTTGACTCTTGACTAATAGCTTAAGTTTTTGGTGCTACATGAGGCAAGACACAAGATGATAGACAAGATGAGGCACAAGGCGAGGCATCAGCCGCCTGAGACACAAGGCAGTAGACACATGGCAAGAGAGGAGACACCAAGTGCAAGGCACAATTTGAGTCATAAGACAATTCACATTGCAAGTCACAAAATGAGACAGTTCACACTGTGATTCACAAAATGAGATACAATGTGAGACATGAGGCACAAGTTAAGAGAGAAGATAAAAGTTTAGACACAAGTCACAAGGCGGCACGCAACACAAGGCAAGATAAAACACAAAATATAAGACACAAATTAGGTCATGAGGCAAGCCATCAAGCATGTCACATCGCAAGATGTGAGGCAAGGCACAAGAAAAGTCTGAAGGTGATGCACAAGCCAAGACAGTGAATTTTGTGCTATTTTGGAAAAGATTAAGTGTGGACTATTCTATTCTCTTCTCTCCTCCTTCCATGAATGAGAAGCAAGGCGTTATTTTTCTAGATATTATGGCATATGCTATTCTCTTCTCTCCTTCCACAAACGAGTACCTTGGTTTTGCATATTCCATCTCCAAGCTACACGAAAGAGCATAATAAAATGTATTTCCTCCTTTAGAACACAAACACACCTAGCTCTCTTCCTATATCTCTTTCTTCCTAGCTTTACTCACTTGACATGTTCACCATTCTCAGGATTTCAGCTAAAGAGTTGCTTAAAAATCAAGAGAAGTCAATGGAAGCTTCTCAAGCATCCACAAGAGGGAAATAATAGAAGTAAAACTCACAAAGAAAAGATAGGCAATAAAACCACAAAGAAAGGATACTAATGGGGTCAGTGATAACACCACAAAGCTACCTACTTCCACTCTCTTCACTCTTCTCGACCTACCTAACCTAACCAACAACTAGTGCATCCTTAGAGGCTTTCTGCATGAGTGATCACATCTCTTTGGATGATCTAAGATTTGAACTCTGTAGGCCTAACTTAAGAGTTGAAGACTAGTAGCTTAAGGGGGTGGTGTAAGGCAAAAACCAAAACATGAGGTGAGACACAAAAGGCATGAGGCAAGATACAAGATGGGGCCACTAATCTGATTAGAATAGAGATTGCTTGTAACTAATTTCCCCAATTGAAACAAAATGCATTATGTGCCTCCATAGCTCAACGTATAAAAGCAAATGCAAATTTATCTCCATAAGAATTACCCTTTGGATTTTGAATCTCTTGCACTTTTGTGTTGATGACCTTTTGAATTTTATGGGCGGTTATGGTAAATCCTTATGTTGAGGATTTCCCTAAGAAAGGATTTACATCTTTTATTGTGCTGGCACAAGGATCCAAGGTTGTACAGTTGGACCTTCACCTTGATTAATACAACGAGTGAAGATCCCAAGATCAAAGGCTATTGTATACATTTACTCTACACTAGGATTGGTGGCAATGCTAGCTACCACAACAAATTGTGTCCAAGTTTCTCTTTATACTAGAGACCTCACATACATGGCTTGTCTAGGTTTTGACTAAATTTACTAGGTTGGATTAGATTTCACTTCACCAAGTATGGTGTAAACTAGGTAAGTAGAAATATCATTGAATGATGTGTGTGTGTGTGTGTGTGTGTGTGTGTTAACTTGCCTTGTTTACACCAAGTATGGTGTAAACTAGGTCCATGGAAATATCTTTGAATGATGTGTGTGTGTGTGTGTGTGGGAACTTCTCAAAAATCAAGAGTTACTCGAAATTATTTAATCATCGTCATGTACTTTTAAATCAACTTACAATGGAAAGAGCACAACACCAAATTGTCCTAGCATGACAAAAAATGTTACATCCCATTTTCCCATGAATTATCATTAGGTTTGGCAGATGTACTTAGTACACAAGTTTGAAAGGATCACAATTTCAAAGTAGTAGTAGTACACTAATTTGGAAGGACCCTAATTTCAAAGTAATAGTAGTACACTAATTTGGAAAGACCGTAATTTCAAATTAATGAAAACATAATTTGTTTTCATTGTTGCAATAATGTTAAATGCATGCTTGTATGTTTTTGTTTCAATCAAGAGTTTCACAAATCAAGTAAATAGTTGTGAACATGAGTATATATCTGAAATCCATCTTTGGTTTTGCTCATCCTAACAAGTATCTCCATGTCACAAGGTGCATGCATCAACATTACAAACTAAAGGTCAAAGGCTCTAGCCTAAGTGGGGTAACAACTAGGTCTCTAGGAGGTGTAAACTCTAGTTCTCGGTGATCCATGCAAATCAAAAAACCATGGGTCAAGAGTCAAGGTACATCCATAACTAATCTTTAATACTCATCTGTGTGGATTGAAACCCAATGGGATGTTTGCAGCCCTCTTAAAACAATTGGGGTAAGATCAAAAAAAAAACTTAATCATGTATTAATATGAAAAGCCAAAAAAATTCTAATAAATATTTAAATTTGATAAAAGGGTTGCCCGTATTCAGTTTTACCTTGCAAGGACTTCCTTTCACATGCGTCAAAATTTCCTAAAAAGAGGCTCTTCCGACTGCATGACAAGGCACAAGGGTGTCAACATTTGCACTCAAATCTTATAATGTTGAACTGTGTATAGTTATGTGTAAACTCTTTTAAGCACAAGCTTTGTGGATTATCCATACAGTAATAGACTTTAATGCTTAATGAGGCTTTTATTGCCATCCAATCATCCATGCGATTCGATTTGAAGTCCCCGCTTCTCAACTATAGAGAACATTTTTCTCTAATGAGCTCTCCTAGAGCTCAAAATTGTGTATTACTAAGGATTATGCTTCTAAATACTTCTGAATGGTGAGAAGCAATACCTAGCCTTGGAGCAAGCTTGTCACCATACCATGAGGCCTAAGGGTGCAAAAAGTAGAGGTGAAGTTTAAAAGCAACAAGAAGACCTATTGGCGCCATTGCTGAGAGAATAATTAACTAGCACAGCCCCATGAGTTGCTAACTTCTCTTCACTCTTACACTAAGTACCCTTGGGCAATATTGATACATAACTTTTCAATTGTTTTATGATTGGCGACAACTTTCACAAACATCACTGACAAATCATGCAAATTAAAGTTCAAGTAGAAAATAGTGTTTGTAGAGACATGCAAGGGCACAGAAGTTCCAACGTATCTGATGGGTAGGGTTACCTAGACATATAATTTTGAAATCGTTGCTTGGCTAACATATGATGGTCTACTTTTCTAAAATTAAATATTGCCATAAGTTTACTTATGCAAGGAAGTATTTTCATGTCAAAAGGCAACACACCATAGTGAGTTGTTGCATTATGCCTAAATTGTTTGACATTCAAAAAAGTGCTAATGCATTTGTATTCTTGTCCAATGTCCTTCATTTGGGTGGTACAATGAATCCAATGGTGTATCGTATTAAAGGCACGGAATCTTTTGGGAGGAGACTAAGGTCAAAGCTTTTAAAAACCACTTGCAAGCTAAAACAACAAACTCTACCCAGTGAAATGTCAGCAAACACAACGGAAACTTCATTAAACATCTCTCGCCCTCTCTCATCAGATATCTCTCTATCAAAACAAAAAGCCTATATGGTTAACCAAAGTGAGCATTCGAAGATTTTTCTTGTGAATGCCCAAACACATACCTTGAAAGTCCATGTAATGTGTACTAGGTCTCATGGGCTATTTCGAAATCTGACTCTTGACTCTCTCTCTCTCTCTCTCTCTCTCCCCTACTCTCTTCAACATCCTTTTAATCTATAACTTATTTACAACCATACAAATTTATCTTTCATTTTTCTCTTCCCATACAAATTGGTTTGATTAAAGTCAAAGCCATCTTTGAATGGCTAAGTACTTAGGTAGCAAATGCAACTAAATGCCCTATTCGTCATCAGCAGATCTCGCCCACGCCAACAGCAACATCAGCAAATCGTTTAAAAAGATCTCGCTTACAGCCGCCAATCACACCCACAAACTCTCTAGCAGCCCCATCGTGAGCAATAATGAAGAGATCACGACCGCCGCAAACCGCAACCGTTGGAAATCAAAACGCAAATTATAAAAAATGTTGAAAATAACTTGTTAATTCAAAGGTTTTGCGGTTACTTTATTGCAAGTTCCCCGCAACTAATTAATACAATTTCTTTTTTCACTCGTTGTATGCCCCTATCAGAGGACTCCAAAAGAGTATAAACATTGCTCTAATTCTTGAACGAAAGTTAAGAAAAATAAAGGTGGGGAGAATAATCTGGAAGATAAGGCAATACGACCGTTTTTGTTCGGAGACATGGAGTCCAACCTTCCCCCTTCCACAGAGGAGTTGTGTAATGCATTGTAATGATGCAGGTGCAGAAGGAGTGCTCTGCTGAGCGTTTTCAATCAATACATGCACGTTTGATACAAAAACTGAAGGTATACTCTTAGTGAGCCTTTGACTACAGCTGTATAATGCTGAAACTGCTGCCAAAAACATGTCTAATGAGTCTGCTTCTTGCCACTGAACAAGCAATACTCCAACACCTTCAACTAATCTTTCATAAGCACTTAAAGTGTCCTTGGAGAATGCCTCTTTATCTTTAGCTTCAGTATTAACATTTTTCTTCCCCTTTAAGGTCTCATATTGAAGTTCCCTCAATTTCATCTTTGCCGTTATAAGTCGAAGTGCCTGCATTCACAGCAGTGGAAAAGAATCCCATATTGGCTACTTGTAATGAGCAAGGTATAAAATAAAGTCAAGGGTTTAAGGCTCAACTTACCCTTATTTTCATGTCCTTATTGCCAGATCTAAGCAGGTGAACTATGCCTTCTGCAAATGAGCTTGGTGACATTAGATTTGTGATGCATTCAAGCAGGTGGCCTGCTCTTTCCTGGAGGGATCTTTTATCACTACGGATTAACATTTTTTTATCAAGGGACGCAATGCTGATTTTCTGCAAAAGCGAAAGTACCTCTTCCAACATATTTACAAACGTGTCCTGAAACGTAAAAATGAGGTTGTATTAAAACCTCTCTCTCTATCTCTCTCTCTCTCTCTATCTTTCATTTTTCAAAACGAAAACATCATAATTCCTACTCATTCAAAGTGTAAAAAGCTACCTGGTATTTTTTCCAAATTTTGGCGTTTTTCCAAGTGACACAAATGGACTATGGCTTTGCCATGGGTTTCCCATCATAGTGGAATGTTTTGGATCATGTTTCATAATTCAAAGTATAAAAGGCTAACTATCGTTTATTCAAAATTTGGCAATTTTTCAAGTTACACAAATGGGTTTCTCAAAATGGTAGGGTTTCTGAAGTCAAACATTTTTCTGAGTCCTCAATGGGCTATCTCTATTAATTAAATTGAATCACCACCTGATTACTCAGACACATTTGACACACAAGGGCTAGCTCACCCCAACTGAAAGCAGGCATGGAAAAACACCACAAATGACAAGCACAATTACACACTCGCTGTACATCCTTGTGTTCCTTTAAGAAAGCAATGCAGTCTCAGGAGGCTGGAGGGACCAATGCAAAGCTTTGCCAGAAACACCTGCAGCCACCTGAAGCAGTACCAACCTGCTAGAGGTATTGAGAGAGACTTTCACCGCTTAACTCTTCCAAAAGCTTGATAATTTCCTGGCTTTTAGCAACTACTGTGAGCTCATGGTCTTCTAGAAGCTCCGCAAGGAAAGGAATAGTTTCTGGCAGAAGTGCTAGGTAATCCTCCTTCAAATGTTCGACCAGAAACTTTACAATATCCAAGCTTAAAATTCTAACACGGACAACCTCACTTCGAGTACACAGCAATACCTGCAAAAAGAGCACCAAGGATGAAAATTAAGATGCGACAGAACCCTTTTTCCACCAAGATTCAACTTTTAAACCAGCCTTCAAAACTAACAAGTTCATGGTAGTACCTCATGATTTAATGGCTTCCACAATAAATCTGTGCCTGCTGTAATGGCCATCTGACCCAAGCACGCTACTAAAACATCATCCATATCCTGACTGCTAGGAACCCATTCAGTGGTGTTAGATGCAGCCTTCTCTGAAGAGGGCTTCTCCACAGTGATTTGCTCAACGAGTGGCCCCAACATCATCTGTACATTCAATGAATAACCAGTGTCAGTTGTAGATAAGAAATAAAGATCATCAATAAATATGTGCCTGGCCAGCTACCCAGCACTCTTCTATGAGGTTGATGGAGGAGGCCTAGCTCTCATGCTCTGGCACATCTGCATCTTTTTGGAAAGAGTGGCCATGGCCCCCCCTGTCCAACTTTTTACACGGAGCCTGACACATGCCTATCCCCCTGGCACATTTTGCAAGCACGGTGTGGTGAGACGATTGCAGGCGAGTCCATTCCCCCTGAAGAGATGCTGCCAGCTATATGGGTTAATCACATCCACACCCTCTAGTGCTTCTTCTCTGTCTGCTAGAATTCTTCCAAAATCAACGTCTTCACCACTGACACTTCTCTGCCATAGGTTCTACTTCATCAACCTGGATTGGTGGCAGCAGGTGGCTATGTCCCCAACTGGATCTCTAAAAGTGTCGGGATGAACCAGCAGCACAAGACGGACGATGTCCAAATGGCAGGGGGGCTCACTGTGTATGTAGTGACAGCGGGCAGCTTTCTTCTGCAGCTCATACCGGACCCTTCTTGATTAGGAAGAAGGGCACGGTCATCTGGCAGCCACCTATTTGGCTTCCCCCCCTCCTACCCCCTCTATGATGTAGCGTCCCTCCAAAAGCAGCCAGCCATGGAGGGAGCCCCCCCTTCATTTTTTCAGTTTTCTTACTGTCATGGACAGGGTTGTATTGTGCCTCTTGGCGAATTTCGCTCTAACTAATAGAAGGATTAAAAAAAGGAACCTTACCTGAAACTTCTGTGCATCAAGAAAGCCGACATTGTCATATAGGAAGCATTTGTGAAGAGCAGAAATGATAAGATAGCGAAGGTGCCAGTCAGCACTTGTTAGACCAACACATTTTGGTTTTCTTTGCATTATTTCTGCTGAGACCTTTGATTTCTTTCTAGGTTTCATAGTCTCTCTGTCTTGGCCATCTGTTAACTGTTGCACACATCCCTTGAGCAAGTACTGAAAGTAGGGCACAAAGACAGACCTGCAAAATAGAGAAAATGCAGCCAATGAGGTGATAGCTCAAGTGCTAAAGATGTTTGACTAGGACCACGAGGTCCTGGGTTATGATGCTTCCTTGGCGGCATCGCCTAAGGGCGGATAAAAATGCAACAACGGACAGGCAGATGCCTACGGGCAGTGAACAATGGTAACTATGGGAGGATCTTGGGCCTATGGCTAGTCGGGAAAAAAAAAATAGAGCAAGTTCAGTAAAACAAAGCCTGGCAGCTATGCAAAAATTGTGTGACTTAGTGGCTTCAGGCACATCCAATGAAAAGGGTCAAAAGGTAAGAAGGCTGAAAACAATTTGCAGACTAGTCTGTCTACCAAGACTATATCTTCAAACGATCTGTGCCCATGCTCACTGAGAGGAGCTACAACTAGCAGACAATTGCACCTTTTTCGTCTGGCCTGTACAGCAAGGTCATGCACGGACACCCCAAAGATTCAGCAATGGAACCCAGCAGGATTTCCAAACCCAGACTTGGGCCAATAGAAAGTTATGCACTAACCACTAGGCCCTCTGCAAGTTGTGATATGTCTGCCACCATTTAACAAAGCAGAAGTCACAATATTACCTTAGTTTATCAGCTAGCTGATTGACCACCTTGAAGAAGACAATATTACGATGAACATTCTTTTTGTTTCCATCACCTTCATCATCAGTTAGTTCCAAGTCTGCCCACTCCAGTACTTTTACAAATAGAGGCTTGAAAGTGTTCTCGCTGAGCTTTAACACAAGTCCAGTAAACAAAGAGATAATACTTGTCTCTACCACTGCAACAGAAGTGAGAGAGTTTGGAGGTCTCCTTCGAAGGTCAAAGGCACCCAAGCATAGCTCAAAAACTCTCTTATAATGTGTTACCACAGAAGGCCTATCGAATGAGGTGACCACCAGAGAAAGCGTCTCAATGCAGGCAAGTATGGAGGTATCTCCTCTCTGAAGAGACCGATCGTACACACTTATAAGTGGATCAAGAAGAAGGCGTACCTAAAGAAAACACAGATCAGATAAGTCTCTGGTATACTCACAACCAATCGACAAACATTGAATTGCGTCCGTCTTACCGGAATCATTTTGGGAAGAAGTTGCCGCACTGATTCTGCTTTCTTATCCAGGTTCTTAAAGGTACTGGATAAGAAACACGGCTCTAGCACCAACAAATTCAGAATTTCATCAAGATAAGGGCTCAAAAAGCTTCCCAATCTTTGCACCACGGCTTCTAAAACACTAAGGATTGCCAGATGCAAGTCTGCTTCCTTGGTTGACTCTGTTGATTGAGCCCTTTTCTTGGCTTCATCTGTGTGTGAAAACAAGGAACACTGCTTGGCTGTGGCCATAACTCCCATAATGAGTTCGTTCAACACGGGCAATGAATTCAGGCCAGCTTCAGAAATTATTGAAGCAATGCATTGTAACGATGCAGGTGCAGAAGGAGTGCTCTGCTGAGCGTTTTCAATCAATACATGCACGTTTGATACAAAAACTGAAGGTATACTCTTAGCGAGCCTTTGACTACAGCTGTATAATGCTGAAACTGCTGCCAAAAACATGTCTAATGAGTCTGCTTCTTGCCACTGAACAAGCAATACTCCAACACCTTCAACTAATCTTTCATAAGCACTTAAAGTGTCCTTGGAGAATGCCTCTTTATCTTTAGCTTCAGTATTAACATTTTTCTTCCCCTTTAAGGTCTCATATTGAAGTTCCCTCAATTTCATCTTTGCCGTTATAAGTCGAAGTGCCTGCATTCACAGCAGTGGAAAAGAATCCCATATTGGCTACTTGTAATGAGCAAGGTATAAAATAAAGTCAAGGGTTTAAGGCTCAACTTACCCTTATTTTCATGTCCTTATTGCCAGATCTAAGCAGGTGAACTATGCCTTCTGCAAATGAGCTTGGTGACATTAGATTTGTGATGCATTCAAGCAGGTGGCCTGCTCTTTCCTGGAGGGATCTTTTATCACTACGGATTAACATTTTTTTATCAAGGGACGCAATGCTGATTTTCTGCAAAAGCGAAAGTACCTCTTCCAACATATTTACAAACGTGTCCTGAAACGTAAAAATGAGGTTGTATTAAAACCTCTCTCTCTATCTCTCTCTCTCTCTCTCTCTCTACTGATGCCGAGAGCCGACATTAATCCCATCAGATTATATCACTATATCAGTTCTAGTTCATTTTTTATGTTTTTCCCATAATTTAGTAAGATGCTGCATATATTGTAATTTTTTTTGGTCTCATAGACCATTTTGTTATTTATCAATGCTGACATAGGGAATATGGTAGCTTGAATAGAAACATTATGGCATATTCTTTTGACTTTTCCTTGTGGTTACTTTATGGTTTTATCTCCTCTTTTGACAAGAGTGTGTGCATGTGCCTTTATGCTTTTTCTCCAACACTCCCCCTCAACATTTAATAATAAGGCTTGTTCTCCAACACTCTCTCTCAAGCGTTATCCTAGTACATACTTCATTTGAAAAATCACTTAGAAGTTGTCTGGTTTTGTCCTTGGGATAGAGTAGATGGTAGTCAAACCATCTTTATAGTAGACCTTTAAAAAGCCCATGCGTCTTCATACTCTACAAAGTTTGCATCTTCTTTGCAAGTTTATGCTTCTTCCTTTGAGATATTGGCTTGTGCTTTCTTGTGAAGGCAGTTTTTCTCATTGTGGTTATTTTTACCACAATGCTTACAAGGGTTTTTAGCATAACAAACTTTATTTCCACCATAGATTATCTTTTACCTTTCAAGTTCTTTTTGGTGTAGGAGGAGTTGTCTCCTCCTCTTGGCTTTGATTTGTACGTCTTTTCTTCCTCTTCGAAGGAGTTGATGACTTTGAAGGAGTTGATGACTCCTTACAAGGTGAGACTCCGCAGACACACGGACACTTTCTTGAGAGAGCTTCAGCCCCAAGCACCCCGACCCCTCCCTCGCCAGCCAACCATCACCAGCCTCTTCCAGACCCAACAAGAGGACACCCATACAATGGATCCCGTGGACACACCTCGGGCTGCTTCGGACCCACCTTGCCCGAAAGGAGTTACCTCAGACCGGCCTCCGCATTCCAGCATGCCCGATGCCCCCAACCACCTGAACATCGGCCATGATCCCATCATCAACTCCAAATCTAGGACATGCTCCATCACCATCAAGCTACCTTCCCACGTGACGTAGCTGAGGGAGCCATACTCATTAGCCCCATGCTTAATATTTTGGAGAGTTGTATACCATCTATTGAGGGTTGATGCTCCTCTCATGTTTCATGCCATGATGCGATTTCCATGGACAGTTTTGTATCACTCCAATGAGATAGTTTTGTTTTGTTTCTATTTTATTTTCCGTTCCCTAATGTGATTTGCTATGGACATTATTGTATCAGTTTGGTCTCATAGGCCCATTGCATCTTTAGTAGACATTAAATCTCTCTCTCTCTCTCTCTCTCTCTCTCTCTCTCTCTCAGAGAACCCCTTTTCAGAGGGGTTCGATCTTGCTATAGGAGAGTCACGACATTCTTGAATAATCTTCCTCCTAATCTTGGCACAATCCGCGGCACAGACTCTATGATCCCGGAACAATAATCCGTTCCGGATCAAATACTAACTACTAGCCACCCTACCAGATTGTACGACCCCTCTGAAACAATGGAGCTCCCTGCCTGAACCTCCTACCATACCGACTAAAATGCCCATCAGTCCGACATAGCCCTCTCAAGGAATCATACAAGTCAACACTAGTCTTGAAAAAACTCAAAAGATTCACCTCTACAATCCGACTCAAAGCATCTGCAACCCTGTTCAAACTACCATTCCTATATTGAATCTCCATATCAAAGTCCTGCATAAGCTCTACCCACCGTGCCTTCCTCCCTCTCAACTCAAGGTATCACAAATATACTTGATCAACTCATGGTCGATCAAGACAACAAATTTGGACCCATATAAATAATGTCTCCAAATTTTCAATGGGTCTGTCACCGCATACAACTCTTTTTCCCGAGTATACCAAGCTTCTTGCTTTCAAAAGCCACAGGTCGTCCCCCTTGGAATAAGACAACCCCAATCGCATAATCACTGGCATCAGTCTCAACTGCATAATCACAAGTGGTTGGCTGGGACCTTGTAAGGCTAAAATACCTTCCTCTTTCACCTTAAGCTGGAGAGTCTAGAAACCCTCGTCGAGCCTCTCATTCCAAGTAATAGGACTATTGGACTTACATCCCTGTCTTCTGACAAGGTACATAAAAGAAATAGTCAAGATTCAAATGATCCTTTCAGAAAGACGATGAATCCCAAGAATGCTTAAAGTTGTCTCACTGTCCAACGAATTGACCAATCCAACACCTTTTGGATCTGCTCAAGATCAATGCTCATACCATCCCAAGAAATTCGATGACCTAGGTATGTGAGCTCCTTTAAAAAAAACTCACACTTCAAAAGTTTAGTATACAATCGTGCTCGTCTCAAAATCCCAAAGACTACCCTGAGATGCTCAAGATAATCCCGGAGGGTACAACTATAAACTAAAATCTCATCTAAGAACACCACAACGAATTTCCTTGAATAATCTCGAAAGAGATCATTCATCGTCTGTTGAAACGTAGCAGGAGCATTCTTGAGCCCAAAAGGAAACCCAAAGCCTAGGGTTGATTTTATTCTATGAAGCCTTCCCAAACCTAAACTTACATTTACGGTGGAAACCTTGCTCGGAATTGCATGGAGTGTGAGATTTCTGAAAGGCCCGTTTCTGGCTAGCCATAGTCTCCTCATAAATTCTAGCATACTTGAGGGCATCCTCAAGCATCCTACAATGGTTATTTCTCACTTGGAGTTTATGATCTCAAGCAAGACCACAGATAAAAAATCTGCATATAGTAGCATCCATGTTCCCTGCACAAGACTGCAATTCCCTAAATCTCTACAAATACCCATCAAATGACATGCTGCGCATATCCAAGTCTACAAACTTGGACACAACATCAAACTCATCCTCAATATGGAGAAACTCGTCTTGCGAAACTCTGCCTCAAAATTTGCCCAAATAGTAGGTTTATCTCTAAGTTCTCTCCACCAAGTAAGAGCCTTTCCCTTTAAGAGACCCCTCACCATTTGAATCTTCTGGGCGTCTTGAAAAGGGCGAAACTCAAAGTGCAGATTCCACCGATTCAGCCAAGAGTCTACAACCTCCTATGTCATCTCTTTCTTCTTGCCCACAAAAGCATCAAGTGTGAAAGAGGCCTGAAAGATGGCGCAACTACAACCGTACTTGGCATAGGGGCTGATCTATGAATTGCCCTCTGTAAGAGTGACACCTAATCCCTCAACTGCTACATATCAGCCTGTAAAGTCAGCCCAGGCTTGGCCATTTTCGCCTGCCTGTATCCGAATGCTAGTACAATATACTCTAACATACTCAGACCATAATCAGTATCTGAATGGTGGTACTCATAGACACCACCATACTCAAACTATAATCAGTATTCGAATGCTAGTACAACATATACAAAACCGACCATAGGGATGTACCTCTCCCAAACAAATGGTCACCTAGAGATGTATACATAGAGCATATCCTCCAAAACTTGATGCACCCTCCTGTTAGCTCTATAGACCAAGGATGAAACAAATACTTCCCTATCGGAGAATCGTATAACTATCAAGTATCTCTCCACTCTCATCATAAGTAGAGCCTTAGAGAATGCTCTTATCAGGACTGTGTTCAATCCAAAACACCACTGATATAAGTCATCGACACCATGTTCAAACCAAAACACCACCGATAAAAACCCAATAGTGCAAGTTAATATCCGTCAGTGCAAATCCATGCAATGACTACAAACCATCCGCCGTTTTCTAGGGTTAACTGCTCCTAGAGTTATATACCTTCAAGTTCTAAAGTCTCGGGGAAACCTGGGCTATCGAAACCCACACTAAACATAACCTAGTTGTCGCCAGGAGTCCTATGTTCAGCATCATCTTAGGCAAATTTGACCAAATCATATGGTCTCTTGGTGCCGAACATTCCACCAAAATATGATATATCCTGTCTCTTGCCTAACAAACCGAGGAAAATCATCATGAGCAAGAACTCAACCCTCCACCAACACTCTACCACACAATCCCAGATACCAAATCCAATAACTGGATATTTGCCACATTAGAGGACAGAGCTCATACCTCATGAACAAAGGTAAATAAAACATTAGTTTTACCATCCAACAATCACGAGTTCTAGATCACATCCGACATTAAAACATCTACCTCATTGAAAACCCGAAAACCGCAGATGAAGTAGACCCTAGCATCCCATACCACCAAGATATGCCCCATATACGTTTTACAAATCCATCACTCACTCGTCTGCATACCCCGAATATTTAAATTGATAGCTATGCTCGGCACACAAACTAACCCTTCACAGAAGAATAAATCTATCCATGAAATCCACTGAAAGACCATCACTGATGCACTCTCTTAGTATGGATCTCTGCATAATATATGCACGCACCTCAAGATCGATTGGTAACCCAAATGGTTTCCCAACACACTCCGAAGAGGCAAAACATAACAGCTTTACCATACCAGTGCCGAAACATAGAGTTTCACCACCCTAATCCTAGATCCAATCATACATGCAATCAATCCGCAACAGCACTCCAATCATCCGCAATCCCAAATCCATTTTCTCTCTTCCATGTAATTGATTTAAAGATCAACACGTCTCACCTTCGGTCAACTACCACCCAAACACAAATATGGATGCATCCAGAAATCCTATATGTAGCATGTCCTAGCATCCCATACCACCAAGATATACCCCATACAAAACCTCATTTAGACCCATGAATCAAGGTTAGAGTGATCAATTCCTTCCGAGACCTTCTCTTGAGACAACCAAACTCCTACTGAATGTCGGCCACTTTCAAGTTAGACCCCCACATCAATCTGCCAATACAACATTTCCTAAGACCTCCTTCAATCCTGGGACTACCAAAAGTGCTTAACACTCAAAAAATGACAAACTATGTCAATACCCAAACAAACATTGTGCCCGTAGCTACTCACTGGTACGGAGCATAGCCATAAATGGCTAAACAGTCTCTGAGTACTGTTACCACAGCTAAGTCCTACACAAGAAGCTCTGAAGAGCACTAACATCTCATCATTCCAATCAAAGGACCCATGAACAACTACCCAAATAACAAAAGAAGAAATCCCAAACATTACTCAAAACAAAATCACATTGCTCCTCGTAAGAGAGTAAATCCCAGCACAATGAAGTTCCCAATCACAACGAGCAAATTCACCTCTTTTCCACCCTTTGTATCTGTCCACCCCAATGAACATGCCCCATCCAATAGATCCAATTTTGTTTTGTTTCTATTTTTCCATTCCATAATGAGATATGTCATGGACATTATTGTATCACTTTGATCTCATAGGCCCATTGGGTCTTTTGTAGACGTTAATAGATCTTCCTCTCTTTCTTCTCATAAAACAAGTTTTTGGTCTCACAGATCGTTGTTGGGACAAGTCCAAGCTTGTATGTGTGTAAACCATGTGTGAACAGCCCCATAAAAGGCTGTTAGTGTGTTTGTGTGTAGTTAAGCATGCATTAAATAAGGTCAAATGGTTTGGTATCGGAAAAGGCCTTTATATACATAGGCTTGTTCTTCGTTTTATATCAATTAATCTAATCATTTCCACGTCTCTCTGCACTACACCCACCATGGAGCAATTTCATCCACCGTAGCTGTCTTCTTTGATCCTGGAAGCCCTAGGTTAACAATTGGTATCATCACTAACTATTAGGATTCCTCTTCTTTTTCCCTTAAGAAATTGGATTTTCTACATTTTCTATTTCCGCCAGCTGCTGTTCGTCGCCTTCATTGTTGGCTCCATCGCTTTCTCCACTGTTCACAGCTGCAGCAACAGCGCTACTGTCGCTTTTGCTCCCAATGCTGCTGCAACAGCCACCTTCTGGCCCATAGTAGCAACAAAACGGGAATGTTAACGGGAACGGAACAAAAGCCGCATCAGGGGATGAGAAGGGGCCACAAGGGGAACGGGAACGTGGGGGAACAGTAAGGAGGAACAAGAGAGAAAGAGACAAGGAAAAGTGAGTAGCCTTGCTGCCTTGCCTTGGAAAGTAGGAGTCGAAGTGTGAAGAGACTCGAGAGAGGAGCCCACTCGTGACTCAGAGCTGTCAAGCACGCACGCCGCACGGACCTAGGAAGTACGCGGGCAGGCGGCAACAGGGTACACCTTTCAAGGATATCTGCAGGCGGCTTGCGCTAGCAGGTACACTTTTTTTCTTTTCTTTCTTGGCCAAACATAAAAAACATTCCCCAAAGGGGGAACGGTAGCCAAACATTCCATGTAACCATTCCCCCACATTCCCCCACGTTCCCCTTCCAATTCGTTCCCCCATGCACGTTCCACCCGGTTTAGGCATCTTAGCCTTGGGGGAATGCGTTCCACCATTCCCAATGGGTGGAAACGGCGTTCCCCTGCTACTATGTTCTGGCCGCCTCATCAACACCAGAAGTTGTAGGCTTTTAGCCTTATCAAAGCCTACGTCCACTTGCAGCTGCCTTCGCGCCTCAGCCGGGCAGCACCTCCACCTGTTGCACAGGAGTCGCCACTTGCTGCCTCGTGGGTGTCTCGACCTGTCCTCGCCGCCTGTACCAGCAGCTGCCGACGTTTGCCATGTCACCCACTTTGCCCCTCTTGGAGCACCCGACCTTGCCTTTGAAGCCTCTCCAGCCATTTTGCATGCTGAACTCACCCTTGACAGCAGCCTACATCGACTAATGCAGGCACATTTGCTTGGGTGGGCAACCTCCGGTCGTCGCCCATTGGCTGGCATGCTGCCGCAGCTTCCTGTCGCCCCCCTCAGTTTTGTGTTCTGCACGTGCACACACGTCTCCGCGGTTGGGCAACCTTTTGCCGTCGATTCTCGCCTGCAGCTCCAGTGCATCGATAGCATCACCATCATCACGACTGTACCTGCAGAGTAGCATTCAAAATTGGGGAGTTCTAATTTATGAAAACAAATTGGGGCTTTTCACATAAATTACGTCAAAATCAGTTAAATTGAAGCTGTTGCATCAAAATCAATTTGGGGTTTTTCATTAATAAGGGCAAACTAGCCTAATTAAGGTCTACAACACCCATAAAAATTGGGGCTTTCAATAAATTTGAACAATTAACCACATCAAAGCCTCTTCAATCAATACAAATTGGGGCTTTTCTGATTTTTGGGAAAATTTGACCAATTAAAGCTTGATACTTCACATTGAGAGTCACAGGGGTTTTCTGCCGCGGCTCACAGGCCTAAAATGACTGGCCAGGCATCCATTGCTTGGCGCCGGCACCGCAAAAGGCATCTTCATCGACATTCCAACTGCAGGAGTTATTAAACTTTCCAAATATTTATGTTTTTGTGTGTGTAAGAGTCGTGGGTTCTCTGCCCGGGATGTCCCCCAAAATCTGAAAAATGATCTTGTGCGTGTCAATAAGGGTTTTCTTCCCCCAGAAGTCCCTCGAAAATCTGATTGTATCTATGTTTGTAAAGCCTTGAGGCTATAAAAGGCTCCTTTTCTTATTTATCCCTATTAGGAGCCAGGGGGTGACTAAAGTGCAGGCCTAGCTACCTCAGTCGCATTATGTGATTGGAGGGCTATCATGACACGGGAGGTGTGCATGTTGAGTTGACCCTGACACAATATGTGATGGGGTTAGAAGGTAGTATCTTTCTTTTGTGTTCGGGTCTCACCATCTTCACTCCAAAGGGGGGATTGTAGGGATAAGTAGGAGCTTGTATGTGTGTAAACCATGTGTGAACAGCCCCATAAAAGGTTGTTAGTGTGTTTGTGTGTAGTTGTGTGTGAACCACCTCTTAGGAAATGGATAAGCATGCATTAAATAAGGTCAAATGGTTTGGTATTGGTAAAGGCATTATATACATGGGCTTGTACTTCATTTTATATCAATTCATCTAATCATTACCCTTGTCATGAAACTTCTCTCTCTCTCTCTCTCTCTCTCTCTCTCTCTCTCTCTCTCTCTCTCTCTACTGTTGAGTCTCTCTCTTTCTATTTTGGAGAGTGGTATACCATCTACTCGGAGCTGATGTTGCTCTCATGTTTCTATGTTCTTCGTATTCCATGATGAGTTTCCATGGACACTTTTGTATCACCCCAGTGAGATAGCTATGTTCATGTTTTCTTTCTGTTTTATTTTCCATTCCATGATGAGATATGCCATGGACATTATTGTATCACTTTGGTCTCATAGGCCCATTGGGTCTTTCGTAGACGCTTAATATATCTTTCTTTCTTTCTCCTCCACGTGAGCGATTTCATCCACCAAAGCTGTCTTCTTTGATCTTGGAAACCCTAGGTTAACAATCCTTGAGGTTTTTCGTAGACGTCTCTCTCTCTCTCTCTCTCTCACACACACACACACACACACACACGCTTCGTATGGATCGCTTGCCCCCATTCCACTAGAGTTTCGATGCACCACTATTACCTCTCACCTGCCAGCACATTAACCGACTTATCGGAGCAAACCTCTCCAGACTCGAGACCCTTGTCACATGGTTGGATCCACTGCAGCTTCCTACAAAGATGCAATTTTACCGGGATCACCTAATAAGGCTTACAGAGGATGGTTTCATTCAGAAGCCTGTCTATCTTTATAGACACATGTCACATGCCATGAGGATTGTGATTGGCCAGATCAGAGCCTCATCACATCACCTAAGGGTGAAGACTGGGCGAGCAGAGAGTCCCATCACAAAGAACAGGATCTGTCATTCATGTTCACTAGAGGTCAAGACAGAGAAGCACTATCTTTGTAGATGACTGCCCAGTGTACTATGAGATACAAGCGAGGTTTCATTGCCTCTTTAGGGAGGGATTTGCGTCACTGTCTTGGGTCATTGATTTCCCATACCAGCGATGCTTGGGACTCAACCTAATCCAGCTGTGCAGCCACAGAGATCGGCTATGGAAAGAGACACAGAGGTGGACCCCACATACCTCACAGCACACAATCACGAGTTTCTTCCATCCGACCCAGGATGGAGGCCCTCGTGGACAACAACGAGATAGCCCTGACCCCGATGCCCCTACTCGACTGACCATGCAGCGCTCTCTGACAGCACATGTGCCACAGATGCCACCCCGCCTAAAAGGTGTCTCCCTTTCAGGGGCACCGAGCTGGACGGCCGAGACCCACTAGATGCTCCACCCAACAGCTTCAGATCCGAGAGATCCTCCAGATATACACAAGTGCCCCTTTATAGGTAGTCGATGTGGAGAGCCTCTATACAATCACAGATGTCGAGAACCCTCTTGGACCCTCTCAAATTGTAGCATTGTAGCACTGTACCAGAGGCACTTACAGGGCTGTTGTTTCTTATCTCAGCTCTAGCTGGTTTTTTTCCATGTTTTTTTTTTACATGACTTTGTCACTTCATGGACACATTGTAAAATTTTTGGTCTCATAGACGACCCTTTGCTCTTTCGTAGACGTTCACAGCAGCACGGGCAGTGAGCATGTACTATCAGAACTGGTACATAATACAACTGGAGTCAAACAGAGTTGCTCCATCCCCCAGACCGTTAACCTTTTTATAGGGCAGTAGGCTTTGTTCCCTTCTTTGCAACTGACCTTAGAAAGACACATTCATGTCTACTATTTGAAACTAGGGGGCTACATACAGAGCCTTGTACTGGGGTATAATAAGGATTGCACATACTTGGATGTGGTATTCTCAAGCCTAAAATTCCTTATGAAACCATCAGTATAGGCAAGACGATTAGCCAAGGGATATGCACACACCTAGAAAGATAATGTTATTAAGTGCATCTTCAGCAGGCAAAGTCCGAAGTGTTTCTCGTTAATCTTAAGACACTACATTTCAAAACTTGGAAATTTACTACTTGATTTACTTTTTAAAAATATAATGGAACTAAGAGAAGGAAGCTATTTCATACCCTAACAACTGCCTCATTTTCTTTGCTTCGCAACTCTTGAGAGAGTTCAATCTTCCGCAACTGAGTAGAAATGAATTGAACCACCTTATCTTGGACCTCCCAAGCACTTTCAGCTTGCCCGACCTTGTCAAATTCACCTTGTCTTTCAACAGCCAACACTTCTTCTTGTGTGGCTTTCAACAAATTTAAAAGTGCAGGCAAGCGAATAGATAGCGCATATTCTTCACAAACACTGGTACTAAAAGCTTCCGACCATTTTTGTACATCTAAATCATCTACAGACTTTCTCTTGCTGTTTCTCATCCTTTTTGGCAGTGACTTGTTTGCATGTCTTGAAGATGATAGACTGCTTTCCAAAAGCAGCAGTAGTAGAATGTGCAAGCTTGTGGATTCCTGCATCAATCTGACAAGAAAATCTTTTTTAAAAACCTTCAAAGTAATAAAATCTACTGCCCATCATCTAAAATTTAAGAGAATTAGCAATAAATTTCAAGCAAAAAGTCATGATTTCATCCTGATTCATCCAAGAAGAAAATGAAAACTGCATTCTATCAGGGTAAACAAATCTTCACAACACGAAAGAGTCAAAGTTCAAGGCATCAAAATCAAATAGTGCAATGCAAAGAGTTACGGACAAGCATGGGAAGACATTGCTTTGTAAAGATCAAAAATAATGTCACCAACATTTCGGTTGAAAAGTTTCAGTATGTGAGCAAGCGTGTGTGCGCACGACTATGTATGTATGTACGTATACACACATGCACCTGCACACATTCAATGGAAAGCTTGGGAATGTATTAATCAATTGGCAGTGCTCATCCTTAGCATAGTCTTCAGCAGGCTTGTCCGCAGCCCCCACACATATGCAAAGCCCAGTCCCCTCTGTGTCTCTTCTTCCCTCCCTCCTCTCCCCCTTACATGAGGGGTGCAGCACGTGAAGGGCACATATTTCCCATACATAGAGTACACTTTGCCTGACAAGAAAATGTGGAAGCCTTTCACACATAGCTTTGCAATTTGATTATTACAGCATGCTGTGTCACTTATAACGACGCATTTAAAAAAGAGGGCAAAAAGTAAATAAGGAACAATAGAGAATCAGTACTAAACACCAACCATAGACAGAACAGAAAACATGCGATTCATCAACATACAAATCCAAGATAAAACAACCTTAGAGATAGCTAAATTTCTTCATATTTAGGTGTCTACAAACTAACCTTAGTGTTGTCTTTAGCAAAGGAGTTCTACGGTGACTTGGAATTTGAGGTAACGCCTTCACAAATATCTGTTGAACAATATTGTCGGTGTTTTCAGAAAGATATAACATGAACACTCCTAACTTTTTCTGAATATCAAATAAATGAGAATTCACTCAAGCGTCACCTGTAAAAGCAACCTGGGGTTTTTCATCTTTTGGAGCCAGCTGGGAACAACTGCAGATATAAGCTTCTCCGTGACAAGATAAGAGTGGCTGTCATCCTGTAAAACACTTCCGAAAATATATTCATCAGTTACAAGAGGGATGAAGATACACACTCCAAACTGAACGAGTGGCGAGCTACACAACTAAGAGAACCGAGTAGTTTTCTTAAGATTCTGCAATTTTGAAATGTAGGTAAAATATAAATTATCTGTCTTTAAATTTCTTTTTATTGACACTACTACCCAACTCTTCGAGAAGCATAGCTATGTCCCCATAAGTAGATTGGCAATATTGATGAGTAAAATGACCTTAAAGTGAAGGACACTCCCACCAACTGTCTATATAAGTGAGGATAAGGCTCGTTAATGAGCATTCCAGAGAGGATGGAGACCTTGGGAATCAAGATTCAAGACCCAGATCAGGCCTTAATCTGGCACAAGCCCAGCACAGGGAAGGTAGATTTGGTTACGAGACACGAGTGCTTGGGTAAGGAGTCATGCCTGGTGTTGATCAAGCTCAGGCCTTCTCCTGACAGAGCTATGGCTAAGTAGTGAGCTAGCCAGTCCCTCCAAGAGCATCCAATGAGCTAACAATTGTTTAAAATTTGCACGCTAATGCTGGTTGAGCGACCCTTCTTGTGTAGAATATATACAGTCAAAAACCCTGATCCTTTCATGATACGTTTCCAGCTTTTGCTAGCCACAGCCAAAAGAAAACCTTCAAAGACACTGAGGTTTAACTAACGTCTTCGAACAAGCGTTTGCAAAACCAGCATAAATCTTGTTGTAGGCAACATACCTGAATCAGAGTGGTTTCACCCAGAACAGAAAACACCGTAATGACATGCTTTAGAACAAGCTTTGGAGACACTCTTCCCAGTGTTGTCAATAGACTCAGTGACTGATTCAGAGTGGCCACATCTGTCATTTCATGTATGAACTCCACAAGGAAGTCCACATCATACCGCTTGTCCATCGTATCCTATGATCATATAGCCTGTTACAAACTATTTCCAAAAGTGGTACCAAACGCTAACTTCAAGGTGCATAGGGCGAAATGCATGGATTATTACCTTCTCAACTCCAGCCTGAGTAGAATTCGCAATCTTTTCTATCACTTCCAAGACAAGTTGCTGCACATAACTTATATGAAGACCTTCTGCCTCCTCGGTGCTCTCAAGGTTTATTGCATCAGCTCCATGTCTGTTACTGACTGCATCTATCTTGGTTAGCTTGCGGAGTAATCCAAATAAAGAAGGGATCAGTTCAAGCCTGCACCATTATAAAACGTAGCCTTAAATGTTTTTCCAACTACTCAATTACTTCTCTTAGTTTACAAGAGATAACCTTATCATCAAAAACAAAGATCAACTCACATTCACCAGCAATAGGCCTTACATGTCACTGATATCATCTTTTAGCATATAAAACTCCAATACTGCAGTTGAAGACTTGATTACGTCCATCGCATCCTCGTCAAGAAACATACTTTCTCCCTCATCGACATGCAGTCTATCAAGAAGCCCATTGATATACTTCACCACAACTGAGGGATGAATCTGTGTGCAAGCAAGTCACTGAATTATTGACAGTACTATCACACGTGTGATACTACAAAACTATATTCTATATCATGATAAACAACATACATGAATACTCTTAATGTTACAACCTAGCATGTCACGAACACAATCCTGCTACAAGAAAGACTTCTGCAGGCATTCCCTATGCTACGTGAACACAATGACCCAACAAGCCTGAAGATATCCTGGAAACCAAATGAAAAATTTAATTGGTGACTTCTCCGCAGATGGTTGGACTCATACACACAGCTGCTGTAATGAGATGCGTGAAGCCGATCGCACAGGCTCAGGCTTGAACATACTGAGCTGGATCAATTTTTTGAAAATGACATCCTGCATTTAAAAAAACCTCATTGGTCAACAGAAAGAGTAGAGCCAAAAAACAGACTTCATTTAAAAGAAAGTTACCAACTACCAACACAAGAAGAGATACAAAATCGTTTGGGGTCACTGCACAGGACAGTAGCTCTTAGACAAAAACTCCCTCATCAAAGCAAGTAGCTCACTGATTTTTAAAACAATAGTTGTTAATGCTATAAAGTCTACACTTGAAACATTGGCCTGAAAAAATGGCTTAGCTTTCCATAAAACTATCCAATTTAACTAATCTATTCTAAAGTAAATGTCTAATTGTATTTGTCATGGAGAGAGGATTGAACAGACTGGGCCCTTTGCCAGGAGCAGAAAACCATGGTTTGCTCAATGTGGTTGATACTAAATGATCATGCCTGATTAATCATACAACCAAATTGAACATTTAGCCTCAGCTGTTTAAAAATTCTGCAGAATCCCCAAGACTTCTTCTAAACACTGGACATTAACCACATATTTCACCTAGAGGAACAACATTGGCGTTTCAAAATCTTTAGAGCACGTTCAAGTACACTGATTCTTTCTTGGTGAAGAGAACAAAAAGGTTCTATCATGGGAGAAGCCTTGTGAAGGTACTACCAAGAGGACCAACATTGGCGTTTCAAAATCCTTGGAGCACATTCAAGTACACTGATTCCTTCTTGGTGAAAAGAACAAAAAGATGCTATCATGGGAGAAGTCTTGTCAAGGTACTTAAGGTGCTCAAAATGTCGCAGCTAAAAGAAGACGTAAGAAACCTTGACTTCAGTGTACTGAAACCATCTTCCAAAGAACCAACAAGTCTACAATATCCACACCAACTCCTTGTTAAGAGCCAGAGCCTTGAGATAATTCTAATTATTTCTGGAGTAGAAGCTAGAAGATGGTGCACAAGAGGCTGCATTTGGAAACAGTAAGTGTCTACAAAAGTGGCTGAAGGGAGAAAGAAAGATCTATCAACATCTACAAAAGACCCGAAGGGCATATGAGACCATGAATCGTACAACGATACTAAGTGTAGCTTGGTTGAACACAATGCTAATCAATACACTTAAATACACTAAGATTTTATGGACACTTGCTCAAATACAAGAAGCAAATTACAGAATTGACAAGAGACACACAATGAGCCGGAACGGCCGACCCCTCCCTCAAATAAAGTATATTGATCTTGGGAGAATCAAGTACATAGTGTCATGGGCATTTCTGACCAGATTTCCATACCAATGCATATGAATATAGTATTGCAAACAAGTGGTTGCCGATGTAGACTTGCAATCCACGCTACCCTCTCAAGTGCCCATGTTCCCTACCATCTGCTCTCTATTGTTCCACCAACACATGGTAGCAACAATCTGCAAGAGATCACGTAGGACAAGAGAACACTACACAGGGTATGTGATCTTGTAATACGGTTCCTCCCTCCTGCTACTTGCTCCCATATTTAAGCATAAAAGCTTACCAATAGCAAGTAGATTCGATGACAGCGGAAGTCTTCGCGATGAAAGTCCTTGGAGTGTTGAGATCTTCAATTTGTCGCATTTCTTCGAGACAAAAGTCTTCAAGAGGATAAAGGGAACCTTGGGAAACCTTTCCCTATGGTTCAACTTGACAAAGGAGGGCTGAAATTAGGGTTTTCAGCAAAAAGACCAGAAATTACAGCAATAAAGAGAGCTGTTTTGTCGAATTTCAGTCATTGGGAGTGTGTAGGAGAGTGATTAGCATCCGGAAACACTCTTGGAAGCTTGAAAAACACCTTAGCAAGCTTGGAAATGGAGTTGGGAAGGAGAATGTACAGAAAATGCAGCCCAACAGCCCTCATGAAGGAGACACCAATTTCTAGAGAGAGGAGGAGTGAGGTGGTGAATTGTCTAGTGTAGGTGGCAGGCAGGTGCTTTGTGGAGCAAGCTAGAGTGGACACATGGCTGATTACTCGCTTTGTACTAAGGGGATAACGTCTGGGCGGTGGACATTGGGTTATGTCCACCTCGAGACATCAGTGTGTGTGAACACCGGGCTGGTCATAATTTATAGGTGAGTTTTGGTCACCCAAAACTTAATGAAGTGTGTACACACTCACTTATAAATTAGTGTTAGCTCCCAAGGCCAGGTTAATGACCAATACTTACCACCTGTCACATGCCACATAACCATGTCAGCAGACAGTTTCACACGCACGGTTCACGAGTGGGCGTCCCCTTACCCGGAACTACACATTAGTCAAGCAAGCATGAAAACAGCATGCAATTTCAATTGCAAGTAAGCACATAAAGATACTATGCAATGCAGTATTGGTATGGACAATCCCCATTCATGAGACTATACCAAAATAGACGTGATCCAAGCAAGTACACGAGATACCAAACCCAATGGACCACCAATCCACCAAGCATTTCCGGGCATGTACACGGAGGCACAAGTCCCAACAGAAAACCGAGTCCACAGTATCACATGAGTGGAATCAATCCCCGGCATATGCAACTGCCATGGACACCAGTCCAATGTACATACATGATGAGAAAGCACGGGTGGACCAATTGGGTGGCCAAATGGTGACATCCCCCTCGGCTTCTAAACAGTTATCCGCAACTCAAAAGCATCCAAGGATGTCTGAAGCACATGCAGGCAATCTCTGAAGAACTCTTCATCTACCCATTTAGCATCAATGGGAAGATAGTTCTTAAACTCTTCAATAAAGTCGCTACATTTTTTTCTAGTACGTCCCCTACTATTTCATCCCATTTCCATCACCTCCTTATTCCACTATCCACAACATGCAAATTGTAATGCAAAACTAGACATCAAATTTCTCAAACCTTCATTAACACATATACACCGGATATTGTACCAATCATTACTAATTTAGCAAGCTTAGTACAAAATAAGAAACCACCAAATCAGTAATACAAAATAATAATTTAGGAAACACGTGATGGGTAACATACTAGCAAAAATAAGATAATTTATATAAAGTTAGTTTGGGAATCAATGGGTGCTATGATGTCAAAAGACGACATTTATAGTTACATAGGAGAAAAGAAGTAGCATTTATGTTCATTAAGTGAGAGGCAAGATTCCTTGGTAACAACTAGTCTGTATGCCATGAAAGTGAGAGGCAAGAGTCCTTGGTAACAATAGCTAAAGTCCTCGATACATTTTCAGCCAAAGGTTCTCCCTCACGAGCACACTCAAAGGCATGAGTGGCATGAGTGATACGCGGAATACCGGCACCAACACAAAACTGCAGCCCATGTTGCATGTGTTGTGCATGCACATTTTCAACCGGCAATGGCATTTGACATACATTTTGACCACTACCATAAACATTGTATCCTTCACGGGATACATAAGGTATTCGTGCATGGCGTAAAGTCATTGATTGCTCCTCTCCCATAGCATGGAGATTCATCCTTTTAGGCATAAGTTCTTATTCGGGCACCTGTGGGGATTCCAATGCATGTGGGATGGTTGCCTTTTCTGCATAGGCATCCTCGGTACGAGCAAAGTATGCACGTGTTGCATCCCTCCGTTGCTTGTGCAGTTCTTGAGCAATCATTGCCACTGCATGATCTATATAAGATTCAGCTTTCTTGGCCTTCAAACGGTGTACCAATGGATCCTCGCGGCGGAAGAGACTCAATTCTTCTTCTTGTGCATGGAGAAGAGCCTGCATATGAGTAAGTTCAGCCCTCAAGACTATGGATTCTTCTTCCTACATCTTCTCTTTGCCACGGGACAGCTGTCCCACATATTCATGTTCCCTACTGTAAAGCATTCAAAGCATGCATTTCATTGTCCCTATCTCGTGTTAGCATCTCCAACATTCATTGTATGGCTGTCCATAATGTTCTAAGTGTAGAGATAGCTAGTGTTCACAGTGATCGTCTCTCACGATAGAAGTGAAGAGAACCGTATGCTTTGATACCAATGTAACTTGGTTGAACACAATGCTAATCAATACACTTAAATACACTAAGATTTGATGGACAGTTGCTCAAATACAACAAGTAAATTGCTGAATTGACAAGAGACACACAATGAGCCGAAACAGCCGACCCCTCCTTCAAATAGAGTATATTGATCTTGGGAGAATCAAGTACATAGTGTCATGGGCATTTCTGACCAGATTTCTGAACCAATGCATATGAAAACAGTATTGCAAACAAGTGGTTGCCGATGTAGACTTGCAATCTACACTCCTCTCAAAGGAATTGAAGTGAATCAGCGCAGAACGTCGGTGGCAGCCCGATTTGCAGGCGCCGTTTTTCAGAAGTGGATTTGAGATTTCTTCTTGCTCAGTTGCAATTGCTCCAATTCCTCATAGCTCCAAGGGTTTTCAAGCATGCTCTACAAGCTAGTGAAGACAGAATTCAATTTGATCAAGTCTACAGTGAGATCCAAGCTCTTCATCAAATCTGCAGATGACTTTGGTAAAATAGAGATTAAGCATTCAATATTTGATCAAATCTTATGTTTATTGACTTAATCCTCTACTAGACTCATTGCTATTGATGGCCTTGAAAGCATTTGAGCTCATTTGAAGTCTAAGACACCAGATCTGGACTCCCCGCATACTCTGTTTTTTGCACACAAAACAGTGGATTAATTTGCTAATCAATGATTAATCAGTGCTAATTACTGTATTTTGGTACAATTGAGGGTTCAAATTAACCATTAGGTATCTGATACAGATCTCTATAACTTCAGATTGCAATTTGGAGTTGGTTTGATACTCCAACCATTCCGTACAAATTGGTTACCCTTGATTTAATGTAATTTCTGATAAAATTGTGCTGATAAATTTGTGATAATCATCATTTTGCATTTAACCCTTGGTTAATGCCTGTAAATCTCACTCAAATTCAAGATTATTCACAGCCAGAGTTGCATTTGGGAATGTGCATAAGAATGAATGCTATACGCATTATGTATTGGGCACATTGCATCAGTGTAAAAATGGGATCAGACACTGCCCTTATCCAGAATAAGGCAAGAGGTAAGACCTCCCGCATAGATTTGGGTTTGCATTGCATAATGACACAAGATAAACATCAAAAGCCCAAAAGAACTGTCAGCAAAACATTTAAACATGTTGCTCACATGGAGCAAGAAGACCTGACGGACAAGCTCATGGCCCCAGCCATGAAAGAAGAAGAATATCTCTTTCCAAGAAGATCTAAAGGAAGACATGGACACGTGAAACGAGACCCAAGCAGGGGTCACCCCTTCCTGGACTCACCTCTCCAGTTAGCACTCTATTATACACTCTTAAAAGACAATAGCACAAGACAAAATAGCAAAAAGTAATTAACAACTCTGAGCATAGATAGATGACACCACACTGAGGCCGGAACGGCCGGCCCCCCCCCAAGGAAATGATATTATTACTTGGGAGAATTTGTTACAAGTACACGGGCCCAAGGCCAGATTTCCAATAAGCAATGCACAATGAAAACAAAGTATCAAACCCAAACATGTTTGTTGATGCCGAGTCTGAAGTCACCAAGGGCTGCCCCGTCCATAGCACCTTCCAGAGTCACACTTCGCGTGCAATCCACCCGTCCCTGGCACTACGGATCACGCCGTGCCAGTCCTAGCGATGGGGCACCCTCACGGAGTTGACTCGGTGAATGGAAGAGGAGTCCAGACATAGGAGAGCAGGAGAATTCCTCATTCTTCGCGATGAAAATCTTCTGGAGCCACCGTACCTGCTGTTGTACCTGATGTACCTGCTGTACGACCAGAATCAGCAATTAATGAAGGTACTGTACCTGCTGTACCTGCTGTACCTGCTGGTGTACCTGCTGTACCTGCTGTACAACCAGAATCAGCAATTAATGAAGGTACTGTACCTGCTGTACCTGCTGTACCTGCTGCTGTACCTGCTGTACCTGCTGTACAACCAGAATCAGCAACTAATGATGGTACTGTACCTGCTGTACCTGCTGTACCTGCTGGTGTACCTGCTGTACCTGCTGTACAACCAGAATCAGCAATTAATGAAGGTACTGTACCTGCTGTACCTGCTGTACCTGCTGGTGTACCTGCTGTACCTGCTGTACAACCAGAATCAGCAACTAATGATGGTACTGTACCTGCTGTACCTGCTGTACCTGCTGGTGTACCTGCTGTACCTGCTGTACAACCAGAATCAGCAATTAATGAAGGTACTGTACCTGCTGTACCTGCTGTACCTGCTGGTGTACCTGCTGTACCTGCTGTACAACCTGTTTTGTGTAAATTCCAGCAAAAGAAGAGTCTTTTCTCCACACGAATGCAAGAGGGGAAGGGCTGAAGATGAGGCGCCTAGCTCCATGCATGAAATTTGGTGTGGTAGGTGGGGTAGGTGGCCAACCCCCACCCCACATGCTATAAAAGGGTGCCCAGGCCAAAAGAAAGTGCCCACACTAATAAAATGTCCACCTACTTTTAATGAAGTCTGAAACCTATAAGTTATAAGGTTTATAACTCAAAACTCTTATTAAAATGAGAATTTCCCACCTGTTCACACGCCACAAAACCTGTCAGAAAGCAAGGCATTCCACGGCTCACGGGAGGGCGTCCCCGACCCCTGAGCTAGACACACATGTCAGGCATGCAAACGAAACCAGTTCACGCGAAAACATTTCAAAAACAGGCAAACATGAGTGCACAATGCAACATTGTTAAAGGATAATCTCCGTTCATGTACTTGCACAATACTTGACATTTCCGGGCACAAACAGGCCCACCGGAAAGTCAATTCCAGGTACACACACAGTGTACAATCCACCCGTCCCTGGCACTACGAATCACGCCGTGCCAGTCCTAGCGGTGGTAATCCAGAAACATACACCGTGTGCAATCCACCCGTCCCTGGCACTACGAATCACGCCGTGCCAGTCCTAGCGATGGAGCACCACTTCGGAGTATGCTCATCCAGAGCCCAAAGCTCACACAAGAAGATAAGAGGACCATTAGATAGCTCAATGGTGACATCTCCCCGTCTTCTAAACAGTTGTCCGCAACTGAAAAGCTTCCAAATAGTCATGGAGAAGCTGCGGATAATCTTTGAAGTAGTCCTCATCAACCCATTTAGCATCAATAGGTAGATAATTCTTAAACTTCACCAAATAGCGTCTTGCAAGCTTACCTGCAGGTAGCTTACGCTCTTTATGGAACACAATCTGCTCCGGTTGCAAAACCTCTTCCAACTCATCCACTTCGGGTGGATCTTCAATGATAGGAAGACTTGGTTCTGGACCCACATACCTTCGTAAGAGGCTAACATGGAAAGCATTGTGTATCTTCCAATGGGATGGCAATGCTAGACGAAAAGCAACCTCATTGATCTGCTCAATAACCTTGAAAGGTCCATAATACCTGGATGAGAGCTTGGGAAACATCCCCTCCTTACCAGATCTCTTACGGAGTCTAGCTTTTTCGAATTTCAGCAATACCCAATCATTTACCTTGACATCCAAATGCTTTCTATGCTTGTCTGCAGCCTTCTTATGCTTCTCTTGAGAACGGGCTATGGCTGTCCGAACCTGTGCAAAGGCAATATCCAAGTCCCTGACAAAGTCATCAGCAGCAAAAATCTCATCCTTAGTACGTAGGATGGGAGGCAATACCACTTTGCCATAAACTATCTCAAAGGGAGCCTTCCCAGTAGAAGCATGCACCGTGTTATTGTATGCAAACTCCACAAGTGGCAAATACTTTTCCCACAAAGTCTTTTGATCAGCTACATAGCATTTGAGAAGGTCCAATACGGCTGAATTTGCTGCTTCACTTTGACCATCCGATTGAGGATGAAAGGCGGATGAAAAATTCAGCTTTGTGCCCATATTGTCAAAAAGTGCTCTCCAAAAGAGACTGGTAGTTCGAGGATCACGGTCACCCACAATAGATTTAGGCATACCATGATGCTTGAATACCTGTGACATGAAAACTTTTGCCATATGATCTGCCTTGATCGTCTTCTTGACCGGCAAGAAATGAGCTTGCTTGCTAAACCGGTCTACGATAGTCCATATAGCATCATTACCTTGCTGAGTGCGAGGCAAATCCATGATGAAATCCATAGCTATGCTCTCCCATGGCTGCGAGGGAATAGGCAATGGTAGAAGCAATCCAGGAGACTTCTGACGATCAAACTTGACCTTTTGGCAAGTAAGGCAAGCACGTACATAAGCCTCAATGTCCTTCCTCATCCCTGGCCAAAAGAAATAGCGTTCAACCATATGAGTAGTAGGTAGAATACCTCTATGTCCTGCATACGGTGGAGCATGGCATTCTTCCAACACTTTTTGCCTCAAATCAGTGAGCACACAAAGGCAATTATCTTTAAGAAGGTACCCATCTTTGATCACATATGATGCATGAGTATGACCAGCCACTAAATCAGCCCATAAATCTGAAAAATCAGCATCTGTATGGTACTTGTTTTGCATAGATGACAAGTCTCCATGAGAGGCAATAGAGATAGAAGCTATATACGGCCTTCGAGACAATGCATCGGCCACCACATTCTTCTTTCCTGGTGTATGCACAATCTGAAAATGAAACATAGAAAGGAAGTTTGCCATCCTCATATGCTTCTCTGATAGCTTAGTTTGTGTGAGAAAATACCGCAAGCTTTGGTTGTCGGTTTTCACCATAAACTCTGCACCAAGAAGATAGTGCTTCCATATGGTCAATGCATGAACCACTGCCAATAGCTCCTTCTCATAGATCCCCAAAGAGAGCTCCGTATCACGCAAACGACGGCTCTCAAATGCCACGGGATGTCCTTCCTGATTTAGGACAGCACCTAAACAATCCCCACATGCATCACATTCCACAAAGAATGGTTTGTGTAAATCAGGAACGATCAACACAGGCCCAGATATGATTGCATCTTTTAGTGAAAAGAAAGCTTTGCTTTCCAATGAAGTCCACTGAAAGGGGACTTTCTTCTTTGTCAGCTGATGAAGAGGGGCAGCAATCAAAGCAAAATGCCATATAAACCGTCTGTAGTATGAGCATAACCCAAGAAAACTACGAACCTCATGAACTGACTTGAGTTCAGGCCAATTCCTGACAGCCTCAATCTTTGCGGGATCCATTCGTATGCCATCCTGGGAAACAATATGCCCAAGATAATGAATTTCGGAGAGGAAGAACTCACTCTTCTTAGCATTGATGTGAAGTCTATGCTTTCGGAGTTCTTCAAAGACTATGGCCAAATGCTTTCTGTGCTCTTCTTCACTCTTGGAATAAACCAAGATGTCATCGAAGAAAACTCCAGTGAAAGATCGATGATCTCTAAAAATCCTGTCCATCATACGGTTAAAAGTGGCAGGAGCATTTGTAAGACCGAAAGGCATAACAAGATACTCATACAAACCAAATGCTGTCCTGAAAGCGGTCTTATGCACATCCTCTGGTACTACCCGTACTTGATGATATCCACTCTTCAAATCAATCCGGCTGAAATATGCCGAGCCATCCAATCTATCCAAAATATCATCAATGCGAGGAATAGGAAACCTATTCTTGATGGTTAGCTTATTTAGAGCCCGATAATCCACACACATACGATAAGAGAGATCCTTCTTCTGCACTAGAAGTACGGGAGAGCAATACGGTGAAGAGCTAGGGCGGATCAAACCTTTTTGCATGAGCTCATTGACTTGCTTCATGATCTCCTCCTGCTGTGATGCACTCACACGGTATGCCGGCCTATTTGGTGGAGAACTGCCAGGCACAAGGTCTATACGATGATCCTCCGGCCGTGGTGGTGGTAGTTCCCCTGGAAGTGAATCTGTAAAGCAATCTTCATATTGTTTCAAAAATTCCAGCCTATCACATGTGAGAGAATCAAGAGAATGATCAACATGGTCTACTCTATCACGAACAAAAATCATGTACGAGCAAAGACCCTTTCTCATGGCTTTATTTATTTGTATGTGGGATACAATAGGGATAGAATTCCCTTCCACACCGGCATCAATAACATGCTCTTTGCCCCTATGCATAAATGTGATCCGGTTGGTCTTGTAAGCCTTGCGAGGATCAAGACGGGAGTGCCAAGGCTTTCCAAGCAATACATCACACCCATTTAATGGTGCAATGAGGAAGTTCTCATGGTCCAAATATCCCTGAATATGCATGCGAAGCTTGCCAATAAGGGGTGTGACCTTGACTTGCTTGCCAATAAATGCACTTCCGGCCTCAATCTCCGGTCCCATGTCATCCACACTAATGCCCAATGCTGTAGCCATTTCCAATGATATGAAGTTGTCCGTGGCACAATCATCAAACATAAATAATGCGGGTTGATCTTTGAGCTGTCCCCATGCCTTGCATACCATTCTATCCAAAGCATCATGGGCTGTCCCCCCTTGTACATCGGGCACCATATGCACATTAACCTTGGTTTCCTTTGCATCCTCTTTGCCTGCTTTCTTTGGGCATTGCCGGACCATGTGATCTTTACTACCACAAGAAAAGCACTTACCGTCACGTATATATTGCACCCTTTGTTCCGGAGTAAGTCGATAGTTAGGCCTTTTGTTGGGACGCTTCTTCTCTGAGGTACTTTCAGCTTTTGGAGCTCCCTTAACTTCATTGGAGTCCTTTTTTGGTGGCTGTCCACCCTTATGCAGATTTGGGACAGCCTTGTCCTTCCCCTTTTGAGCATGTCCATCTCTATAATTTTGCTTCAGCTTTTGCTCCAATTGTTCGGTGGCCAAAGCAGCTGAAATGAGCTGTTGTAGAGTGTGGTTTGGGTACAACTCCAAGCCCGATTGATAAACCGGTTGGAGTCCCGATTCAAACTTTCTCTTGCGTTCCTCATCATTTACCTGCATAATAGGGGAAACTTCCAAGAGAGTTTTCCAAAACTTGGATACATAAGCATGAACTGACTCACCTTCATTCTGCTTAACCCAATCCCACTTCTTGCGGATGTTCTTCTTGGCATTAGGGGGTAAGAATTGGACATAGAATCTAGTTTTAAATTCAGCCCAAGTGTCCACGGGAGTGCCTGAGAGCTTTTCTGCAAGCCACCAATGAGCGGCCGTGCCCTTCAAGAACATGCTGGCATGCCTCACCTTGGACTTTTCTGAAAAATCCTCATCACTAAAAGCAATGTCAAATTGGGAAACAAATGACATAACCTTGGAAGCATCAAACTCACCATGATATGTCTCGAACTTGACGGATTTGTCCCCGGCTTTGAATTCCTTTTGCTTATGAATATGATGCTCATAATCCCCATGCGTCCTCTTGATTCCACGTTCATGTGGATCAGCCCTGGCATCCATAGATGCTCCTGCATACTTAGGTGGCATACGTGGACGTGAAGCATGTGCTGAATTTCTGCATTCATGGCACTTGGCTCTTGCTCTTCCTCCTGCATTTTCTCCTTGCCACGGGACGGCTGTCCCAACCATACATGATCACGGGCATAAGGCATCCGTCCACTTGCTTGTGTTCCACTGGAGTGCCCCTTTGAATTTGGCACTTCCCTGCTACTTGCTTGGCTAGCCATAATAAGAGTAAAGTCACTAATGGAGAGTGGTCAGGAAGCCTTTGGATCGTCTCCCAATGTAGAAAAAGGAAGATCCGTGCTCTGATACCACTGAAACGAGACCCAAGCAGGGGTCACCCCTTCCTGGACTCACCTCTCCAGTTAGCACTCTATTATACACTCTTAAAAGACAATAGCACAAGACAAAATAGCAAAAAGTAATTAACAACTCTGAGCATAGATAGATGACACCACACTGAGGCCGGAACGGCCGGCCCCCCCCCAAGGAAATGATATTATTACTTGGGAGAATTTGTTACAAGTACACGGGCCCAAGGCCAGATTTCCAATAAGCAATGCACAATGAAAACAAAGTATCAAACCCAAACATGTTTGTTGATGCCGAGTCTGAAGTCACCAAGGGCTGCCCCGTCCATAGCACCTTCCAGAGTCACACTTCGCGTGCAATCCACCCGTCCCTGGCACTACGGATCACGCCGTGCCAGTCCTAGCGATGGGGCACCCTCACGGAGTTGACTCGGTGAATGGAAGAGGAGTCCAGACATAGGAGAGCAGGAGAATTCCTCATTCTTCGCGATGAAAATCTTCTGGAGCCACCGTACCTGCTGTTGTACCTGATGTACCTGCTGTACGACCAGAATCAGCAATTAATGAAGGTACTGTACCTGCTGTACCTGCTGTACCTGCTGGTGTACCTGCTGTACCTGCTGTACAACCAGAATCAGCAATTAATGAAGGTACTGTACCTGCTGTACCTGCTGTACCTGCTGCTGTACCTGCTGTACCTGCTGTACAACCAGAATCAGCAACTAATGATGGTACTGTACCTGCTGTACCTGCTGTACCTGCTGGTGTACCTGCTGTACCTGCTGTACAACCAGAATCAGCAATTAATGAAGGTACTGTACCTGCTGTACCTGCTGTACCTGCTGGTGTACCTGCTGTACCTGCTGTACAACCAGAATCAGCAACTAATGATGAGGTGAGTCCAGGAAGGGGTGACCCCTGCTTGGGTCTCGTTTCAACACGAGAAGAGAAGCTGTCCCAAGAAGACTAAAAGAAGAGACGAACGCGTGGCAAGAAGACTGAAGACGAGAAGATGTAAGGCTCCAAAGAGTGAGGAGCCATGTGAAAATCTGAGAGAGAGAGAGAGAGAGAGAGAGAGAGAGAGAGACCCCACAACCCAATGTAACCTGCCCCAACAAAGTAAAACCACCTCTGAGCCACCGATGATGTAGGCCACGTGGTAGATAGATATATGTGTGAGCACTTTAGTCAAGGTCGCGGGCAACTATAGTAAGCCTTGGACACATAGAGAAAGAGAGTGTCAAGGACTATGAGTTTAGGGACCTGAGGCACTGGTCGCACGCTATCAAGTAAGAGAGAAACTTGGTATAGGGTCCAGGTGTGCTAAGATAACTTGAGGGGAGGTATGCTAGACACTAGTCGCAGACTATCAAGTAAGAGGGAAACTTGGTATAGGATCCAAGTGTGCTAGAGAGTATTCACTTGAGGGGAGGTGTTGAAATATACAAGTGAATAGGGTGTGTGCGAGAATAAGCCCTTGGTTAGAGGCTGTAAAAGAGAACGTGTAAATGTGAAAGGACTTGTGAAAAGGTGAAAAGAATCTACTGAGAGAGAATAAAGGGTAGCATGAGAAGATTTAGGAAGTGTGGAGATATTCTGGGAAGTGTGGAGATATTCTGAGAAAAGTGAAGAGGTGGAGAGAATCAAGCAAAAGAGGTGGAGATATTCTGGGAGAGGTGGAGTGAATCAAGGAGAAATCAGTGTGATTAGATGCTTGGATGTAAACTCTATAAATTGAGGCATTGGCCTAATGAGAATTTGCTTGTTTTTTATTATCCATGCCTACATTAAGCTATTTGCTAATTACTCACTAATTACGTCTTAATTATTTGCTAATCACTTTATTAATGATGTTGATTCTAGTATTTGATCAACCATAGCTCATCACATTGCTCTAATTTCAACAGCCATGTGCAAAGTGCTCCACTTGTAAATCCTAATGATCTCTTGGCCTCCCATTATGCAGCCTCTTTAGGCCCTTGGTGACATTTGTAGTGTCGAGAAAAGGGAGGAATGTGTTTTTCTTTTTTGTGGGGAAGGAGGGGGAAGAGGAGTAGGAGGTGGTAATTGCACATGCGTGTTTCTTTTTAAGGGGAAGAGGGGGGAGGGAGTGGCGGGGGGGGGGGGGGGGGGGGGGGGTGTTTGGGGTGTTTGAACATCATTTTGTGCAACTTTCATACCTTGGAGTTACCATCTAGGTTGTTGAAAATCCTATCCTCCAGACAGCTTAACACAATGCAAAAAGTCTCGATCGCATCTGAATCAATGTTCCCGCCATCTTGATCTATCTGGCACACACACAAAAAAAAAGACTCAAACTTAGGGTGGCACTTTAACTTGTATAAACCTTATCTGGACAACCAGCAAGGTCGGACACTTACACTCAGGACTGTCATTAGGGTTTGAAACAAAATACTCTTGCCATTTCGATTTCCTTGTACAACTGAGAACATTCCCTCATAGTGCAAGTGTACCTTTATTGAAGGACAACAGAGCATCATTAGGATCAAGAGTTGAGTACAAGCAACAAAGAAATGAATCCAGTTCAACTTTGCTGTAACCTTTTTAGTTAAAAATATATGCTCAGCCCCATCATGGTGGCAAGATTGGATACAAGTAGAGCTTACTGACAGAAGTTACAAAAGTTGTAAGCTTGATTTTGAGCAGCAAGACTGCAATGCAATTTTTTTTAACCTGTAAAAGATGCCTGAAAAGCTGAACCTCAAGCTTTGAAAGGCCTCTCTCATTTGACCCATCCAGCTTCCATTCCCTCCACCTACTCAATAAGGAGTCCAGTGTCCTCTTTGTTTCTAGTGCTTGATCTTGCATGCAACCAGCTCCCTTTAAAGCAACGATCAGAGTATACTGCAGAATGGGTATCAACATCATTTCAGCAAAAGTCGGTAAATCATTAGGCCCCTTAACAACATTATTTCGAAACCCCAGATAATCAATATTTGCACATTCATGTACCTGTGCATACATGGGCATACTAAAGGCACTGCGTAAAAGATATAGAAAAGTGGACATTTGAGCAGACTTCTTGGGCCTGAGAAAAGTTGAAGAGTAACAACATGAACCAATGACAAGGAGTTAGCACATTGGCAGCTAGTCCATAATTATAGAAATAAAACTCCTTTGCAGCTATTGATGCTGTTGGGGGAAAATGGGCTTTTCATTTTGGGAAGAAGAAAAAGAAAAAGGGAGGGGGGATGGGGGATGGGGGATGGGGGTTACCACAACAATAGGCAGCCTTCACGGACAATTGCAACAGACAATTCTTATCTAGTCATGATAGCTCAATAGTAAATGGATTATCACCTCATCGTTGCCTCCTTTTCAGCAGTCTCTCTCGTTTTATTTCCATTGAAAGAGTGCAATGAACGGGTGAGAAATGTCGGTAGAAAGTCCCCGTTTGACACAAATGAACTTTCAAACTCCAAAAGAAATTCCAGAAACTTCTCAAAAGTGTCAGAATCCAGCAAATTTTTCTGAATCTGAGAACCTGCAAAAATAACACTTTCTATATCATCATCAACCATCCGTTTGTCTTTTACAAGACAAATATCAGACAAAAACAAGAAACCACACGGTGTCCTCTTAGCAGCATACCATTTGGCACAAAAGACAGCCCAGCACTCTCTCTCCAAAGCTCATGAAGCTTGCTCAAGCACTCAAATGCAGCTCTTCTTATCGCCTGTTTATGAGCAGATAATTGAATTTAGTCACAGGACTCTTAGATTCATACAGTTATCTAAGTATCTCAACAGGTTAAAGAGGGCAAGCAGCAGGCTTCCTAGAGGTACTGATGCAATACCTTCACAGGATTTGCAAGTGCAACAAGGAAATGAGGAGCTGCAGCTTGCATCTCTGACTTTTGAATAACACTTGTATCACTCCAATGAGATAAGAGGACACTAAGACTGTGAATCTGTACACTCACCGGAACAGTACCACCTGAATCAACAACCCATAGAATAAAAGGTAAGATCAAACATAATTACTAGCCTTTGCTGACTAGGAGGTAGCCCTGACACCTTAGCATTGGCCCCTTGAAGAACCAGCGCTCTCTCACGTTCGTGTGAAAAAAAGATATTGAAGATCTCGTGAGACAAGGTCCCTGTGGATGGACCGCAATTCGCGCTCTAACTGGGCCTGCTTTGTGGGCTACTGTCATGTGTTTTGACACTTTACACTGGTCGATCTGATGCCTGAAAAGAAAGGAGTGTCCTGAAAGTGATCATCAGCCTACAACAGCATTTTCACTTGAGTAACTCTCTATGCCTGTAAATATCATAGCCACACCATCATTGTGAGACAAAGAGGGTTTCGTCCTCATGGAGCATCAGGATCAGGGATGTGCAATCGAATCCTTGATACTAGAGAGAAGTGTTTTCCTCTTCTCCACCTCCTATCTGTTAATAACCATGCATAACTTGAGCATGTTGGCCTCAGTTGCAACATCCACCTTTTGATATGTCTTTAGGTGCAGCCTGCGTGATGACACACAAAGCTGCCCAAATGAAATCCTCAAATGTATGGCATAAGTGAATGCTTATGTATTCAGGCATCTCAATAAACCTCGGCTTGTGTGGATGTTCATAACCATAAGTTTTCCCAAGGTGAACTCTAAGATCCTGTCCTAGCAAAACTTTGCTAAGGTATCAAAATCTCCAGATTGTGATGAAAGTACTACAGTTGCATAACAAGGCCCAAGCCTACTGTCCTGTCAGTGTCAAGCCATCCCTTCCTAAAACTCCATTAAAATCAGCAGACAACCTACATAGACTTCAGAAAGCGTAATGGAATATAGTGCTTCTCTGTGTGTACCTCCACTTTATCAGCAACTTGGTCGTGTACTGTCATAGTGGTGCAAATTATTAGCTTTTCTACCTGAAGCTGCCTCAATCTACTGAACTGTCAAGCTAGTGGGACTGCCCCAATGGCTTCGTGGAAACTCATAAAGCACCAAAAGAATTTTGGCCCTTTTTGCTTGGATTATCAAAGAATCGTGATGGCTTGGATAAACAGCACATCAGAGTTAGAGAGCTGCCAAGAACTTGCAGCAAAAGTGATTTTCTGGGTTTCTTGAGAGCTATAGGTGCTTTGAAAATCAGAGATAACAAGAAGACAAGTGCTTCCAGAACTACCAAGACTACCTTGTACATAATGATCAATGGCAAAAAAGGTCCATAAATGAGAACTTAAACTGAAAAAGGATGCAGACATAGAGATACACATACAATGCCTAGCCTATTAAATTTTTTCAGACAGTAAGTGGACCTAGATCAGACATTAGAGCTGGTAACATCATGATGCCCACATAATTGAAAGCAGAGATTAAGAGTAAGAACCTTCTGCATTGAAAAACTTGGAAAGAAAGAGGAGAGGCGACGTCGGGATTTTTTTCAGGAGAAGCTTTAAGTGTTCGTGGAAGATCAACCTCGAACGAGGTGACGAGAAAACCACAAACAAATCCTCCAGCACACTAAGCATTGCATTCTCATACTCCTGGATGAGACAAACAAGACAGGAAGATGCACCAAAGTCAAAACCTACGACCTGATGGGGTGAGCAATGTCCACCATCCAATCTACACTTCACACTATTTTCAAAGGCAATGTCACCTTCTTACTGCCCCTGTCTAGAGCAGGTAAGCCCAGCAGTATTTTATAAAAGCATGACATCAGCAGTGATGTAAATGCAAGCTTTGGTTCTTGTTGCAGTGTCTTGAAGAACTCGAAAGAAAAAATGCTCTCCCTTAAGATATCATCGTTATTTATCTGCAAAAACACACAATTTTCCAACACACACCACAATATTAGGACAAGCCGACATACCAAGATCTATCATTGTGTAGTTCATGGAGCACACTCGAACTGATAAAAGGTAAGCCTCATGGTTCAAATCAAGTTCACTTAGCAAAATCATGACTTCTTCTACATTCAAAAAATCATTAGAAAAACGATCATGCTAGTCTAGTGACTGCATATAGAGAAAGTCTAATGAACATGCATGGTCTGTGCCATTGAGATATACCTTAAATGTTGAAAACTCCTCACTAGATTCCATTGCTATCCACTCTTGCTTCAAGAACCCCAAATAAATTTTCGCTAGCTCCCATGTCAATCCTACAAGCACAAACACAACCATAGTTACCCTCTTGACAAGGAAGCAGTAGACATGGCACTTCAGCCTACGACCTATTGCCTTATTTGTACAAATGCTAGATGTGTTGCTAATTATTGAAGGAGCATGTTAAGTCCCCCACTGCCATTACCATGCTGTTTTTAATGAAGTTAGGCTTATAGTGACTTGAGAGTGCTTTGAATAGCAATTGCTTTTATTACTGAATCAAGGTCTACATATAGATTGCTCATAACTCAGTAACTCTAATTGGGAGGATTCCCAGGAGATCAAGACTCCTGGCCTGCTGATCAAGACCTTGATCAGGCCAGGAGTCTAGGACCAAGTTCCAGCCGAACACTTGAATATTGGGCTATGGAGCTATTGTTAGGTCGTGACCTTGCTAGCGACCCCTTCACTAAAATTCTTGTGTAAGCCAGGTGGGAATATAAGAAGTAGAGTAGTGTCAAGAACGACTCTAACATCGGTCTCAAGAAAAATAGGGTGTTCCCGGTTTTAGCACCCTCAAAAATGCAGTTTCCATTTTCACTTCTCTTTCCATTTTCCATTTCCCTTTTATCATAACTATGATGCGATTGATTTGCAAAGACGTTCATTCTACGAGCCACACGTCCCCGACCCAAAGTATCAGGACCCTCGGGCCTCCACCACACAAAGACGGATTCGTAAGGTTCTCTGCCGACATGACATGTTCCCATCACAAAGGCCTGACATTCACTCCACCATCAGATCGGTTTTGGCCGAGGCGGGTATTGTCATTGCTAATCACAGCATATCTCACTCTACACAGGATCATCTGTTGATCACATGTACTGTCAGATGTTTTCATTTTACTTTTTCTTTCAGTTTTCCATGGCTCAGTATATCCATGGTACCAGTGTATTACTTTTGGTCTCATAGACCCTTGCGGTCTTCCGTAGACATTGTATCAGATCCACCAATTGTTGTAACCTTTTTGGTCTCATAGGTCATTTTGGCCTTCTAAAGACGTTAATATATCATTTCATTTCTCTCTCTCTCTCTCTCTCTCTCTCTCTCTCTCTCTCTCTTGAGTCGATGGCGTCTGCCTTCCCTTAGTAGATACTTGCGCGTTCGCCCTCCTGGCAAGCATGCTCTCCAAGCACTCCAAGTATAATCCTTTGCTTGCCGCCATTGCGTCTCTCTCTCTCTCTCTCTCTCTCTCTCTCTCTCTCTCTCTCTCTCTCTCTCTCGCTTCTTGCCTCTCGCCTCTGCTCATTTACGCCAGGCCTAGTGCAAGGCACTACCAGGCCATGGCGGTTACCTCAGATAGGGAGCCCGCCTTGTCATAGCTGATGATACAGATGCACGTGGTACAGACGACCTAGCCCTACCAGCGATCCACGATGCCAAAGAAGTCGCACGCTCATGCCCTGGCAACACCAATCTCTACACTACTCTTTCCCATCTTCTGATCCAACAAATGGTATCAAAGCCTATTTCCCTATTGTGCTGAACTCTCTAACATTGCTACTCATGAACCTGCATGCTCCAATCTTGTCGTCTTCTGTGCCACCTCTATGCGTGTGTTACTACATGTCACCCTTTTGTGTGCCTAGATCACATGTGGTGTCTACTTGTTATTTACGCCGCTAACCCCGAGTGGCACTAGTGTCTGCAGCTCCACCATTGCCCAGTTTAGCTAGTGGCTCCTCCCCTTATGGGCAAAGTAGTTCAACCTAACCAGTCATAGCTCGAGCTCATGGGAGGTGTTCCTCCTAACAGAAATCAATAAGCTGCAAGAAGAGGAGAATGGCAAGCTGAAGGATCAGCTCACTGAAATTGAAACCCGGCTGGCCTCCCTTGAGGGCAAGCCTGACCCAGCTCAGGCAGTTCACGAGCAGATTCATGCAGCCAAAGCAGAGTTCATTGAAGCTACAGAAGGTATGGAGCAGCATCTTACCGCAGAAATCATGTCAACCATCAAGGAAGAAGAACTGCGAGAAAGCATTGCTAAGCACCTCCGAGTAGGTGGACTCCCGGAGGGTTGGGACGAGCAAGGAGTCAGAGAGCAAATGGAAATTGATGAAGATGAATGCATCTCAGACATGGAGATTATGGAGGCACCTCAGTAAGGCCCTCCCCCTCATTGATATAGGCAACCCATGGACCATTGTCAAGAAAGGGAAGCATGCCATTGAGAAATGTCACAATAAACAAGACAAGATCCAAGTTCTCCGACACTCCAAATCATTACAGGGCACAAGGCTCTGGTTAGCTGATGAACTCACTCCCCTACAGCTTAAAAACAAAAGTGTAGAACACGCCAAAGTCCGAGCAGCCCGCCAAGCTGGAAAGTGGGCAGTCTACCATGACGGAAGGGCAATAATCAAGGACTTCCGTAAGCCTAGACCCAATTGACTAGCATTCTAATGTGCCATCGGCATTTTCTATATCACAGATAGTTGTTTATCATCCTAGGGTTTTCATTAATCTTTTGCTTGTGCCTAAGTGCACCCCGAAGTGGATTGTAATGACTGTGAGGTACCGATTTTTGGTCCCATAATGCCTTCAAGGCATTCCGTGGACGTTAATATGACTTTCTCTCTCTCTCTCTCTCTCTCATCAACTGTTGATCACATGTCCTGTCACATGTTTTCATTTTACTTTTTTTTTCAGTTTTCCAGGGCTCAGTATATCCATGGTACCATTGTATTACTTTTGGTCTCATAGGCCCTTGTGTTATGGCATTTGTATATGGATAATCCAGCATCTCCCGTGGGAAAGATATTGTTCCCACTATACAAATTCCATAACACAAGGGCCTATGAGACCAAAAGTAATACAATGGTACCATGGATAATCCGGTATCTCCCATGGGGAGAGATACTATTCCCACTCTCAATACTGTTATGTCCAGGAGTCTAGGACCAAGTTCCAGCCAAACACTTGGATATTGGGCTCTAGAGCTATTGTTGGGTGGTGACCTTGTTAGCGACCCCTTCACTAAAATTCTTGTGTAAGCCAGGTGGGAATATAAGGAGCAGAGTAGTTTCAAGAACGACTCCAACATCGATCTCAAGAAAAATAGGGTATTCCCTGTTTTAGCCCCCTCAAAAATACAGTTTCCATTTCACTTCTCTTTCCATTTTCCATTTTCCATTTACCATAGCTAAGGCTGCCGACTGACGACTTCGCCTGCGAGCCCCGCCTCTCCCCCCCCCCCCCCCCCCCCCCCCCCCCCCCCGGCTGCTTCTCGCCGTCGCGCCCCCCTCCCCCCCCGCCAGTCCCCGCTTTCTCCTCCGTCCTCTCCCCCGCCTCCTTCATTGCGCCCTTACTCGCCATCTCTCCCCGCCTCCTTCATGCCTCCTTCATTGCGCCCTTACTCGCCATCTCTCCCCCGCCTTCCGCCTCGCATCCTCCCCCGCCATCGCCCCCCCGCCTCCTTCTTCATTTCCTCCCCCGCCTTCTTCCCCCCCGCCTTCTCCTCCTCCGCCTCCTTCCACACTGCCTCCCCCGCCATCCCCCCCCCCCCTCCCCCCCGCTTGCTTCCTTCCCCCGCCTCTCTACCCCCCTCGCCGCCTCCTCCTCCGCCTCTCTTCTCTCCCCCGCCACCTCTCCCCCCTCCGCCTTCTCCTCCGCAGCGCGTCTCTTCCCCTCCGCCTTCTCCCTCTCCTCCCCTTCCGTCTTGCCCCTCCCCCCACCGCTAGCTCCCCCCTCCCCCCCCAAAACCCCGCCCCCGCTATCCTGTAGCCCTCCGCCTCTCCTTTTCCTCGCAAGGCTGTGTCCCTCCCGTTGGTGACCCCGGTTTCTGGCCTTTTCCCTCTGGAGGACTCCATGGAAGCCGCTCCGACTACCCCTGCCGATTCCGGTCTCCGTCTGGAGTTCACAGCTGAAGATCTTCAGTTGTTTGTTTCCACAGTATCCGCTCTTGAGGCCTCCTCCTTGGTCTGCAAGATAGTGGGTAGCCGTCCGATGCGGAGAGAGCTTCGCGACCTTCTGCAAGGCAGCCTTGTTGGCGTGCCCGCCAAGATCGTCAGCATAGATTTTTTGGGACATGGCTACTACCAGGTGGATTTCGAGTCCCCCCCAGGCAGCTCAGATGGTGCTGGCTCGGAGCCCCCATTGCCCTCCGCTCATCCCGGGCGTTCCTGGCGCGCATGGACTCATGGTTTCGACCCCGCTTCTGACCCGCTAGCAGGCGCGACACGTTTCCTCGCCACTATCTGCTTTCCTGGACTCCGTAGGGAGTACTTGCCCCTCTTGTCATCCATTGGCAAGGCGTTCGGGCAGGTGGTGGAGACGCCTCAGACAGCGGCTTCAGTGATTGCTCGGGCAGCAGGACTCCCGGCCATTCGTGTTGTGGTTCCGTCACCGGAGTCCCTCCCGAAGACGATCCTCCTCCCTTGTCTTTCTGGAGGACATCTGATACAGCGCGTGGAGTATTCGGGCCTCCCCGGCCAGTGTTACACATGTCGGGAGATGGGCCATCTCGCACGCGCCTGTCCCCGCAAGGGGGCTCATCCTTCACGCTATGCCGCCTCTAGGCCCCCTGCAGGAGACCCGAGGGGTGGCCATCCACCTCAGAGACCGGACATCCCTGGCTCGCCCACAGCAGGCGCCATCATCTGACGAGTAGGCCCCGGCGGAGGATGCCGCGCAGACCCAGAGGCTGGCGGATGGCAGGAGGTTCGCCGGCGGAAACGCCTGGCCCGTAGGGACCGTCGCAGACGTCAGCAGGCAGCACAGGCTGGCGGACACGCGACTCCGGCTGGCGTACAGGCACCTACCCGCACTTATGCTCCAGTCAGGGATAGGCGGCCAGCAGGTCCCACCCCGATGGACAAGGATTCAGACTCAGTGCCCGTTGAGGCCGCTGGTGGAGCCTCCCACGTGGAGACCCCGCTCCCGCCTCCCCCCGCGGGGGGCCCCGCCCCCTCCTTGGAGCAAATTCCTGAGGATCCCGGGCCGCACTCTGCGACCCCCGGCTCCCCTTCCCCACCCAGAGAGCACTCCTTCCACCCCCCCTCTCCCCCCCAGCCCCCCCCTCCTGCCTCCCCCGACGGCCCCCCCTGACACCATCCTCTGGCAGATGCCTCTCCATCCTCTCCTCGCTTTCCCCCCTCCTCGCCGCGAGCCCCCATCCCTCCCTCGGCCTCTCCAGGATACTCCGCCAGACCACCCACTGCCCCGGGACAGCGCAGCTGGGTAGGCCAGAGTTCAGTCCAGCGGCTGTTCCACCGCCACTCCGGGCCGGTGGAGATCTAGCTTCGCCCGCCACAGAGTTCTCTCGCGGGGGCCTCCCTGGGGGGCCCCCGCGAGTGATGGGGCTACCAGTGGATTACGGTTTTTTCAGGTGCCTCCAGCTGGATGCTGGCCCGTTCGAGACACTCGTCGTGCCCTTGCGAGTTTGCGTGGTGTGCCATCCCTCTCGTTCTCCTTCCGTGGTGAGCAAGCATGGTGGCCTTCTCCTTTCCTCTCAGTGTTGCCCCAGACACAGCATGGGATTGCAACTCTGTAGAGGAAGTTTTGCGTGATCAGATACTGGAGTTTTCTCACCACTTCAGTGACTTGGGGCTCACGGACCTTTTGCAGACCCGATTACACTCAGCCCGCATGAGCTTGTTTGGTATAGGAGATTGGCGGGCGGATCCGGTCCACACCTCAGTTGAGGCGGTGCTATTGATTCTCCTCCATGCCGCCCCGAGGGTGCAGCCTACCTTTAGATACATATATGCAGAGGATTGGTCTCACGCCTATGCCCTGGACAGGGCGAAGGCGGAGTGGGGCTGGACACAAAGACAGGTCACCCTCTTTTTGGAGAGACTCCGCACCAGGACAGACAGTGACCATTCTCCCTCCAAGCCGGCGCCCAAGACTCACAGAGTGGAGGGCAGATCATTCGGGCCGGCTGAGAGGGGTGAGCCAGTGGCGGCTGCTTCACTTGCCATAGCTCATCCATGAGGATCCTCTCATGGAACATGCAGGGTCTCGGTGGACATCGCTGCTACATTGGTCGGGGCAGACTTCGCCAGGAGATCCAGAGGGCTCTCGTTGGAGGACCCATAGATATCCTTTTCATCCAGGAGCACCACCTTTCTGCCGGGCGTACCCGCACCTGCGGGAAGATCTTGCCAGGCAGGAGTCACACTTTTTGGTCACCGGCATATGGCTCCCAGGGGAACCAGGGTGGAGTATGCATCTCAGTCAGCGAGCAGCTTCTATCCGAGGTTGTGGACTCTGGCACTCTGGTCCAGGGTCGAGCGCAGTGGATCATTCTTCGGGTTGGGGAAGACCGCATTGGCTTCCTCAACTTCTACGCCCCTAATGGGGCAACCGGGAGAGCCGAGTTCTGGAGCACCATTAGGCAGTCCCTCCCCTTGGCAGACCAAGGGTGCCTAGGAGGGGATTGCTACATGCTGGAGGATGCAGAGGATAGGATGGGGGGCAGCCAGGAGACCATTCATGGGCCGGAGCTCGCTGCCTGGGAGGAACTAGTGCTGCAGGTGAGAGGCTAGGATCCGTGGACTCTCCCGGAGTTTGGCAGGTTGCAGGGGAGTCTATCTTTCTCGCGCTCGGATAGACGGGCCACAGGAGTTAACCTTTCCCGCATCGACAGGTTTTACATTGATGAGTGGGCTTGTGATAGAGGCGGCACTGTGGGCATACTTGCAGGCTCCTCGTTTTCAGACCACTTTCCAGTGCTTCTCCAGATCGAGGACCCTACAAGAGGAGAGCGGGGCCAGAGCGTCCGGATTCCAGATTGTCTCATAGACGAGCCTGAGATTGCGATCAGAGTTGAGCAGGTCTGGCAGGAGCTGCAGTTCAGGAGAGGATCGGCAGCCAGCGATCTTGCCAGTGGCTTGCAGGAGATCAGTCGGATGCTCAGACAGGCTGCCTTGGACCGTCTGGAGGCCTTCAGAGAGCAGGAGAGGAGCCTACGGAGGAGTCTAGCATCCCTCCAGAGACTCCAGAAGAGGGATCCTACGAGCCCTTGGATCTCAGAGCAGATGGAGTCAGCTCGCACTGAGATCAGATCCATCGAGGAGAGGAGGGTGGAGTTCCGTTTCCATGCTCGGGCTTCTTTTTGGACACAGGCTGGAGACAGAGTGACTCAAGATTTCTTTGAGGCGACAGGGCCTCGCTTCAGACGAGAGGGTCGCAGGCGTCTTCGGCAGGCTGATGGCCAGGTTGTGGTGGATCCCCCCAGGGTTCGGGCGATAGCCACAGATTTCTACAGGGATCTTCTCTCTGCTGAGCCAGCAGATGACAGGGTGAGAGAGGCTCGGGAGGCAATCTGGAGCTTCACGAGACCGGTTGTGCCGGCCCATTTGCAGCACTCCCTTCTCTCCCCCTTCTCGGATACGGAACTGGAGGAGGCTCTTCAGGCATTACCTCGGGGCAAATGCCCAGGAGAGGACGGTCTCTCAGTGGCTTTCTTCCAGAGGTACTAGGGCCTCTTACATAGGGGCTTCAGATTGGCATTCCAGGAGATTATGGAGTCGGGAGTCATGCCGGACAGCATGGCAGAGGGGTTGATTCACTTGATCCCCAAAGAGGGAGGAGACAGACTGGAGATTAGACAGTGGAGACCGATCACCTTGCTAGGCACGGCCTACAAGGTCCTAGCTAAGGCGATCAGCAGGCGGCTTCAGCCTCACCTTCCGGACATCATCCACTCCACGCAGACAGGCTTCATCCAGGATAGGAGCATTCTGGATAACATCTTCTCTTTCTGGGAGGCTACGGCTTTGGCTAGATTTCGGCAGGAGGATCTGGCAGTGCTCCTTCTCGACTTCGAGAAGGCATATGATCGGGTGGACTGGGCCTTCTTGGAAGGCACTATGGAGAGGATGGGCTTCCCCCCTCAGTGGATCCGTGGGGTCTCTGCACTCTACACTTCGGCTCATAGTCAGGTGCTGATACAGGGCGTGCGCGGAGAGAGGTTCCAGCTCTCGCGCTCGGTGCGGCAGGGGTGCCCTTGGCGCCCTTTCTTTTTCTTTTTGTGGCGGAGGCCATGAGCACTTTTTTGACGGCACAGGATACAGGTTTGCGGGGCCTCCAGCTTCCCATCCGCACCTTGGAGGAGCTCCTAGACTCGGAGTTTGCGGATGACACTGCTGTCTATCTTCAGGGAGGTGAGGAGAACCTCCGCCGCTTCGCCTCAGCCATGGACAGGTTTTGCAGAGCTTCGGGCGCTTTGATCAACTGGCACAAGTCGTGTGGGTTGTGGGTCAGTTCTATGCCCCCCCCCCCCCCCCCCGACTTGGAGGCCAGTTGATGGTTTTCAGTGGCTGCCCCCCGGCACTACAGTGCGTTATTTGGGATGCTATGTGGACATTGACATATCTCCGGAGCAGCAGATAGCCCCCCTTCTTCTGAGCATTCGGAAGAAGCTTCTGTATTGGAGTACCGCTCGTTTATCTCTGGCTGGCCGAGTAGTTGTGGCCAACCAGGTTCTGCTTGCTACCATGTGGTACATCACTTCTTGCTGGGCCTTCTCTCGAGCGTGCATTGGCCAGGTGCAGAGGCTCATCAGGAACTTTCTTTGGTCCGGTGGCGACGGGCGGCCCGCCAGGGCCAAGGTGGCATGGGCTGTGATCACTCAGCCGAGGGAGAGAGGCGGCTTGGGCATTGTTGATCCTATTTGCCAAAGCCGAGCTTTGCTTGGCAAGTTGGTAGTTCGTGGCCTCCTGCCAGGCGCGCTGAGCCGTGGAAGGAGTTTCTTGTTTCCAGGATGCTCAGCCGCACTCCTTCTCTTAGCGGCCCCTGGACCCCCAGCATCAGGTGGATCTTTACAGAGCAACGATCCAGAGGAGTGGGCCTTGGCTTCGAGGAGCGTTTTGCAGCTAGCCTTCTGAGGGCCTGGGCGCATCTGAGGCCGTCACTCTTCCAGACTCCCCCGGGCACCGATGAGGAGCGCCTGAGGCAGCCATTGATCTGGAACCCCTTGATTCGACTTCCCAGTGGCCATATGGTTGGATCGCGGTCTCACGTGTCGTGGGGCCCGTTGAGCTCCGGCCCAGCCCAGTCCCTAGACAACTGGATATGTTTTCAGGAGCTGCCTCTAGAGGCTCAGGAGAGGAGACTCAGTGGGATGAGGGGCAGAGAGTTGATGAGACAGGACATTGAGGCAGCCATCCCCCGGGAGTGGCGGACCCCAGTACAGGACCCTCCACCTCCACAGTGGATGGGTGTCTTTACTCGGCATGAGATCCTTCTAGCGGTCTGCGGCACAGCGGAGAGAGTCGCCCCACTCACTTTCGAGGTGGGAGAGGGTGGCCAGCTTCAGAGGACACGACTAGATTTGGATGGGCTCCAGGGTTGTATTCTTCAGAGGGTGCGGGTGGTCGGCTTTCATCAGAGACAGTGGCATGTAGACCCCTCACCGGCCTCGATAGGGGAGGACTGTTCTTGGAGATTATGGGCTTGGGACAGCAGGCCTCTTATTCGCCTTCAGTGGGATCCAAGTGAGTGGTTTTGGCGAGATCCCTACTCGGCCCCTACCAGCCCAGGCATCCCCTTTTTTCAGTACACAGCGAGGCTGGGGCGGCGGATTCAGAGGCACAGGATAGCGAGCACCCCGGCGGCGGCCGAGCATTGGCGGCGACAGGGGATCTCCCCTGCCTTTCTTAGGGACTTTTGGCAGCGCCTTTGGGCCAGCTTCCAGCCCCGGAAGGTGACGCTTTTTCTCTGGCGCACAGCGCATAGAGGACAGGCTGTGGGGGCTTGGCTAGCTTTTGGCAGACACCCAGCGTCCTGCCTCGGTGCGGCCATGCACAGGAGTCGCAGCGGCACTGCTTATGGGATTGCCCACAGGCACAGCAGGTCTGGCAGCGCGCTCTCAGGATGGTTTTTGCAGGCTCACCAGGTGAGATGCTGGTGACGTGGGGTGCGGTGGCTTGGGCCACAGACAGCGGCCTGGCCCTTGGATATGAGGACGTCCCTGGCAGTGCGACCATCCAGGTCTCTGACAGGGCGATGGCGGTGGTTCCGACGCCAGACTTCTCTTCGGCAGCCCCTCAGAAGGGGGTCGGGCACAGATGGGAGATGATCAGCAGCATGACGGCTTGGCACATATGGAGAGCCCGATGCAGGGAGGCCATTGACCGCCAGGCGACTCCACCGACGGAGGTCATACAGGCCCTCTGGGTGGACATCATTCACACCTTGAGAGGACACTGGGGAAACTCCAGGGCGACTCAGATCGCATGAGAGGGCGCCGCAAGGCTTTCCTCCGCACTTGGCAGCCTGGCCCTTTCCTCACCGCGAGGGGCGAGGATGTCACTTGGCACTATAGGCCTCCAGTTTTGCTTTTCTCACCTCCCACATGTACTACTAGGTAGCCCCCCCCCCCCCCCAGAAAGCGGCCAGCCACGGGGGTGGAGCTCAGGTGTTCACTGTGTTTTTATCCCTCCTTGCGAGGTGAGCTTTGTAGCCTTATGGCGTTTTCTCATTAACTAATAGAAGGATCGTTTTTCCAAAAAAAAAAAACTATGATGCAATTGATTTGCAAAGACAATCAAAAAGCGCTCTCTCTCTCTCTCTCTCTCTCTCGCTTTTTCGTGAAATGGTGTTTTATATTATATGTAAAAATGTACATCAGCCACATGGCTCACACAGAACCTATGGCCCAAAAAACCCCCCACAAAAGATCCTCTAAAGGATCATGACCATGCAAACTTGTACACTAATAAGAAAGCCTCCTAGCCAAATAAGCATCCCAGATAAAAGCATCAAAGATGAGCAAGCCGAGCCGCCGTAGACCATAATGAAATAACATCTGCATCCAGTAGTAGCTGAGCTAAGAGAAGAGAAGAAAACTGCCAAAGCAGCAAACCGCGGATACGTAGAATGTGCCCATGTATTCCAGACAAGGAATCAAAGATGAACCCATTTCGTGTAGTCCAAATATGCCAAAGTCCTGTCCATCTAAGGAAATGGAATATCACAAGGTGACTGTCCGAAGTAATGACTTGAGGACAAATCCCAAATATCCACTGATGAGCCGAAACAGTAGACCTCTCTACTGCCTCCCAAATGCGAGAGACAAAAGACCAAATCTGACGGGCCACTAGACAACTCATGAACAGATGCATAACTGTTTCAGTGCATGTCGTGCAAAAAAAGCAAGAGGCCAATGTAATTTTACAACGGCTGAGCTGATCCCGTGTAGGTAACCCTCCCACCAACATCCTCCAAATGAAAACCTTACCTTGGTAAGAGAGTTTAGACCGCCAACCACGCATAAGAGTTTTCTGCCACCATGATTTAGACTTGTGCAATCCCCACACCTTATTGGCCTTGGCTGAAACCCAATCTTTCTCTGATACGAGCTTATGATAGACCTGGTTAGCTGAAAGTGATATCAAGTCACCAGATTTACATAGTGCCCAATCAAGCCAAGGCTGATCTGCAGATGGCCGAGGCAATGGAGTAAAAGGCTCAACTGCATGCATGATGTCACCCCATAGTGGCTGAAATGTCCGAGGAACCCTAAAGTGCTGCCGAATACGACGAAACGAATATGGCCTGTCACGACCAGGTATCACAGCATCTCGGATTCTAACCAAGCCTAACCTAACCATGCGGTTGAGTCGTATGCGTGAAGCATCTCTGTCTGGCCAAACAATGACACGCGACTCCACAAATGTTTCGAACTGCAAAGAGTTCAAAAGTAGTCTTTCATGACCAGGATCCCACCGAGCCAATAGTAGAACTTCATGCCAAGAAAGGAGAATATGCGATAAAATGTGAGATGAGCAAATACGGACAGGATGAGCCGCATTCACAATGTCCCACCATGAAGCCTGCACACGTGTCCGTCCATGTGACAATCCCTCCAACTCAATCAAGTCACGAGCCATGAATACCCAAGGCTGCTCCTGCAAACACATATCCTGAAAAAGCGCCCACCTACGTGCCACCATATGCAAGCGGACATCCAGTAAAGCAACCCCACCCATTCTTTTGGGCGTCGTAATGTGATTCCAAGCTATCCATGTTTGACCCATAATATTTCCTTGCCTCTTCCACAGCATAAACCGAATGGGAGCAACCAAACGGAGAAGAGATTTGTGCGTCCAAGGTAGCAAAGGCAAAAAATAGGAAATCATGCTAAGCATAATAACCTGAGCTACCTTAACCCTCACGTGCATAGGCCACCCTTGAGCTTTCCAATACATAAATTTATCCGAGATCCGAGCATAAATCCAAGCAAGAAGCGCTCGGGGGTCCACATCCACACCCACCGGATACCCAAGATGACGAACAATGTCTCCTGTATGCACCACACGGCCTTGCCACCCTAATGCCTCAAGATCAAATTCCGTGCATACAATGAGGGCTGATTTTGTTGAATTTATTTTCAGTCCAGAAGCCAATGCAAAATTATTCCAAGCTTCCATTGCTCGATCTATATTGGCTTTTTCGGCCCTGAGAAACATAAAAGTGTCATCCGCAAGGGCTTGAGTAACCAATTGCTTGCCATGAGGGAGATGCAAACCAACCACTTCACCGCTCTCTCTCTCTCTCTCTCTCTCTCTCTCTCTCTCTCTACACAGTATCATCTATTGATCACATATATTGTCAAATGTTTTTATTTTACTTTTTCTTTCAGTTTTCCATGGCTCAATATATCCACTTTTGGTCTCATAGGCCCTTGTGTTATGGCATTTGTATATGGATAATCTGACATCTCCCGTGGGGAGAGATACTATTCCCACTCCCGATAAATCTTTAAAGCTTTGGTTTCCACAGACTAGTCACAGTTGGGAGATCATCAACAGCTTTAGCTTTTCATTTTAGTTCCTATCAGAGACCAGGCTCTCCAACTCTCTTATTGCACGGATGATACTGTTCCCACTCTCGATAGATCTTCAAAGCTTTGGTTTCCAGAGACTAGTCAGAGTTGGGAGGTCATCAGCAACATTGTAGCATGGCATATATAGCGGACCTGTTGGAGCGACGCCATCAAGGGCACTCTCACCCCTCCTAGTGAGTCCATCCATTCCATATGGATCACTTGGCATTACAGGCCACCTATATGGCTCTCCTTGTTGTTTTCGGGTTATAGGTTCACAGGCCTAAGGGGGATGGAAGATGTCCATGACTCTGGTGTGTGTGTGTGAGTGTGTGTGAGAGAGAGTATTGCACGGTACAATGCTTTTATAGGCAGAATGCCTTATCTTTCTCAACACTCTACTCACTAGGCCAGTGACACTAGTGACATCACTGCTTACACACATAAACACTTCAGTGGTTATAAGGTTGGTTCACATGTGCTCACTCACTCACTCACATAAGTGAGTGTTCACACACACAAACGAGGGTTGTTCGCACACTGACATAAGAGGGTACACAAAGAGAGAGGTACACATACACAATGGGTACACACGCAAAGACTCCGAAATACCCAACAAACCCCCTTTGGAGCAAAGGTGGAGATGTCCCGAGATAGACGTTCAATAGCCATTGTGATTTGGGCTCAACACTACACTCTGATGCTCCATCTAGGACATGTTCTCTCTTATAGACTCAAAGGCTAGTAAGCATGGTTCGTACTTTGTGTCTTTGGAGGGAGCATGTACATTTAGCCTATGGCTGTTTGATTTTTTACTAATAGAAGGATCTCTTTTACCCGTGGGGGGGGGGGGGGGGGGGAATTGCTTATTAATTTGAGATTGCTAGCCATGCTCATCATCCACGACACTCCTCACATGGATTTCTTGTAATCCAAACATGCATCTAAACCTTTCAAATTTGTCGCTTGATAAGACTTCGATGAAGATATCTACAGGCTGCTCAAATAAAATCAAAGAGCTTCACATGTATTTTCAGTCCTGGCCCTATACTTAACTTGAGTCGATGAAGATTCAATAGTTAGTTCTTTCTTGGAACTCCAAGCTATTACAGCATTATCATTTCCAAATCTGAAAACAAAACCTATAGTAGATCTCCTATCATTGATATCACTTGCCCATTCAGCATCCACAAAGCCTTCCAATTTAATCTCCATCCAATCATTCATGGATCTTTTTTTAATCCAAGAAGAAGGGGGGTTGGGGGCGTAATAAAAATCTCATAGGTAAATGATCATTTTACAAAGATCACATCCAGTATAACAATAGTTTGGGAATGGGAAGATCATGGAATCCCTTTGAAGACTTGTAGAAGCTTCGCCTTGAAGACCTTTTGAAGGACTTGAAGCCTGAACCATTGGGCTTTGGGCTTCTTGGAAGTTGCCTAGAGTTGCCCAACAAATTCTTCAATCAAAAATTTTGGAGACTTAAGTTATCCAGGCTGAAGAGAAGATGCTAAAAGGGTGGGTAGGCTTGTTGATATGGCTCTAGATCAAGACTTCTAGAATGTATGAGGACAGATATCAGGAGTATTGTTCCCCTTCAATGGTCATGGATTTGGCAAGAGTAGGGATCTCTTTGAGCTCATTCTTTCATAGTCAGCAGAAGTCTCCGTGTACATCTATATCTTCAATGTACCGAAGCCAATGCTCATTAGTTTCCATGGGAAGGAGGTATTCTTGGAGGGTCTTTCGGCCACCTTGGAATGCTCTTGAAGAGAGATGGATCTTCAACAATAACAACAACAAAGGACTTTTTAGAGAAGGACAAGGATGCAAAAAATCTCTATCAAGCCTTCTAGAGGTGTGAGGACTGGTTGCAGAATGTATTGCTGCCCTGAGGGTCTCTTGATCACCTTGCAACACTCTTGAAGAGAGATTTGGGAACCCATGGATCTTCAACAACAACAAAGTAATGTTTGTTCAATGTATTTGTTTCATTTTGTTGTGTTGGCACTCAGATATAAGCATGTACAGAAGAGGGGGTGGGGGGGGAGGGGGGGTGGTGGATTACACCCATGGTCTAGGCACAGACCATCTGGTCACATAATAAAACAATCCACTCATCACATAACCCTCACTTATATAACTTTTTCCAATAAAAGCATAAAAGCTATACTTGGGATTAAGTAACTCGTAGTCACTTTTGTGCCTTCATCCTTATAATCAGCTTGCATTTGCTAATTTTTTGGGCCCCCTAATCCTCGGATTAGCTAGCCTAACCTCCATGTTAACAATTTAAACCCCAGGTTAGCCTCCGGTACATTGCAGGCACGACTTCTGCACGTGACACAACCGATGATAGCTCCATAGAGACAAAAGGTGAGCTAGTGAGCTAGATGCATCAAGAGACCAGTAAGACTTGCTAGATAGAGAAGCCGTCTTGGCAAAGAACGAGACCATCCCAAAAAGAATCATAAGAACGAGATTGGCAGGCCCAAAAAGACCGTGAAGCCCAAGACCCACAAGCACAAGAAGACCATGAAGCTGTCACCAATTGGCCGACCATTTGGTCCATCTCCAATTTTGTGTCTCGTTCACTTGAGGCCAGGCCGGTGTCTCATGTGAAGAGGCCAGTATTTTGCTTAACATGGACGGGAGCCAGACTGGTGCCACCCGTGTGTTAGCAGGATGGTGTCGTATGGACGGGAGCCAGACTGGTGCCACCCGTGTATGACCTAGACTATGTTCTATCCATGGGATTGTCACGCCATGGAAGAGCCAGTATTTGTGCCGTGTCTTACCTATGGGACTGTCACTCCATAGGGAGGCCCGTGCCTGGAACTCTGTTTTACCTATGGGACTGTCACTCCATAGGAAGACCAGGATTTATGTTTTATGTCGTGCCATTTTTGTGCCCGGCAGATATTTTGTACTTGTTCCATGAACGAGAGATATGTCCATGATACTGTTTGCACATGCACTCATGTTTTGCATGTTTTAAACTGTTTTCGCATGACTTGTATTTTTGTGTTTGCCTGCTTGACGTGTCACTTCTTGAGCAGGGATGCCTGCCAGTGAGTCGTGAAGTTTGCTCTGTCTTCTGACGAGTTTTGTTGCATGTGAACAGGTGGTAAGTGTATTGCACTTGTTGGTGTAATAGTTTTAATTCTAACCTTTTGTTTTATAAGGTTGTATATTCACATTCACTTAAAAGTGGGCACCCACTATGGGCACCCACATAGGGGCCAAGGTGGGGAGCCACACTTAACCTTTGTGTGTGTGGGGGTGGGTGCATGGTCACCTACCCACACCACCATGAAGCTGGCCGCCCCCATGCAAACGTGGGGAGCCGGCCAGCTGTGGTTGTTTACTTCTCTCCATCCTCTACAAAAAAAGCACCACGACCACCCCAATAACACACACGTTTTGGTGCGCTCCCTCCACTTCAGGCTGCACATCAACCTGCACTTCTGCTCCCAGGCGGCTGCACATCAACCTGCGTTTCTGCATACAGGCGGTGATTATCCTTCTCAGGCTGCTGCGTTTCTGCATAACCAGGCGGTGTCTGTACTGCACAGGCTGCGCTGCCTCTTTTGCAGGCGGCTGTGTGCCATCATCAGCAGGCTAAACAAGCTGCACAGGCTACGCTGCCTCCTCCAGCAGGTGGCTGTCCCCTCCAGCAGACGTCTGCCTCTTCTCCACTACAGCCAGGCGACCATACAGGCTGCTCCTCCACTGTGTGTCCTCTCCAGCAGGTTATACTCTGCAGCCAGGCGGCTCCTCTTCAGATTGGCAGCTACTCCTCTTCCTTCTCCTCCACAGAAGGTGGCTGTCCTGCACAGCAGGTGATTGTTCTCCTTTGCAGGCGGTTGCACCTCCTTTACATAGGCGGCATCTCTACGGTCCAAAGGTGCCGAGATCGGGAGAGCCAGGCGTTAGTACGGGAGCGCCTGTTTGTGCGTGGTCTTGGAACACCCGTGGGGCGCTCTCCGCGGATTCCAGTGAAGGCATAGGACCGTAGAGACTGGACCACTCAAGTGGTCGTTCTACTTCGAACATCTACTTCAAGCCTCTTGTTTGGTACTGTATTCATTTGTACATGGACATCATCTGGTTCTTTGAACCCATGGAGCATTGTATTTGTTAAATACTCCCAATAATATATCATCTATTGAGGAGGGGGGGGTCGGCCCGTTCCGGCCCCAGTGCTAGTGTCCATCTATTTCATTTCAAATTTCAGTTGTTATTAAGTTGTCCATTTCAAATTGTGATATTAAGTTGTGCTATTTCGCGTGTGGGTGTCCAACGGAGTCTATTCCCACTTGACGTGATCGGTTTCAGACGCCCAAAGCTGGTAGAACTCGAAAGCTAGAGGGGCAGACCAAGAAGATCATGAATCCCAAGACCCGATGTCACCAGCATGGACATTTCCCAGTATGAAAGAGATCTAGTGGACTCGAGACCGTCTAAATATTTGGAAAGTACAAGCTTTGGGAACGGGGGATTATCCTAGATTCTTTGATATTTGGAAAGTACAAGCTTTGGGAATGAGAAATTATCCTAGAATACAAAGAATCGCACTCCTAAAATTTAGGAGAATTACTATTTTTGGCCCGAGTTCGATGGAAATTCTGTTTGCGTCGTTACTTCTAGAATTGAGCAAATACCAAGAGTTGCCAAAGTACCTATGACAAATAGGCTACCAGTTGGGATATTTTTAGAGAAAAAGATCTCAACAGAAGGTTTCTTTATTTCTTTAGCCTCTTGATGGTTGTACTGCCCATGTACTTGTACTGAACTGAATGGAGGATTGTACCTGCTATTTAAAATTTTGTATTTGTTGTACCAACCCATGTTATTGCTATACTGGCTGAATGGAGAGATGTATCTCATGTACCGACTCTATTGCATGACGACCCATGGTTTTTGAGGAAGAATCAGTATCCACACCGAGGTATATGGATTATATTGTTGGCTCGGCATGTCTGCGGCCTGTGTACCACTTGAATTTATAGTTGCCTCATGTTGGGATGTGTTATGGCATTTGTATAAGGATAATCCAACATCTCCCATGGGGAGAGTAAGGCCATCAAAGCTTGTACATGATATTTTCTCCTTGTGTAATAAAATACTCCAAGGGCGGGGGGGGAGGGGGGGTGGTCGGATCATTCCGGCCTCTATGCAGTATCAATTGTGCACATCTCTATTAAGTGGCATATGCTTAAGGCTATGACCAGTTTCAGTGTTTAATTGCATTAATGGTCGAGTCTTTTGCAAAACCCCTGGGCCCTCCAAAAGTTACATTCTCACACTTGTTAGAAAGTGGATCAAAGTGAGACAAGTGGCTTCACCCTTGTCACTTCAACTATCGTGTGCCTCTCCACTTGTCATTATAGCCTTCTCTTGCCATTTTAGCTCAGGGGAGGCCCAAATCTATAAATTGAAGCCCTCTCTTTTCATTTGGAGGAGGCTCACTTGCTACACACTAGCCTCTATCATGTTGGTTGCTCGCATTCTCGTCAACTACTACTTGTGGATAGTTCCTACACTCCTTCACTCCCCTCAACAGAAGGTTTCTTTATTTTTTTACCCTCTTGATGGCTACACCATCCCTATAACGGCTGATTTATGTATTGTACCGATTGAATAGAGGCTGTAGCGGCCGCTGTTTTGAGAGTTGTATCCGTATCTTTTGTAACAACCCATGTACTTGATGTACCGGCTGATTTGAGAGTTGTATCTATTGTACCAATCCATGTACCGACTGATTTGAGAGTTGTATCTATTGTACCAATCCATGTACTTTTGATGTACCGACTGAATGAAGGGTTGTACTTGTTTCGAATTTTGTACATGTAATACCAGCCCATGTTCTTGCTGTACCAGCTCAATGGAGAGATGTACCTGTTATACCAGCTCTATTGCATGAAAACCCGTGGTTTTTGGGGAAGAATCACTACCCACACAGAGGTATATGGATTATATTATTGGCTCGGTATTTCTACAGCCTGTGTACTCGCTGAATTTTATGGTTGCCTCATGTTGGATTGTGTTATGGTATTTGTATATGGATAATCCGGCATCTCCCGTGGGGAGAGTAAGGCCCTCAAAGCTTGTACACGATATTTTCTCCTTGGGTAATCTGGAAGCCTAGGAGGCTGCCTATTAGCAGTGCCTAAAATGATGAAAGAAATCAGGAGCTTGCCAATCAAGCCTTGGCTAACAAAACGACTTCCTTGGAAGTTTAGAAAAAAACCCCAAAGATTTCCCGAGCAAAGTTGTTTTCCACACATTCTCAGTGAAACCACTCCCATAGCGGGGTATTCGGCTAGCTCATCCTGTTTGAATCATACTACAAAGTGGTCAGGATCACAGAAACAGCTAAGATGCTCAATGCATCTCTACCTAAAATGGCTTTTCAGAGCAAGGTAAGAGATATTGGTTCACATAGAAGGATTGGAGGTTGAGTACAAAACATTGCCCCAACTTGAAGCACATCCCATGATTGATGCAAAGAGAGGGGTGTGGTGACAGAGCATACCATGTGCAGGCAGCTCCTGCTTCACACAGGGGATGGCGGATGCCCAAGGATGTTAACTCCCGACCTCCCAAGATGAAGGCAGCAGCTCAAACCACTAGGCCAAGCCCTAAGGGACAACACAAAGATACTTTATAGGATATCAATGGTATTTTTTCAAGTCTTTTGGTAGAGATGCATTTTATATCACTAACAATGCATGAGAAGGCACGGAATTTGACTTGAGAGTGCATGCAAGTTACTACTACCCATAGATATAGCTAAGTAAAACCTCGACCTAGATTTGAAAACCACAATGATTTTTTACTGAAAGCCTCAAGATATATGAAGAAGACCTGTAAACACCTAGTAAAATTCTTTTGCGATTCACAAAGACTGCCGGAGCCAGCAGACAATACGATTTGCATGATGCTTTACCTTCGCCAGCTCTTATCAAGCTTTGCAAAAGAACTAGCACAATTAAGGGCTTTGCACGTTCATGATTAGTTGCACAGGCAGTAAACTGTGATGAAAGGGGGTCCGAATCCTCCCACAAGCCATTGGCTAGTGATTCAATCACCTTTGTATTGATACCATGTAGCCAAATTTTCCTTGATTCCTACACAATTTCAACTGGAAATATGTAAAACTCTCTTTAAAGACAAATTTGCTTACATTTGAAAAAACCCTCAATAAAGCTAAGATCCTACCAAACCCAATCACAAATACTTCACAAGGTCAAAAAAAAACCATGGTGCATGGTACCTTATCATTTCTATCATCAGGCTTCAAACTTTCCTCTTTCACTGTGGACAATCCTCTAAAAAAACTCCATTTCACATTCTTGGCCACCTTTAATGCAGCCAGGTTCAATTTCCATGTCTGCACAAGAAGAAAAACATCAAACAAAAACAATTAAAATTTAGATAAAGCCTCCTTTATGTCTGAACCTACATGACAGCATTGCATCGGTCACCTTTGGGAGCAGTAGCATGTTACTTAGAAGAATATGGCCCACCCTTTCTGTGTAGCTAGGATTAGCTTCTACATAGACAGATGACAAGAATTGTATACAATGTCTTCCGACTGAGTTAGCTTCTGCTTTCATTGATCGGGATCCTGCAAAAGCACCCACAAAGATTGGAATATATCCCAACTATTGAGAGGATAATTGCACATAAACAAGGAAAACACTAGAAAAGGTTTTGCAGAAAAATTCAAGGAAAAAAGACAATTTTCAAAAAATTTAAACTACAACCAATAGAGAAACTATGGGAATTAAAAGCAAGGACAAAGATGTCCGTCTTTTAGTGTTTCCAAAAAAAAAAGCAAAGCTTTTATTGTAAAACTCTCAAAGTAGCCTTCTCTTATTTAACAAAAGCACACTTGCCCCACTTTATCTATTAAAAAGCTTGCTTGCTCCTTTTTTATATCAAAAAGCTGGCACCCCTTTAAAAAAGCTTGCTTGCTACTTTTTTTTTAAGCCACGCGTTTACTTCTTTCAAGCACCCACGACCTGCTCTCTCTCTCCCTCTCTCTTCAGCACCACTTCAGCACAGCAGAGGCAGGGTCAGGACACAGCCGCTGCATCCACATCCAGAGGGGTCACTCTTGAGCGCGCCTCTCAGCTACATCAGGACAGACGCCCTAGACCTCGGGGTATCCGTAGCACATCCAGATGGCATGGGAAGATTAGAGAGATCATCGCAAATCACCAGCAGATACCCTCCAGGCAGTTCACCCCAGAGGAGCTTGTCTTCATGCTTCAGCGACCTATGAGGGATTTCATCCACTGAGGGCCCGTCTATTCCCTCACACATTCATGAGCCTCACGTTTCATCCCCTGTTAGTAGCTTCCCAAGTTTCCCATCTTCCCATGTTACTCTTGATCTCTAGATCTATAGATCTTTAGATTTTTTCTAACTTTTTTCTGTTACACACCACTGACATTTGTACTTCATCTGACCAGATTATTTGTAACTTTTGGTCTCATAGGTCATTTTGGCATTTCGAAGATGTTAATACAGATTTCATTTCATATCTCTCTCTCTCTCTCCATCAGGATCCTCCTATGTCATTACAGAGGACATGCCGTGGGAGGAGGAGACGGGAGCCTCGCCATACACTTGTCTGTCAAAGGAGATTATGCATTATTCTACACTAGGGGAAGCATTTCTTACGGGTGACTTCAATACCCACACACAGAGCAGACAGTGTGAGGTGTATGACTATGATGACATGGAGATCCTCCACCCTGTGGATCCAGAGGAGATAGGGGCTAGTCGGGCATCAGAGGACACTCGACCAGACAGAGGACATTATGGGGACCACTTACTAGAGTTAGGAGCCAGGCATCGTCTCGTTATTTATAACGGGATGCTACAGTGGCCGGGATCAGGAGGGCTGACATGCTTCCCACATGGGGGTCATACACGGACCGGAGGCACGGTGGTAGACTACATTATGGGGTCTTTGGAGGCATCACAGCTTGTCACCTCATTCTCCATTCCACCTTGTCCTATTGGGGCAGATCATACATACTTGGCATTTTCACTAGCCGGATCACCAGTATCACCAGCCCCCCACATACCGACGCCACACACTACCATCTACTTCACACATGACATGGCAGACATATACACTGGCAGAGTAGAGGATGGGCTCCTACTCATGGATCCCCTGGCACCTATGGATACCATTACAGCCCAGCTGGCATCACTCCTACACACGGCTGCATTACAGAGCTTCCCACATCGTGTACTCTCAGGAGAGCCTGCGAGACCTGGGACTATGCCCCAGAACAGATGGTGTGATGACGAGTGCAGAGCCCTATACTCACCGCTCCACATACAGAGAGCCTTGGGAGCCATCACAGAGCAGGAGTCGAGGAGAGAGATGAGGAGACTTACTCGCCGCAAAAGGCGGACCTTCGCAGAGATACAGGAGCTAGAGATCTTTCATTTCTTCATGAGTAGAGATAGCCCTGTCTCATGGCGGCACTTCAGAGAGCCCCGGACACCGACACCTATTGCAGACCCACAAACATGGCACACATATGCAGAGAGCCTATACCATGCCCCACAGCAGCCACCTATACCTCAGTCACAGGAGCCTCGACCTACCACAGCTAGCTTCTTTACCCACTCGATGGTACAGGAAGCTATCCGCCACCTACAGCATGGACGGGCCGCCGTTCCCCCATGCTATTTGGGTTATACATTGATGAGGTGGCTGACTTCATTACACGGGGAGGCGGAGATGGAGTTGATTTAGCAGGTACCTCAGTACATATTATGCTCTATCTTGATATTGTATTAGTGTCTGAGTCTCCACGTGGTCTACAGCAGCATCTACATGCACTCGATGATTTCTGCACACAGGGGGGTCTTACTGTGAACCTTGGGAAAACCAAGGTTATGGTCTTTCATACATCGAGACAGGGCAGGAGTCACTGACATTCACTCTCGCAGGACGCCAGGTGGAGGTGGTGACATCATATGTGTACCTAGGGGTTACCTTCTCTGCAGCAGCCACATGCTTCACCATGGGTTCAGCAACCAGAGCTAGATTGACACGAGGATATGCAGCATTGGCTATGCTAGAGAGACAGTGCCACCAGGCGCATTTTCAGGAGCCCCGGACGAAGGGGTGGCTATTTGACACATTAGTCACACCGGCATTGATGTATGGAGCAACGGTATGGGCGCCAGGCCTTGCTACCCATTGGTGGACACAGATAGAGAGACCACAGGCCCTCATGATGGCACGCATGATACGCAACAAACCGTCAGTACCTCATGACATTATCCGAGCAGAGTTTGTTGCGCCTCCTATGATGGTAGAGGCCATATTTCAGACTATATGCCTGCTAGACAGATTCAGAGAGATGCCACAGGACAGATTGTCATACATAGCTTTTGAGGCATCTAGACAGCTGGCTGAGGCAGGAGACAGAGGATCATGGTATGCACAGGTCACACATTGGTTCTCGCAGCATGGCCTAGACATGGATAATCTACCACCATTCCAGTATGACAAGGATGCACCACATATCCGTCTCTCTCATAGTGAGAGGAACAGAGTATTGAGACAAGATCTATGGCAGCTCTATACATGAGAGACATGGATATCGCCTACACAGCCTCTTCCACCGAAGATACTATACTACAGAGATCACTTCATGAGTATCATTGATGATGAATTTATAGAGAGGCCTAGATACATGGAGGGCTTTTTACCACACGGCTCCTGAGTGGCTATTGGTCAGCTTAGAGTTTCATCACACCGATTGGAGATTGAGACTGGCAGAGCAGCACGGATCCCCCGAGAGGAGAGGGTATGCAGATTGTGCAGAGAGGAGGTGGAGAGTGAGGAGCATTATGTATGCAGATGCAGAGCATATACAGCCATCAGAGAGAGAGACCCCATTTTATTCAGAGAGCCACATTCCCTACGCCAGATCTTTGAGGCACAGACCAGCGCATACTGGGGAGATTCATTCTAGACATACAGCGCCACAGAGAGACATTATTACATGCTCAGACAGCTCCAGAGGGGGGGCGACAGACACAGATTACTACATTTTTTCACAGATCCATCCCCCTCCCAACCCCTACACGGCAGGGAATTACTCTCCAAAGAGAAGAGACACTTAGAGCCCGCACGAGACAGAGGACACCTGGCTTTCGGACACCACGCCTATACCAGAGAGAGATGACACAGATCAGAGCTCAGTTTTACAGAGAGGGTGCGGAGCGACTGGCTCGCTTCAGAGCACACCCAGGCATGTCCTTCAGGGAGCTGTGGACACCCCCTTCACTGACGTATCCCCCCAGTATGGTACAGGATGGAGCTAGCTAGGTCGCATATCATGATTGCATACTCCATGCATTTAGCTTTGCATTCTCCTAGTAGTAGAGCTCCATCCCCTTCACCACTCATTGTACTTATTGCACACCCAGATTCAGCTTTTTAGTTCAGCACTTTTTCATTTTGTTGGGATGATAGAGGGTACCCCATACAGGTACTCCGATTTGTCTCATAGGCCGAGTTCGGTCTTTTGGAAGACGTTAATAAAATCTCTCTCTCTCTCTCTCTCTCTCTCTCTCTCTCTCTCTCTCTCTCTCTCTCTCTCTCTCTCTCTCTCTCTCTCTCTCTCTCTCTCTCTCTCAACGGCCTTCCCACACACGTAGCCCACAGTACGACCACGTCTTGGGAGCATGCCCCAGAATAGTTGGTATGATGATGACTGTAGGGAGCTCAAAGCCCGGCTACAGAGAGAGGTGGCCACAGGTGTTACTACATATAGACAATCACGCATCATCTTTCGATCCCTCATTCGGCGGAAGAAGAGAGCATTCTTAGCTCGGCTGGAGAGAGACATCTATCAGTTGTTTTTTAGTCAGGATTCTGGGGAGGCCTGGAGAATGCTTAGAGAGCACCCCCCCCACCTCCGACCATTACCTCTCCAGATACATGGGGCGAGTATGCAGCCTCCCTCTACACAGTATCAGAGCAGCCACCACTACCGAACCCTCCAGAGCCTTGTCCACCCACTTCTACCTTCTTCACAGCAGAGATGGTGAGGAGGGCCATCAACAAATTGCATATAGGGAGGGCACAGGATCATGAGGGCATTGTAGCCGAGCATGTCATACATGCTAGAGATATGATTGTAGAATTGCTAGCTCTCATGTTTAATAGAGCCATGTGTGAGGGGTTTCCTGGGACTTGGAGTACTTCCACGATTGTGCCGGTACTCAAGTCTGGAGATCCGAGCCTGCCGACTAACTACCGCACCATTATGATTGGTCACTCGCTGGCCAAGCTATATGCCTCTATTCTTGAGCAAGAGTTGAGCAGATGGGCAAAGAGACAAGGGGTCCGAGCTCACGGACAAGCCGGTTTCAAGAGGAGATTCTCTACTTTGGATCATATCTTTACCCTTAGGGCTATCACTGAGGAGGGCAGAGCACATGGGAGGAGGATCTACTATGGCTTTGTGGATTTCCGCAAGGCCTTTGACACAGTGCCCCGGTACCACATGAGATTATTAGAGCCGAGATGGGAGCACCACCAATCGTAGTCGAGGCTCTTGCCAGATCAGTGTCCATTCATAGCACCTGGGAGCTTCCCCGACACCGGTATGCACGACTTGCTTTAGAGTCCTCTCATCAGCTAGCCATGGAGGGAGACACTTCATGTTGGTATGCGCAGATAGCATCCTGGTTTGAGCTCCACGGGTTCAGTTTAGACAAATTTCCACCCTTCCAGTACTCTCTGGAGGCACCCTCTCTCACCTTGACACATTCTGAGATTAGTAAGAGTCATCAGACAGGACCTCATTCAGTTGGACACTAGGAGGACATAGCTAGAGCCCTCACAGGAGTTGGGGATGAAGATGGCTTTCTATAGAGACCATCTTCTCCGCACCACTGAGGATGGCTTTATACTTAGACCGAGCTACATGGATACCCATCTGTCTCATGGATTGAGGTGCACCATTGGGCAGTTCCGCACCTCCTCACATCAGTTAGAGATAGAGACAGGCAGATTTAGAGGCATACCTCCAGGGGACAGGATTTGTCAGATTTGTTGGATAGAGCCAGAGACGGAGGAGCACTACATCTGTCTCGCTGCACAGCATATTATGAGATTCGAGGGCGCTACCATTGCCTTTTCAGAGAGGGATTTGGACCACTGGCTAGAGTCATGGACTATTGTGATCAACGATGCTTGGGTTTTTATCTCCTAGAGATCCGCAGGCTCAGAGAGTCCATTATCAAGAGCAGACTGGCAGGGAGTCCACACAGAGACAGATTATTGACTTCTTTAGAGGGACTACCCAGGAGGACAAGACACCCGAGGGTTCGCGGATCCTCACATTGGAAACGGTGCCTACACCGGAGGATTCACAGCATCATTGCGAGGCATCGGTCTCATCCAACCAGGCATCGGGCTGGTCCAACCAGGCATCTCACTATGGCAGATATCCAAGCCATCCGGCAGAGACCCATGCTAGAGCTCCTAGGATGATTACGACTCCAGCCATATACTGTTGTACTCACCGTCACTTTTGTACTCCCCCATATTCATGTATTCATGTATCCATGTACTCATGTACCCCATTTTGACTAGTAGCATTAGCTTCCCACTCTCCCTAGTTGCTGCTTCCGGCGGATGCCCCCTACTGATGTATTGTGGGGCTAGATACTTACCTTCAGTTCTTTCTTTTCTTTTCCAGACAGTATATCAGATGTCACATGGTTGTAACTTTGGTCTCATAGGTCACTTTGGCCTTTTGAAGACGTAATATAACATTTCATTTCATTTCTCTCTCTCTCTCTCTCTCTCTCTCTCTCTCTCTCTCTCTCTCTCTCTCTGCATCCCCGCAACCTGTGCCCCTCTTCACCTGACTGATTTAGCCCTGCACAAGCCCTGCTGCTGTTTTGGCCCACATTGACTAGCCATTTTACTTGGATTAAGACTGACTTGACCAACATTTCGACCACCATCAAATACTTGATTTTCACGATTTTGGGGCCTACTTTTGGAGGAAAAAGCGGTCATTAAAAATATTTAAATCTGAAAGGTTTTCTTGTAATGCTAAAGATTTTTTATTTTTTTTTTTAACAAGGTGTTACCTTTCTCGAGCAACTCAACACACCGCACTAAAACTGAGGCTTGACTCATGAAGAGCTCGCCAGAGTCTATAAGCATTTCCAGGCCATCCACACACAGAACTGATCTAACCACAGAAAGATCAGCATCATGAAGTCCCACCAACAACGCCTCTGAACAAATTATCTTCATCTGTTAGCATAGCATGCACCATATGGAATTAGTCCACAGATGAGAAGAGCTTGGCCCGGCCCTATGTATGATACTACTTCTTAAAGGATGACAACACACAATAAGAAAGAACAATTATAGTTTTCAAAGAAATAATTGATTTTCAAAAAAATGAAGGATTTAGTCTACCCAAATATAAGACGAAAAAAAATGAAGAATATGCATGTTTTGACCAAAAAAAAAGTCATCAAAACCTAAGGAAACTTCTTTTATAAGTGACAAAGGAGGATTTAGTGTAGGTGTCATGGTGGAGGGCGAGACAAGGGGACAAAGCTGCAATAGAAAAGCCCTTAATGTAGGTGTAGAAAACCATGCAGAGAACCTTTAATTAATAGTCTCCCTTGACAATCGAGACTAAATAGTTCACTTAAGTGCATGCTTAGTCCTACCCAAGCAGGCCAAAACAAAACAAATGTGCTGATGTTTTTGAAAAAGCTTGAAGACACAACCTTGGGATTACTCTTGGAAACAGCGGCCACCTGTTGGAGTGCTAGCCCGCGGACACGAGCCTGTTTATAAAAGGAAAATAACAGATAAGTCCTCTAAAATCTCATTTACATATGCACGCTCAAACTCATAAATAGTGAAATTTCTCAGAAACTAACATGCATCTCATCCCCACAAGCTTCATAATGTATAGCAGATGGCTGCAAAGTTTTGGAGTCACAAGCAAGCTGCTTAAGATGGGGGCACAGTTTCGCATGTGATGAAGGAGGAGAATGGGCTGCTGCCCATTGTACAACCAAAGAGAGGCCAAGATCAGAGCTGATTATACCTTCAAGCTGGAGATTGCTCTATAAACCAGAAAACAGAATAATCTAGCCTCCCCACCAATAGGCAGCACCTGTCTGGCACTTCTAAAAAGCCCATATCGGGCCCCTGCTGATCTTAGAAAGCAGCTTTACCCTGTCTGGTTGCTGCCAAGCCAATTTCAGACACGTGTCTATGTTGTCCAGCGTGCTGTCCTTGCAACGAGCCAACTGTGTGTTCAATTTGGCACTTACATAGACACTCCTCCTTTCCAGCCTTCCAGAGCCTTCTTCTAATTGCTCAAACTGGCTTCTCCACAAAACAGTTGTTTAAAGGTAGTTCTATACAAAACCAGAACATTAGGGTCCCATGTTGTTCATAAATTTAAACAGGATGGTAGTGTTACAGCATGGTAACAAATTGTGGCGGATTTCATATCTTCCTGATTTGAGCTAGGCCAAAAGACTAGAATACTTCTAAGCCCTTTAGGGTGGGTCACGTGTTCTTCATAAATTAAAAGGGATGGAAGAGCTACAGCATGGTAACAAATTGTGGACAACCATACAGAAGTTTGAATTGGATTTCATATCTTCCTATTTTGAGCAAGAGGCAAAAATACTAGAATACTTCTACGCCAAAACTTTAGGGTCACGTATTCTTCATAAATTTTAAAGGATGGTAGTGTTACAGCATGATAAAAAATTGTGACCAACCATACAAAAGTTTTAAAAATGGATTTCATATCTTCCTATTTTGAGCCAGGCCAAATGACTAGAATATGTCTAAGGCATTCCTTTAACAAGGAAGACCAAAAAGCGGCTACCAATCCGACACGCAAACAATAATTTTCTGGAACAGCTGGCCAACTACACGGGCCCCGTGTCCCCAAACCTCCTTGAACAGGTGGGAGCTTCCTGGAGGCCACATGTCTGCCTTCTCTTAAACACAGAGGCTCAAGCAAAGTGTTGTACACGTAAACCTTACAAACTTACACAATATCTCTGCACGAGTTTTCATAAGAGTCAACTCTGCCAACCGTCACTTCTTTAGAATCAATACCTCTGGATGCTCCAAGGACCTGTAGATACTCCGATTCGACTCAGGCAGAACAGTGTGTAAGCTTCCCTCAAAGCTGAGGTTCAAAAGCAACAAAACCCCATCTTTGGTATTGGATGTTGCTCTCGTGGGGGACTGCAGCATAAAAGCACTCAATTATTTCAAGTCTTGGATTTTAAAAGGTCGTTAAAACTATGATTCGACTCAGTTTATAGTCACAAAAAAGCATACATACCGCAAGGAATCTGTTAACTGCTTTGTCTAGTTCTTTTGGAAAAAGGTTCTTAATAGCCAAAAGCAGCTTCTTTATTTCACCTGCACACACACACAAGTTTACCTCATATTCAGCAAATTTCACTTTACCCAAGTTCAGAAAGCATACATACGATACAAATGTACATTGTGAATAAACATAACATACACACATACATAACACACACACACACACACACACATACATATACACATACATACATGCCTCCCCCCCCCCCTTCCAGTACCTGTGCTACATGTGGAAGCTTAGAGGAACCTTTTACATGTTTAAATATGCAGAGATCATAACTGGGTTTTGCAATGTGCCAGATGCAAGACATAAATATTGCAGCAGGTGACTACCAAGAGAAATATTATGTGCATTGCAACAAAGCAGGCCATTTCACCCAAGATTGCAAGTACAAGCCAAAGGTTTCAGCAGTAAATGCCCTTGCTTACGCAGGAGCGGATGAAGCTCCTACAATCACTTATCCTAGAAATAGAGGATCTGGAGTAAACATACGCACCACTAAGAGGAAGAGGGGAATCACCAAGGTGTTTTGCATACGATGAGATTGGCCATACAAAGACAGAGTGCCCTGGTCTAAGAAGAGGCAAGGAAGGAATGGGCAAAAAATCACCCTGGGTGTTAGCCTAGGGATTACGGAGGAATAAAATCAGCCTAAGACAAAAGACCACGAAACTTATAAGAAAGCACTGGCAAGCATAGAAACTTTGTCTAGGAAGAGGAATGACAAGAGAATCTAAGTAGTAGCACTAGAATTGTCTGAGTGCTCAAAAGCAGCGCAGGTCAGATGGCAATCAAGAATCACCCGAGAGATTGAGAATGAATGAGGACTAGCACAGCTAGGACAAGATGGTCATGTGTTTTAAGTCTGAATGATTGACTTAACTGGAGGCCACATGCAAGAAAGGAGAACGCCAAAAGACCCCAAAGAGATGGCAACACAGGTTAAGAAACCTCAAGAGAAGAGGCACAAATAGCCCAAGAAGACAGGGCTAGAAGAGCCCAGGAAAGAGAGAGATGCCAAAGAGCCGAGGAAAAGAAGTCCACGTGAAGATCCCAAGACGAAGTGCCTGGCAGAAGGGCTAGGAACAAGAAGACAAGGACCAGAAGAGCCCAAGAAGTAGCGATCAAGAAAGGAGAGACTGGTTAAAAGGCTAAGAAAAAGAACAAAACTCAGGAAGAAGCCGGAAGGACAAGGAAGGGATTGGCCAAAGAGCAAGAAAGAGAGCGACAGAGAAGAGAGAGAAAGAAAAAAGAAAGAAAGATGTATTAACGTCTACTAGAGGCCGAACTCGACCTATGAGACAAATCAATGTACAACTGTCAATGTCTTTTGGATGTCCAAAAAAAAAAAAGGACAAAATGAACATGAAGTAAACTATGAAAGTACTGAGCTAGTGGGGGGGTGTGATGGATGGAGCACTACTGCTAGAGGCTCGGTATGCAACCTATATGCGCAGGGTATACAAGAATGCAATGCAGATCTGTCTAGCTCCAACCAGTACCATTATGGGGGTGTAATATGTGATACATAGGCGATGGCCAGGCAAAAATACCTCGGAGCATGATCTCCGGGTGTGAGTGTAAGTGAGCTAGCCGCTCCTGGATATGGTGCTGATGTCGAGCCCGTATCTCTGTGATCTCCCTCTGATGTAGTCTGGGAGTCTGGTAGCCTGGTGCTCTCGGTCTCCGTCTAGCTCGGAGGTCCGCAGCGCGCTGAAATGTAACCCCCTCCTGTGTCAGAATAGGCACTGGGATAGATCTCTGGAAGAAATCAGTGAGCTGGAGCTGTCGCCCACCTCTCCCTGTGGTATGAGTCCGTAGCAGTGTCTCTCTGTGGCGCAGGATTGGGTCCCAACAAACCTCAGAAGGGCCCCCACCCGTCGATCTATTTGTGTGTATTGTTGTGTGAGCATGTAAAGGGATGACCTTAGGGGTGTAAACCCTATTTTGTTATGACCAAAGACTTGCAGATTCGTAAACATATACCCACAAATGAACGGACATCGCAGGTTGTCACTAGGACCTCCCAGTTGGGTATTTCAGCGACCTTTGCGGGGTCCAACCGAGGTAATGAACCTCAAATAGAAAAGTTCGGACTTTTTATCATTGATACAAAGCTCATTGTTTTCCAACAACTTCAAAACTTGCTCCACACTATGCTCATGTTTCTCTATGATAGCTAAAAACCACTATGTTATCCAAAAATATGAAGACACATTTGACTATTGAGAGCTTGAAAATGAGCATCATCATTCTGTTACATGTGGCCGGGGCATTAGTCAACCCAGAGGGCGTAACCACGAACTCGCACTGAGCCCGTATAATACAAAAGGTTGTCTTGGAGATGTTTTCTCTTTCCGTCCACACTTGAAAGTTCTGCAGATAAGTGGTTCGGCAAATTCCCAGCTGATCAATTTGCAGACTGGGCCACTTTGAGGGAACCTTAGTCCAAACCTTTAAGCCAAGCAACTATAAGGACCGCATTCTCCAAGAACTGGGAACTCTACAATTACGTCATGGAGAGACAGTATCTAAACTCATGACAAAAACCATACTGTTGGTGGCCCACCTGTCGGCCTACCCTAGTGATTTCATGGTGCGACAATGGGTGTTGCAAGCCTTGCCTCGGACCACCCAACAAAAGATCTGGGAGAGTAAGCCGGCCACCACCTTGCTAGAGTTTCAAGAGCTAGCTTCCCAGCTAGAAAATGCAAGGCAAATGTTCAAAGGCTCAACCTCAAGTGCTGCAACCTCACTGGAAGATCAAGTGGCTATCCTCAAAAGGAAGCTGGAAGCTTTGAAGATTCAGAAGACACAAGGAGAGGATGGCACCTTGGCTCAGCTAAAGAGGGAGATTGGAGCACTAAAAGGCCAGCAAGAAGCAAAGCAAGGGGTATGGTGTGCCATTTGCCAAACGTCGGGCCATACTCCACAAGAATGTTTCAAAAGAAGATATTGCACGTTCTGTGCCAAAAGTGGTCATGAAGACAAGGATCGCTACTATCTCAAAGGTGTCCGCCAACTTCACCAACAACAACAACAACTTGCACCTGCCCAAGCCACTGTTCACCACACTACAACTTATGCCCCTTCTTCCCCACCAGTGTACCACCAATCTCCTACTCCTTCCACATAAGCCTATGCACCTACCACTCCTTCCTATCCACATAACCCCGCTCCACCAACATCATACCTTCCACCTCTCATCCCTATCCCACCTACTCTTCCCATCACTTTTGCTGCTACCCCGACACCAGCTACACTCCTCCACGGCCACCTTGTCCCCACCAGCTCCCCATAATCGTCCAATCCTCTGTTACAGGTGTGGGGAGTATGGCCATTACCAAAGTCCAGAAGGTACACCTCCTTGCCGACACTGCCCAGAGGACAAGAATCACTGTCCAAAACTACGGGCATCAACCTCCATCGCCTTCACGTTTCCAACCCCACTTGTTGTGCATCTAATCTCAGTCGAAAATGAAGCACCATACTCTCTTACCATCCCATCCTCATCCTTGGGTATAACCCCTTCCCCACTCTCCTCAACACCAACTCAGCACCTCACCACTCCAGCTGTCACTAGTGCTCAATCCAAGGCCATGGGGAGCATAGAACTATTAGTCAAAGAACAAGAAGAAACCTCTTCACCTATTCATCATAACTTGGCGGATCACGCATTTTTGGAAGCCTTCAAAGAGCTACAACAGGCTTCCCCAATGGTAGATACACTGGTGCCAAGAGTCCCACCTTTGCCCGGCACCACTACATCAGCTTTCTCCATGAAGACCCTCCTTCAAACAACACAAGCTGGGGTGTCCCTGTACCAATTGCTGGGCATCAGCCATATTGCTACACAGCAACTGGGATCCCTTCTCCACCAAATGGAGCAAGAATCCTCAGAGGAATCTCATAGTGGTGGGCAAAGGCAAGACAAAGGTAAGTAGATCACAAGGTGCATGGGAGCATCCAATACCTCTATCACAAAATGCTAAAGTCCTCGGCTCACTATGCAAATTAATGGCGAACCTCTGCCTGGCGCAATAGTGGATGGTGGATCTGGTGTCAACTTGATGCCTGAATCTACACTCCGTGCAATGGGACTTCAGACACTCGTCTGGCCAACTTTTGTGTCCGCATGGCGGACCAACGTGAGGTGCAACCCCTTGGATTGGTGGAAGGAGTCACAGTACAAATTCAGGATACTCTTCTTACTTGATTTTGTGGTTATCAGGCTTCCAACTGTGAAAGGTGCTTACTCCTTACTCATTGGCTGAGCTTGGTTAAGAGGTGCAGGTGTGCTACATGATTGGGGGGGAGAGAAATTATACCTTCAACAACAGGACTCCACGGAATTCAAGATGGAGGAGGGACCAGCCCAAGGCGTGCAAGGGGCCACAATCACATCCACATTATCCATCCCAACCCTCATTGAGCCTAAAGAGGGTATAGTACCTTATGGTGAAGAGTCAAATTTATTGGACTAGTTGGAAGCTGCCTAGGAGCTCACATGCTACATGGTGGAAATCTCAGAACTTCCTCCATCTTTGGGTTTGTTGAGAAGGTATTTCAATGCATGATGGTCAGTGATGAAATTGAAATGAACACCCAAAAGATAATGCCTAAATTTTTGACACGCATAGATAATTGCCAGACCTTCCGGCTCAGTGGTGCTGTAATTCCTTTCTGCCTAGTTGAGTAAGCGACTGGCATAGTAGATTGGCCGGTCCACTTGATGTTCCTAGCTTGGATGGGCCAATATTGCACCAACGGCAATTTGGCTGGCGTCTGTATGGACATGGAAGATGATGGACCAATCAGGTGGAATGAGAATGAGGACCTCAATTAGCCATTTTTTGAGGTAAGCAAAAGCATTGGATTTTGTGGTGGACCATTGAAAGGGAGTGGAGGGACTGACAAGTCGGGGTTAGGTGCAAGGCCTTGTGCAGAGATTATATGACCAAGGAGGGTACCTTGCACTACTAGAAAATGACACTTGAAAGGGTTAAGGCGCAGCTTGGAGGACCTAAGGATAATTGATATAGGTGTTCAGCAAAGGCTTCTATACAGGTAGATAAGTGAGTACCAGTGAAATTGGAGAAATCATCAATCATCAATGAAAGCAAAGAGGAAAGTGAGGAGAAATTCCCTAAAGATGTTAGCGACAAGGCGTTGAAATGTGGCCGGCGCATCGCACAAGCCGAAGGGCATCTTATTGTAGAAGTATGTGCCCCATTGGGTAACAAAGGTTGTTTTAGCCCGATCAGCTAGGTGGATTGCCACTTGGTTGTAGCAGCTAAACCCATCCATGAAGCTGTAGAGATTGTGACTGGCCACATCCTCAAGAACCGGGTCCATGAAAGGGAGAGGAAACCCATCTTTGATTGTGGCTTTATTGAGAGAACGGAAATCAACACATACCCGAATCTTATTTGTTTTCTTTTTGGGCGTGATGACCATTGGGGAGAGCCACTCTGAGTGTTGCACTGGAGAGATTATTTTGGTACATTCCATTTTCCCAACTCCACTTTGACCACCTCCGCATATTTTGGATTGAGCTTGTAAGAATGCCCCCTAATTGGCTTGGTACCCTCTTGGAGGGGAATGGTGTGAACCCCAATGTCTGTCGGCACACCATCTAGATCTTTGTAGGTCTAGGCAAACACATCTTTGAAAGAATGAAAGAAAGAGGTGGCTTGGTCCAAGAGGGCAGGGTGATCCCACAACGACGATGCTAGCAAGATAGGACGAGGATCTTCTGAAGTACCAAGATTATATTCCCTGACTGGATCTTGGCATGCTAGGATGGGAATAGGCTCACCTGTATCGACGGCTTTGTAGAGGGCAGTGCCTTCTAGTGGCCACAAATTATGCAACTGTAGCCAAACGTCTTGAGCAATTCATTGCGCTCATACTCCTAGTCTTGGTCACCCCTCTGCTTATCGTTGAGCTCTCGGCTAATGATTACACCAACCAAAGAGCTGGGGTCCGAAGAACTAGAGGCGACCCCGCAGGTGTCTGTGTGGGAGTTGGGCTCACCATGAAAACAGGGTTTACAGCCCTAAGGTCAGTCCATTACATTCTCATACAACAATACAAACACATATACCTGTAGCATACCTCTTTGCACGGGCACGCCTAAAACAGTGTACACCACAGTGAACACAGGGTTCCCTCTAGGACAGTATGCCCTCAGGAGTCGTCACAAGCTAGTAGAGACGTGAGCTAAAGGTTGCATGCATAGCTCACTAGCACAGAGAACACACACATGAGCAAGAACACAAATGAACAAGAACATAGAGGAGCAAGAGCATGCAAATGAGCAAGAGCAGTCAGAGTGGCGACAACACCAGAACACGAAAATAGATGAGACTAGTATTGCTAGAATGATTCCCATCACACAATCCCATATCCTTTTGTATAATGCCGCTTGGCCTTTGGATTGGTCGAAGGGTGACCATCAAGTGGCCCTGTTGTCACTGCGGAGGAGCGTGGTGTTCATCAAGTGAGCACAAGAGACAAGTGGTGCATCGTTGTAGTGTTAGTGCAAGTGGTGCAACTGGCCTAGGTGTCAATGCAATGAGCTGGACCGGTCCAAGGTAGCTGGCACTTTTGTCCGGTCCAAAAGTGATGAGTTAAACCGGTCCAAGATAGCTGGCAGTTTTGTTCGGTCCAAGGTGGCCGGAGGAGTGGGGAGCCAGGGTGGCTACAAATTGTGCACCACTAATCGATTCACCGTTCTCATGTTCTAACTTTTTTACCCTTTTGAGGTACCGTGCCTGATACACTAGTACTAGATCACCTGTGGCAAAGTGTGGCCGGCGCAAGTGACAGTCATGCCATGCTTTTCTTCTATTTTGCTCCGCCTGAAGTGCTTGAGAGGCTCTTGCCCTTGTCTCCTCCAAAACGGAGAGTACAAAAATCGAGCCACTGTTTGGGCAGTGCAATCTTTTGTGGCTTGAGCCTCCCTGCTAACTTCGGTAGACAAGAAGATAGAGGGGTTTAGCACAGGCATGACAATGAGCATCAAATTTAAAGCTCAAGGTGCTTAACTGGTTATTCAAGGTTTAGAATTTGTGCCAGATTTTATGGTTGCCCCTCTTGTAGGTTTATGTGTGTAGGGAAGATGGGAGCACCCACAAACACTTAAGGTAAGTTTGTGGGACTAGCCCCAGGTGGCTCAAGGATGACACGTTGGCGCACACGACTCGTTCCCTCCATTGTGTAAACTAGTGCCCGAGAGTGACCTCCAATACCAACACTATGGACAACCAGTGCTTTCTTGTCACGTGCACACCATTCAGGTGTGCAGTGACATGGCATCATTTTAGCATCATTAGCATCATCAGGAGTTATCAGGTATTTTTCAGGCATTTATGCAATTTTACAGGCATTTATGGGGCAGCCGACCAGCAGTCGTGGACATTGCAGCTAGCCGACAGCAGTTATGCTGGCCAACCAGCAGCATTCCTGCATATATATACAGGCGCCTCTCCATTTAGCAAGTAAAGCTCATCATAGCAGCATTCAGCAGGGTGTTCTCCAACGCATCTCCTCCAGGAAGCTTTGGGAGCAGCATATCCAGCCAACGCATCATCATCAGCATTCAGTACTTCATCTTCAGCAAACGCATCTATTCTCCTCAGCGTTTCCTTCCCAGGTAACAGGAGTACATCTGCGTTTCAGCATCGCATCTGTTCCAAAGCATCCCTTCAGCATTTCCTTCCAAGGAGACAAGGGAAAGATAGTGGACAGCAATTCATTCAGCATATCAGTATATTCAGCATATAGGCAGCATATTCAGCAGTATAGATCCATTTGGATCTCATTGTAACCGCATTCATCATCTAATATAGCTGCATTGCATTGACACATATTTGTCTATCTCTTAAACATCATTAAGTGCAGTTTAGTTAGACTAAGGTTGTGATTACGACGGTCTTAAGCTCTCATATTACGACATTATTAGTCATAACCTCTGTGGCCAAGTAAGGACATCTATGCAATCATTACTTACACATGGGAATGTGGGTGATGCCATTATTTAATTTCATATATGTGACATGTTTATCGAGGATATTTTATGTGTGGGATACGCTTTTATTTATATCATTTTCCAGGATTAATGTATTTAATCAACTATGTGTGCTAGTCATGATTAATGTGTTTAATCATCTGTATGCGCTAACTAATACTATTTTGATGTAGGCGATGATTGGGCGGCGGACTATTTGTTAGTCGCAGGTGGAACATGTGTTAAACCACAATGAGATATCTTAGAGACATGTGAACACCTATTATGGTTACATATTTTGGCATTTATATTTTTTGGAAGGCTAAGGCCTCAAACCTTTGTACATACCAATTAGTATTTATATTTTTGGTAGGCCCAAGACTTGAATTTTTTTTAGCTTACTATATTTTTAGAAGAGCTTGTATGCTCAAGAACTCAAAAAGCTCTTAAGCTTTATTTTTGGAGTTGGTCTTTTTGAAAAGTAAACTTTAATGTATTTAAATATGGATAGGTGGTACGAGAAGCCACACTCAACCAAGTGAGATTGAACCCAATCTTGTGTCGACAATGATCTCTCTCATATTTTCAAGCTTTCATGTTTATTTACTTTGGTAGAAATTTGTTTACATAAGGTTGATGCTTTTAATTTGTTTCAAGTCTATGGTTTGCTCTAATTTTTGTGTTTGAGAAAAATAATTCTTCTCCAAGTGTCATAAAGATCCTGATAGTGGTATCAAAGCTTTGGGGACAACTCAAGGAGAAGAATTTGAAAAATTCAAAACAAAATTTTTATGAAAGCTTTTGGAGCAAAGGAGACCATGGAAACTAATTTTGGAGACTTTTAAAGCCTAAACAAATCAAGAGATAATTGCACAGGAAGCCGCAAAAGGTTGTAAGGCACTGTCAAATGTACATGTGAATTGGAAAGGTCAATTTACATGATTTTGGGGACTTTTGGACAAAAGCAAAGGAGTTTTGGACCATTGGGTAAAGCTCTTCTTCAGCACCTTCAAGAAAACCACTTCCCAAATCCAAAAAGCGGTTTTCCTATTTTCTTTCCCTCTTCCCGATCCGACACTATAGATGCTTCTTCCAACAGCCCACAGTGATTTTACTTCGCTTGACCGTAAAAGGAATTTATGTGGGATCATTACCTTGAGCATCAATTTGTGGGCTTCCGGCGGTGATAGTGGCTGGTTGGTCCTCCATAGTAAGGAAGTGAAAGGGTAAAGAGAAGATATAAGGGTGGATGAGAGGGCTAAGGCGACGTATGCACCTTTTGGGTTACGCAGGGCGTAAAGACAGTGCACATCAAGCACACAAATCTTGCAAGTATAAACAAATCAAAAGAGTAAGGCTGAATTTATAGTGGATGAAGTTTAAAAGAGTGCTTTAATTTTGTGCTTTTCCAAAAAGCCAAGGCTTAAAATAAAAGCCCCCCACTTTAAGCACAAGAAAAAGCTAACTGGCTTTTTGTTAAAAAAAACTACATGCCTCCCACTAAATTCCGCACCCTCTCTTCGCTTTTTATACACACCCAATCCCTGTACTCTGCCAGTACCCTGTTCCCTGCCCTGTACCAGTCTGTTCCCACTGTTCCCATGCTATCCAGCCGGCTGCCCTATTGGCAACACCCTGCGCTTTGCCTTGTGCTTGCACTTGACATCCTTGCGCATGAACCAGGCCGCCACATCTCTTCTGTATACCTGGCTGTAAGCATAGACGGTCCAGTATTTTGGCTGCCCTGTGTGAACAAGGGTGCCACCACAGCACAGCCAGGCATGGCTAGCTTGGGCGCACACGCAGCCAAGTATGGCAGGCCTAAACCTGGCCGCCCTGCACAGCCACCACCATGGCTGGCTTTGCAAGCCCATACACTAACCCTAAGGCCTTGCCTTAGCATTTTGGCTGTCTAGTCAATGCGTAAATCACAGCAGCACTACACATGTTACCGCCATGAGCCAGACACTCCCTCTCTCATGTGCAGTTCATGCACAAAAGGTAATCAATGACCATGTTAGGGTTTACTTTCTCCCTCCCCTGGAGAACCCATCGCTTCCTAGCCATGCCCATGACCACCTTTTGCGTCAGATATAGGCTCTGATACCAATGTAAGGTCCCCCTTGACCCAACCCTGGAACTATCTAACAAGAAACAATATAGGAGCGAGGCTTAAGGCTCACCTCCCAGCCATAGAATCCTCCGAACTCTCCCCAGAGCTAAAGGCCATAGCTACATCCTTGGAGAAGCTTCACCAAAACAAGACCTAGTGTCCCATACCACCAGGCCACACCCTACAGTGTCCTCTCGTAGTGAACATCCATGATGGGCACAGAACATGAGAGTGAAACACTTACACTTTGATTCATTAGAAGTCTCTCCCTCGAAATCCCAAAGTTACATGTTTACACAAGTGATCATTCCACGGTAGGTGCACCATTCCACAATGAGTGAGGCGTGATTATTGCGCACTTGCCGCTAAACTTGCCACTAATTGCCAATATGGTGGGACTATCCACGCGCAAGTCCTTGGAATGTGCCACTGATCCCAGTAAAAGTGCAGAAGTAGGTAGCCTGTGGAGAGAAGGGCAAATGGATCATAGTCACAAAAAACGGCCGTTTCAATCCCTAGAAACGCGTTTCTCCGTTTTAGGACCCCATCCGTTTCCATGGCCATTTCTTGTTTCCCAAATGATATTGTCATAGGAAACAGCCATTTCCACCCCTAAATACCTCGTTTCCTTGTTTCCATTCCTCATTCCTGTTTCTCATTTTTGGTGACTATGAAGTGAATGCCACTATCAACTGAAGCATGTAGCCCAAAAGTAGGTAGCTCAAAAGTAAGTAGCCCAAAAGTGCAAAAGAGGTAGCCAATGGAGAGGAGGGCAAGTGGATGCCTTGTGTTTGTGTGATGCATACATGCATGTGCACCGGCAAGTGCAGGCCTACATGTGTGACTGAATGTGGTGGGCTACATTTTGTCCACAACAGATTATAGGAGAAAGAAAATTTAAAATATCCATCATAAAACTTATATCCTTTGATCAACTCAACAGTCGTGAGAGCTTCTGAGCTCCCTCACTTGCCTGCCCCCCCTCCCTTCTTCCCAGTTGCGCACCTCAACCCGCCCCCCTCTCCCTTCCGTCGCACAACTGCCCCCCCTCCCTACATGTTTCAGCGCCCCCCCAAACCCCCCCCCCTTCCTTCGTTTCAGGCCCCCCCTTCCTCCAGTCGCAAACCTGCAAAGATCATTGAAATTCACCCTCTGGGACGCGGATACTACTCGGTGGAGTTCGACTCGCCAACGCCGAAAGACCGAGTCCCCTTGCATTCATACAGCGCAGGACTCCTTTGCTCGAAGACAACACGGCTTCGATCCAACGTCTAACCCTCTGGCTAGCGTTTCCAACTTCCTAGTGACAATTTGTTTTCCAGGCCTATGGAAGGAGTACCTTCCTCTTCTCTCGATGATTGGTGGTGCCATCAAGAGAGTGATGAGTCCCCCCCCCCCCCCCCCCCCCCGCCGGTGCCTCGGCCCTCTCAACAACTGGGATTCCATCCCTCCGCATCTGTGTAGCCTCGCTAGAGTCTGTGCCGCACTGTATATCTATTCCTAGCCTCCAAGGCAACCCCATACAGCAACGCGTGGAGTATTCCAACCTTCCAAGTCAATGCTTCATTTGCAGGCAGATGGGTCATTTAGCCAAAGCTTGCCCTCGACGGCAGTCCACGAGACCGCCTCCGGTGGTTCCTCCCCCATTTCTCGTGTTGACCCTCACCAAGGGGCAAGGAGAGAGGCAGGCCCTCAGGCAGCGGAGCACCAGGCCACGACTACAGACAACCCAGCTGATGGGGAGTTGCGGACAGTTGGCCCGTGCCCGGGCCGCCAGACGACCACCAGAGCCGAGCGCCGCCACCACGCGCACCAAGCTGGCAGAGCTCAAGAGGATTCAGTTCTATCAGAGAACCGTGATGAGCATTTACCTCAGCACTTTCCCGTTGGTAGCACACCCTCTCCAATCACGGAGCGGGCCCCTCAGGCCCCACCAGTATGGCAGCCGATCCCTCGTGGAGTCCCCCCCGGAACCCCAGTGTTCTGCGAGGCCAGCTACCTCTCTAAGCCCCCGACGGGCCCTTCCCAGCAGCTTTCCTCTCCAATGGATCTCTCACAGCAGCACCCCTCCCCGGCCTCGCCACCCCTCTGCCCTCCCTTGTTGCCTCCCCCGCCTACTCCCCCCTCTCCTCTCCCATCCTCAATACCGACTCTACCCGCAGCAATTCACTATGCCCCACCCTCATCATCCGAGCCCTCCCTCCTCCCCCACTTGCCTCTCCAGAGCACTCTCGTTGCCCCCCAGCAGCCCTAGACCCAGAACAGAGGCAGCCGGCGGGTTTTGCCTGCCACTTGATTCACCGATTTTTCGAGCCGGATGAGATGACCATTGCCACCTCCCCGGTGAGGGCTCTCCCTCAGAGTCCCCAGGTGGGGCCCCCCAAGATCTTGGGGCAACTTGTGGACTATAGTTTCTTCTGATGTCTGCCGAGGGAAGGGACTGACATGTTTGAGGAGACAATAGCCCCTATTCAAGTATGTGTGGTTTTTCACCACTTCAAGCCCTCTATGCCAAATAACAACGCGATGATCTTCTCTTTCCCCTTCAGTGCAGCCTCGGGGACGGAGTGGGATCTTGAGTTGGTGGCAGCTGTCATCCAAGGACAGGCAGTCGAGCTCTCCCACCATCTCCACGATCTTCATCACTGACATTCTCACCCATTTTTTGCCTTTGGCTAGGATGGAGCTTGGAGGTTCAGCCCATGGAGGCTAGGACGGGGAGATGGTAGCCTCCAGCCTGGAGGTGTTGATGTTTGTATTCATGCATACTTCTGCCGCGGTACCTCTTCCCCCTTCTTACAGATACCTCCATTGTGACCGATGGAGTCCGGAGTATGCATACGCTCGTGCTCGGACAGAGTGACGTCACATGGAGGACAAGATTAGTGCCCACCTGGCGCGCCTTCGTCCCCACACGGATTGTGACTATTCCCCGTCCAAACCCTCGCCCAAGACTCTTCGAGTGGAGGACAGTTCTCCTAGTGCCGCATCACATGGAAATTGATATGCGGATTGTTTCGTGGAACATTCAGGATTTAGGGGGGCCTCAGTGCTTTCAAAGACAAGGCGTCCTCAGAGGCAAGCTTCAGAGAGCCATAGTTGGGGGACGCATAGACATCTTATTCCTCCAAGACAAGGTAGTTTCAAACGTATGAAATGTACAAAACCGCACAAGTTTAGTACGTGGTATAGAACGTTCCCGACCGATAAAGTACGTCAAAAACATTACGTACTTTACAAGGTTAAAATCATATATATGTGTGTGTCTCTGTGTGAGAGAGATTGGTCAAGAAAGCTCGAAGTCTATATCTAACATTCTTTGATAGACAAGGAGTGATGTGTCAACACATGTCACATTCTAGCATTTTAGCCTATCTAAGAATTTCAAAATTAGCACTCACAGCATAAACAATGTCTAGACATACCCAAATACACCATGATTGGAATTTGACAATTCAAGTAGATAGTAGAAACAATTGATAAATCAAAATCAAATGACAATGTCACATATGTCTGATGTCATGAGCGCAAATGGGCTATACAAAGCGATCGCCAAACATAATAAATAGAAAAAGGACACAAGGGAAGAAACCAAAACACAAACGTTTTTTAAGTTTGAAACGTTTGGAAACGTTCGGCAGTTCAAAAAGTATTAAATAATTAAAAACAGGTTTTAAATGCAACCTTGCTCCAGGAGCATCACCTTTCAGAGGGGCGCACCCGCCAATGCGGGAAGATTCTTCTAGGCAAGAGTCACACTTTCTGGTTTCCATCCTTCGGCCCCTCTGGGATGCAAGGAGGTGTGTGTATTTTTGTCAGTGAGCAGCTTTTGGCAGCAGTGAGACTGGCTCACGAGTCATAGTTCCGAGGCGTGCAGAGTGGATTACCATTTTGATAGGAGAGGATAGCGTTCGCTTCCTGAATGTTTATTCTTCAAACGCCGCTGCAAGACTTTTGGAGCACAGTCCGGCACGCCCTCCCTCAAGCCGACTATCGGTGCTTGGGCGGTGACTTTAACATGATAGAGGCAGCAGAGGACAGACTTGGAGGTGGCCCGGCCACAATCTAAGGAGCAGAGTATTTGGCTTGGGAGGAGTTGATTTTCGCACTCAGGGGACAGGACCCTTGGCATCTTCAAGAGTTTGGGCGTAGCCCTGGGAGCCTTTGCTTCTCAAGATCGGATAGGAGCCCCAACCTCTCTAGATTAGACAGGTTTTATGTTGATGAGTGGGCTTGCAGCCGAGGTGGCATGATTGGTATTCTAGCAGGCACTTCCTTTTCTAATCACGCCCTGGTTATTTTGTTCTTAGAGGACCCCAAGAGGAACAACCGGCATGCGAGCTCGAGGATTCCGAACAGCCTCATTCAAGACCCCGAGATATGCAACAGGATAGAGTAGATATGGGCGGAAATGGACTTTATTTCAAGCTCTACTACGTGCACAGCTTAGGAGAGATCAACAATTTCTTGCAGGAGGCAGCCTAGAGCCGATTAGAGGGCTTCCAAGAGCAGGAGAGGAGTCTGAGGAGGAGTCTAGCCTCTTTACATCGGCTTCAAGAGAGGTCCCCCAATAGTCAATGGATTGAGAGTCAACTTGTTGCCGCTTGAACGGAGATAAGATCCATCGAGGAGAGGAGGGTGGAGTACAGGTATCATGCCAGGGCCTCTTTCTAGACTCAGGCCGGCAACATAGTCAGGGAATTTCTTTGAGATAGTTGGCCCCCACAAGAGGAGAGACGGCATTCGCAAGTTGTGTGGCCAAGATGGAGCTATTGTTTCTTTTTTCGTCATTGGGACCTCATGGAAGATGGCCTTCGAGCTACCTCTCAGAGAGCTTGATTCACTTGATTCCCAAGGAGGGTGGTGACAGATTGGAGATTTGGCAGTGGAGACCCATCACTCTTCTAGGGACAGCCTATAAGATCTTGGCCAAGGCCATCAGCATGAGACTTCAGCCTTTTCTCCCAGACTTGATCCACGACACTCAAACTAGCTTTGTTCAGGATCGGAGCATTCTAGAGAACATCTTTACCTTCTGGGAGGCGACGGCTTCAGCAAGGTTGCGGCAGCAGGATGTGCTACTCCTAGACTTTGGATTGTAGCTTTCTCGAGGACACGATGAGCAGGATGGGATTCCCCATGGAGTTGATTCATGGAGTCTCGGGACTTTACTCAGCCTCACAAAACTAGGTTCTTATTCAGGGAGCCCGTGGCGACAAATTCCCCCTTTCCCGCTCTGTTAGACAGAGCTATCCTCTGGCATCGTACCTCTTCCTATATGTCGCCGAGGCCATGAGTAGTTTTCTCTCCGCCCAGGAGACCAGGCTTCAAGGACTACGTCTTCCCCTCCGCACGTAGGAGGAGCTGCTGGACTCGGAGTTTGTTGCAGACGACACAGCAGCTTTCCTTGCAAGAGATGTGGGGAATCTCCAAAGATTCGCGGAGGCGATTGAGATTTTCTGCCGCGCATTAGGAGGCTTTCCAATGGATCCCGAGGGGCACTCCAGTTCGTTATCTTGGTTGCCAGATTGGCATTGATATCTCTCCCGAGCAGCAACTCGCCCCGCTTCTTCTGAGTATTCAGAAGAAGTTTTATGTTGGAGCTTGGCGAGACTCTCCCTAGCAGGCAGAGTGGTGGTGGCAAACCAGGTACTTTTAGCCACCATGTGGTACATCACTTCGTGCTCGGCCTTTTCTCGGGCATGTATTGGCCAAGTTTAGCAATTGATCCGGAACTTCTTATGGGCCGGCAGTGATGGGAGGCCAACCAAGGCCAAGGTGGCATGGAGAGTGATCATTGAGCCACATCGCAGAGGGGGGCTAGGCCTCATTGACCCAGCTACCCAGAGTCGTGCCCTGTTGGGCATGCAAGGACTCCTTCCCGGTGTTGAGCCCTGAAAGGATTTTCTATTGGCCCGGATTTCAGCCCGCACTCCGAACCTTGGGGGCCCTTGGCCGCAAACTACCAGATGGATCTTCACAAAGATGCGAGTCCATGGTTTTAGCCCAGCTTTTGAGGACAGATTTGCAGCCAGTTTACTTCGTGCTTGGGATCATCTCAGGCCAACCCTCAGACAGATAGCTCCAGTTGCCTCAGAGGAGCGGCTTCGACAGTTGGTCTGGAACCCCTTGATCTGTTTACCCAGTGGCCATGATAGGGGCCCAACCGCATGTATCTTGGGGTGCCTTGAGCATGGGACCAGGCTCCAGCCACGTCACTTGGAGATTGGATCGCACCTCAATTGCAAACATTTTCGTTTGCATAGGTTAGCAAACGTTCGCTGCATTCTCACGTTTGCAACACCTTGCAAACTTGACTTTTTTTGCAACTTAAAAATTTGGACAGCCAGCCATGATTTAGGTTTTTCTAGGGTAGCGTGTAAATACTAAACATTGGGTGGCATTGCTCATCAAAGCGCACCGAATTAAAACGGTGTTGAATGTTGGGAATCGCACTCTAAGTAAACTGCAATGCAGGGAGTACAATCACCATTCACCTTTCAACATGGTGCAAGAGAGAGGCCTGACAGGGATCCAAGGTAGGGATAGGTTGCTCAGCCTTGACATTGACTCCGGTATCCCACAGGAGTAGCTGACTCCTATCCCAAACCCGACCCCCCCAGTGTGGCTAGGCATGTTTACCAGACACGATATCCTCATGGCGGTCGACGGAGCAGATGAGGACAATGATCTGCTCACTTTTTCCGTTGGATGTCATGGCAAACTAGAGAGATCTAAGGATTTCAGTGGTTGCACCTTGCAGAGGGTGAGGGTGATTGGTTTTCGGACACAAGAGTGGCACATAGGCCAAGGTGGCCAGGGAGAGATTCTGGCGGCTATGGATATGGGAGTGCCGACCTCTCACACGCCTGGACTTGGCATGCTCCCGCGGATCAAGAAGAGACTCTGGATGCCCCCTTCTTTGCATATACAGCACGGCTAGGCTGCAGGATCCAGATGCCTGAGATAGATGGCACACTGGTGGCAGCAGCACATTGGCAGTCTCAAGGCCCATCACAGCGCTTCCTTTCAGATTTCTAGAAGAGACTTTGGAACAGCTTTTGGCCTCGAAAGATCACCCTCTTTCTTTGGTTGATGGCACACATGAGTTTGGCTTGGCTGGCAGTTGGAGGTCGGCCAGCAGCTTGCCCACGGTGCGGCCACCCTCAGGAATCTCAGAGACATTGTCTTTGGGATTGCCCGAAGGCTCGGCAGATTTGGCAGCGGATTCTCCGCATATTCGCTATGGACAGGTCATCATCCCGAATCATTACATGGGCACTGTCGCTTGGGCCACAGAGGCTGGAGTGGTCAGGGCTTATGAGGAGGATGGGGGAGGGCTAGCCCTTCAGGTCTCTCACCATCGTATTGCAGCAATACCAGCCCCACCTACAGGCAACAAGCGGCCAAGCTCATGCTAGAGATGGGAGATTTGCAATAGCACAGCAGCCTGGCACATTTGGCATGCTTGATGTAGAGCGAGGCCATCGAGGGTCCCCACACTCTGCCGGCTGAGTCCATCAGGAGCATATGGCTCGATATCATTCACTCCCTCTACGGTCGCGGTCAGTGGGGGAAGTTACACGGAGGTTCTGACTGCATGCGGGAGCGGCAGGAAGCTTTCTTGAGTCTTTGGAGGCCTGGCCCATTCCTCACAGATAGAGGCGGTGTCCCCATTTGGCATTACAAACCACCTGTGTGGTTGCCCCCCTCCCCCCCCCCCCCCCCCCCATATGAGATAGCCTTCTCCTCACAGAGTGACCAAGCAGAGGAGAAGTGTCTCTTCCCCTCTAAAGAGGCGAGTTCGTTTTTAGCCCATGGTGGTTGTATCTAGCCCTTTGTGGCTGTTTTTTCATTAACTAATAGAAGGATCTTCTTCCCAGAAATTTTTTTTTTAAAAAAACTTATATCCTTTTTAAAAACCAGACCAATGCTTTGAGCATTACAAAAGGTTACAAATGCTTTCTTCACACATCAGCACGAAGGCACCTCAGATAACATTCTTACATGCTCTGGAGCCTTCATCCATTGCATCTTGCGATTCAATAGACTCAGCACTTAGTTCCAGAAGATCCAGCACCATTGATTCTGCATGGCCTCTAAGTGGCACTGTACTAATAAGCTCTTGGAGCACCTGCCCATAATGAGGGCTCACCAGACTGCAATCACACAGAAATATAATGAGAGTTGAAATAGCCGTGCCCATGTCTGTATGAGAAGAATCAAAGTCCCCCATTTACCAGTGTCTAACAAGGCTTTTGATGAGAAGCGATAAAGCCTTCTCGGCGTTGAAAGCAGTGCTTATCCTAGACAAGATGTCAGGAAGCTCCCTGTAGTGCCGAAACGATTCAAAGATCAGACACATTTCAAGCAGTGTTGGCAGTCCAGGTTCACAAAAACTCAAGAAAGAGAAGAATGTCATGATCCAATCATACCTTACTTTCACCGTAAGCCTGAAAGCTTTTTCAGGAAAGCTGCTTAGCGACTGAGTCTGAGAGAAGAACAAGATCAAGTTTGTAGTACAAGCCTGCCATAACTTGACAACTATCTGAAGTTGGTAACTGTAGCAAACCTGCATGATTTGAACCATGATCATCACAGCCATCTGAACTAGCTTGCCGCCTTCCACCTGCCGCACTTCGTTATTGAGCACTTTAGTGATCAAATCAAAAAATAATGCAGTTGTATCTTCAGACAGCTTTGTCTTATTAGTTAATGTTCCTATGATCATCAAGCCTCCAACCTGCACAACGACCAAAAAGATACACCATTAAAAAATAGCTAATGTTCCTTGACTTGGACCACCGTGGCATGAGTGGAAGGTAATGGAGAAACAAGCACTTCCATTATGTTGCTAAAAAACATATCAAGGATAATCATATCTGCACTTGGGGAGGAATTCTCTTTTGCAAACATAAGAAACGTGAGAATTGGATTAAGAGAACAAGAATGAACCATATAATCACACAAGGGGGGGGGGGGTGGTTGGGTTGGTGTGTGTGCAAAGAGCCGTTCTAAACGGCCATACTTGCAAGCATACTGAAGTATCATATAAGCAGAACCATTCCAATGGTTCCAAAAGCATTCATATCCTTCCATGAAGGAGACACGCAACTCCAAGGGAGAAAGGTACATCATGGTACAAATGAAATTCACACTCGGGATGCGAAAAGAAGCACTATAATGTAATAAAAAGCACTACGTGCGACAATGCATTCTCTCAAAAAATAAACACCCATTTGAACACGGAATATATTTCCCTCCTTTTAGCCTATATTCCCTTCAAGGCATTAAAAATTACTAAATAAAAAAAATTATGTACCTCAGATTCTTCAAAGGATCCCTTCTCAAAGCTTTGTACAATGTATGGAAGAACTCTATTAACTAATTTTGAATCGACTTCTTGTACTGCAGCCAGAACCTCCATGACTATGGCAGCACTAAATGAGTACGTTGTCCTTGATCTTGGAATCTTGCCACCTATTAGTGAAGTGTGACCCTGACAACAAGACCAGGAGGAACCCTAAGACCCCACATACCAGCTACTCACCACCATAAAATTTTTGAAAAAGAACTCAACTACAAAACAAGTTATTAATGAAAGAAGCATGCTTTGTTCTGAAACCATTATTTCAAACAGCTACAAAATAAAGTATGATTAACAGTTTCTGTGAAACCATAAGTATTTCTGATATGCAAGACAAACTCAATTGTAAAAATACACACTCAAATTTTTAAATTCAAGTTTTTGTCACATTTTGCTACTCCTTCCCTGGTTTTGCGACACGATGTAGTGAGTCCTTAACAAAATCAGCTTGATGCTGAGTTAGCAGAAGAAAACCTCATATAGTTTGTGCTATGTTCTCAACCCTGTTTCTAAGCTCACAGTGATGTTTTGCTTACAATCACTTTCAGCATTTCTTGATTCTTTCACTCCCATTTAGTAGAGAAAATATAGCAGAAAAGGAAAGAAAAGGGCAGTGTTTGAGCATCCTCTAGCCTTCAGCAGTTAGAGCCTATAGCCCCATTGCTTTTACACAAGGGCATACAGCTCCACTTCTCATCTCACATCTGCATGCTGATGGAGAAACCCCCCTATTATTCAAAGTTAGAAGAAGCTGCTCCCTTTCATTCTATGATATATTACTAGCAAAAGTTAATTTGGGTGGATGGGTGGATGGGTGTGAGGCGTGTGAGTGCAGTAGGCACAATCTCAACACAACTTGAAGAAAAAAAAGACACATACTGACTCACAAATCCCTTCCAAAACTGCCATATCCCGAAGGCACTGTTGCACCAGCAATTCTCGAGGGGGAGCTGCACCAGACTTCTTTACACCTTCAAGAAAGTGCCATCTTGTCTTCCTAAAAGCATGCGACGCAAGTTAAAATTTTTGATTGGACAAAGTACAGGCGCAAATATACAAGTGCATACACAAGTGCAAGCCTACATCATTGCATATCAAAATTGCATAAATGCAGCCTCTGAAGACCTCAATTTTCTTCTCCTTTTTGTTAAAGAGTGGTAGTTAGGAGGATATTAACCACCCTTTTTTCTAGAAACCATTATGAGAGTCTTTTCTTCCAACCATCAGCTTCAACATCAAAAAAAAAACTATACGCTATAGCTCCAACAGCTGAACCATAGTTGATTTGCCCGTTGCGCCTGGGCCCCAAAGATACAGGCAAAACTGCTCACTGTTATCCTGAGTGAACAGCAAGCGCAGGTATGCCCTTAAGCTTTGAGTATCTCAAGATCTCATCAGGGCTCTTTGCCTACTCCTGTCCTTCACCTATATTTATTCTTCCAAGAATGCCATGGAGGGAGAAAAGAAGGGGGAGAGGGGATGGCAGTACAGGGTCAGGTTGTTGGCAAGACCCCCGGTACATGCAAAACAAGTCCTTTTCTGCCCCATAACACTTGAACAAGCCATGAAACCACAAAGATTCATCAACAATTCATCCATTATTCATTATTTGTCATTATTCTTCCTCAAAACACTTCAATAACAATGAGTTACAAAATACAAGATTCATCACCAATTCAACCATTATTCTGAATTAAAGAATCCAAATGTACATCATCACCATTTATCTATAGTGACATGATTTCTCTATTTGACACCATTTTCTTCATCTTTGCATATTTTTTGTTTTTAAAAAACATCTTCACAAGTTCTAGATGCTAAGAGAAAAAGGAAAACAGGGAAAGGAGAACGTTTTCTAGACAATGGAGGCTTAATTGTAACATACTCGATATTTGAAAGTTGCACAACTCGAACAAAAAGGCTCGTCTCATGATACGGAAGTGTAAATCTAATGAGATCATCCACATTGAAGATATGAATCCTGATTACATGACCCAGAAAAAAAGTTAAAGACACTTCTAAAAGTAGTCATTAAATTATTTGCAAAAAAAAATGTGTCTCTCCCTAGAAACAATGCACACCTCCCAAAAAGAAAAGGAAAAAAGGGACCAACTTGTATCTCCGTATCAGATATTCCAGTGTCTGATGAGCAGGGCTCAGAAGAAGAAAATCTGAAACTAAGCACATGTAGGTGTGGATAGATTCATTCAATTTTGCGTTGAATTCTAGCCCCTGTAACTCTCTCTGCATTTGGCAGCTTTCCAGACTGAACAATGTTTTCTTGAATGATGTGAAATGAGGATTTGCTGTGGCAAGCTCCTCCAGGCCTGCACAAAATTTCCAAACAGAAACGCAATCAGAAATCCCGTCATTCTCGCAGCTCTCTCAGGTAATCAACTGTCTCCCAGGATTGCCTAGATGGCATTTAACAAAAAGTCAATCAGAGCATGTGTAGCTTACACTTGGGCCACGCCAGAGCAAGACAGCTTAAAATTTTGGTTATCCTACAAACGTTGTTGGTAGGCACAAAGAGAAAAGAGTGTAAACACCTATTGTTGGTGTTGGACTCACACACTCACACACACACAAACCTGCACATTAGGGTTGGGTGCAGGATGGAGAAGCTCACACAGAAATGAGAGAGAGAGAGAGAGAGAGAGCCAAAAGTGTGGTAGCCACAAAATGCAAGTCAACTCTTGCATGTGTGTCACATCCATATAATTTAGAAGTACAAAATATTATATGTAGGGTGTCCTTTCACACTTGATATCCAAGGGGAAAAACCACATGGGAAAAAGTGCCCTTGGTTAAGCCCTGTTCACACATAGCACTACCATAAGTGAGCATATGCCTACAAATCCCCCCTTAGTGGAAGTGTGAACCTGTACAAGGTAGCAGATCACTCTCTGTATGAGAGTAAGCCCAAAGCTTTGCAGAAAGCTTCAAACTTTCCTCGAGGTAAAGCCTTTGTGAATAGATCTACAACATTATCCAATGTAGGACAGTAAGATAAATTGATCTCCCCTGCATGTAACCTCTCTCTAACATCGTGATAATGAATCTCAATGTGCTTGGTACGTGCATGAAATACTGGATTTCGTGCCACAGCCATAGCACTCTGGCTATCAGTGAGAATGGTGGTGGGTGTCTGCTGACACTCACGAAGATCAGCCAATAATCTCCTCAACCATACACAATCTACTGTAGCTATGAAGACTACCCTATACTCAGCCTCACAAGTAGATGTGGCAACAGTGGGTTGCTTTTTGCTCAACCAAGATATGCATGAACTGCCAAGAAAAAAACAATTTCCACTGGTGGATTGCTTGGTATCATAATCACCAGCCCAATCTGAATCACTCTATGCATAAAGTTGCAAGCTGCCCCCCCTCGGATAGAACAAACCAAGATCAAGGGTACCCTGAAGATAACGAAAAATGCGTTTGACTGCTTGCCAATGCTTTATGCCTGGGCTGTGCATGAATTTGCTCAACAGACACCCCAAAAGATATGTCTGGCCTCGTGTTACACAAGTAAATCAGACATCCCACTGCCGGGCTGTAAATGCCGGCCTCAAAAGACTCTCCAATATCATGCATAGTAAGCCGTACACCTGGTTCTCCTGGAGTAGAAATGGGCTTACATTCATCCATGTGAAACCTTTTTAGCAAACTTTTTATGTACTTAGTTTGCTGCATAACAATGCCATCATCTGTATGCATAAACTGTATGCCGAGATAGTAGTGTAAAGGCCCCAAATCTGACATATCAAATTCAGCTTTCAAATCAGCTTTCAAATCTGAAATCTGTGCTTTGCTAGTACCTGTAATGAGCATGTCATCTACATACAAGATGACTATGAGAATATCGGCACCGGTTTTCTTCACATACAATGTGCTGTCAGTTGGACTATTCACATAACCTTGGCTGGTTAGATGAGCATGTATTTTATCATACCAAGCTCTTGGAGCTTGCTTTAACCCATATAATGCTTTGTGTAACCTGCATACTTTATGTTCCTCACCAGGAACTACAAAACCAATGGGCTAATTTACATATACTTCCTCCTGTAAATCCCCATTTAAGAATGCAGTTTTGATGTCCAATTGATGCACTTTCCATCCTTTATGTGCAGCCAATGCAATCACTGATCTTATTGTGGTCATTCTCGAAGTAGGAGCAAAAGTCTCCTCATAATCTATTCCCTTTTTCTGAAAGTTGCCTTTAGCCACTAGTCTTGCTTTGTACCTGTCAATAGTACCATCAGACTTCCTTGACTTTGTACACCCACTTTGTCCCAATGACATGCTTGCCTTTAGGCAATTCCACAAGATCCCAAGTATTGTTCTTCATGATAGAAGAGATTTCAGCTTGCATAGCCTGCACCCAATGCTCATTCTCATGTGCTTCTTCATAAGAAGAAGGCTCTTCTGAATCAAAGAGACCACCCATGGCTAATGCAGACTCCCCACGATGCATATTCAATGCATGGCTGGAACTAGCCCTTGTTCTACCTGTGAATGGAGCTGCAAATTTGCTTTCTTGCAAAGTTTTCAGCAACCATCTTGGCACTGACTTGGCTGTGTCTATGGCTGTTTGCTCTTCCCTAACAAGATCTACCACTTCTTCCATAGAAGAGGGCTGAATGGCTGGCTGTTCCACATGTTCTACATGAGGATTTTCTTGTGTAGGGGCTAGCTGATCTGAATCCCTCCTAACTGCAATGGGTAATAGTCCATCAAATATGTCCTGTATGCCTGTATCATTGCTTTTATACAAGCTGTACATGGGCTGGTCTGAATTTTCAGCAAATACCACATCTCTACTAACAAAAATCCTTCGTGTTGTTGGATTATAAAGACGGTATCCTTTGTTGTCATTGCTGTAGCCTACAAAAATGCATTTGATTGCTTTGTCATCTAGTTTTGTTCGAAGTTGTTCTGGCACATGTGCATATGCCAAACACCCAAATGTACGCATATAATCCACTGTTGGCTTTCGGCTATACCAAGCCTCAAATGGTGTTATGGTTTTCAAAGCTTTTGTTGGACACCTGTTCAACACATGAGTTGCACACATTATAGCTTCCATCCAAAAATTGTGAGGCAACTTTTGTGTTTTCACTATGCATCTTGCCATCTCCATGAGAGATCTATTTTTCCTCTCAGCTACACCATTCTGCTGCGGTGTATAAGGCACAGTACATTGGTGTTTGATGCCCTTTTGAAGCATATAATCCTTGAATGCATTTGACATGTATTCTCCACCTCTATCCGAGCGGAGTGTTTGGACTTTACATCCACACACATTTTCAGCCATTGCTACAAAGTGTCGAAAGCATGTAAACACCTCTGCTTTCGCTTTCAAAGGGTAAACCCAAGCAAACCTGGAGTAGTCATCAATGAATGTGACAAAGTAAAGATGTCCCCTTATGGATGGTGTCCACATTGGACCACATACATCACTATGTATGAGCTGTAATTTACTTTCAACTCTAACAGCTCCATCTTTGGGGAATGGTTTTCGTTGCATCTTTCCCAAAATACACCCCTCACATACATGTCTTGTTGGAGACTCAAGAGGCGGCATATTATCAACCATATGATGCTTCTGCAAAAGCATCAAACTTCAAAAATTTACATGCCCAAAACGAGCATGCCATAGCTCTGCATCATGCATAGCAAGAGTGTGGGCAGCCACTATATTTGCATCATAAGTACGCTTGTCATAGCTGTCCAGCTTATACAAGCCTTTGTATCGTGTTCCAGAAGTGACTATTTCATAACCCTTTGATGGGTCTTTTACCAAACACCTCCCATCTTCAAATTCAACCTTTAAACCTTGGTCGTTTATGGCTGAAACGGAGAGCAGATTTTTCTTTATCCCTGGAACATACAATACATTTTTCATACATATATTGGCACCATTGGCTGCAATAAGTATGACATTGCCAATTCCCTTTACTGGATATGTGGTATGATCTGCACATGATACAGTGCGGCCATTTGAAGCATAAACCAAGTGCTGAAATACATCTTTGCATGAAGTGATGTGGCTCGAAGCACCACTATCAAAATACCATGATACATCCTATTTGTCAGATGCAATGCAAGACATATCATTGTCTGAAGCACTTGGTGTGTCACTAGTGCATGTGACCAAAAAAGTGTACTCTTCCTGAATTACATTAGCTGATTGTTGTGCTTTATCATCAGAAGAGTCTGCTACTGCATTGCCTGCTTCTTTCCTTTTCTCTTTTGCAATCCGCTTTCTACGTTCACTGATGTAGTGTCCAAGCTTATGGCAATAGTGAGATATGCCCTTCTTTTTGGGCTTGTTTGCATCCCCTTTGTCAGACTTTTCACCACCAGAAGAGGGTTGTCCATGACCAGCCTTGCTAGACTGTTGTCCCCCATGCTTAAAGCTCTTTGCTTTACCCTTATCCTTGGCTGTAAATGCTTGTCTCCACCACGGTTGCTCGATAAGTTTGCTCTTGTTTGCTCTTTCTGCAAGAGTAAACCCACCAGCTCTTCAAAAGTGACGGGATCACCACCTCCTCTCATAGAGAGGTTGAGAGAGATGTGAAAGCCCAAGTAGGAAGGTGCTAAAGAATGAAGAGTGTTGGTGACCGGCTGTCTGTCTTGGATAACCTCATCAATGTTGAGCAATTGTTCCTGCAAATCTTTCACTTTGGTGAGATGATCTGCCATGGAGTCACCCTCATCCATAGAAAGAAGATCCAATTGCCTCTTCAAGTAGGCAACTCTTGTCTCGTTGCGTACCTGATACATTGCTTCCAATGTGTCCCATGCAAGCTTCGATGTCTTGCAAGAACGAATGTGTGGAATAATAGTCCTTTTCACTGAAAGGGTATCAATGACATGGCATGTGCATCCCTAGAGTCCCATCTCTTCTGCTCTTGTGTGGGAGCAGGTTCTACCTCAGGAGCTCTTTGAGCACCTCCCCTTTGAGGCGTGGCTAGCTGTATGGTAAGTGGGCGTGTGTCATCACCACACACGATGCCCCAAAGCCCTTTGGCTACCAACAAATTACGGATCATGAAACTCCAGAGGGAGTAGTTAGATCCATCCAACTTGTCCTCCTGGGTGAGCATACCAAATACATCTGTAGCATTTTGAGCCATGTCAACAAAATATACCTGCAAGCAAACCAAGCACCAATGTGCACTGCCACGCAACCAAATGTCCTGTGCAAATGTTTGCCTGCAAATTGAAGCAAGTGTAAACCTGCACCAAATTGTCCAATTACACACAATGTGTTTACATATGCGACAAATCACAGTTGTAATGCCCAATTACATGCTCCAATCTGAAAAGCCTCAATTTTTATGCACTCCAATCGCTTCAATGTGCAGTTAATTGGCCAATTTTCACAAAAGCCCCAAATTTTTGCAACTGAAAGAGGCTCAATTTGCTGATTTTGACCTCAATTTGGAAAACCTCCAAATTCCAACCCAAACAGCATGAATGGCACCACCTGCAATTTTTCTAGCAAAGGGGAATTTTTGGCAAACCCCTAGAAATTTCTGAACCTGACCTGCCTTGAAATGGCTGTAAATTTTTATTTTTATTTTTTTTCTTCTTAACACTAGTTTGGTACCAAAAAAGGACACTTAAGTGTCCTTTTTCGGACAATGCAAATAAAATGCTACTTGCGCTAGGAAAGACATATTCAAAATCCCTCTTGAGGAGTTTGAATATGTGACCTAGTGTGTCTTTAAAAAATGTTACCTTGCAATTTGGATGCTGGCACGATAAGGAATTACACCCATAAATAGGACTTGCATGAGACTGCAACTCAGGTTTGAGAAAACCCCCTTATAAGCTTAGAGAAAAAAATCACTGAGTCCCGTGAAAAATTCCAAGTAATTATTTCATATTTGTGTCAAAGATTTTGCCAAGTTTCACATGAAATAAAATTCAATTGAGAGTGTCTAAAATAGTAGGAAGTTGTGTGTGTTTGATACACCACTTTTTAGCATCCATTTGTATCCAAACCAATACATGGTTTTAATGTGTTTGCAAGTTTTTTAAGGTGATACAATGCTTACTCTATCCATTGAGATCTTAAAGTTATATTAAAAGCCCCTTAGTAAGCTACAAATATTAATTGACATTTTGTCTGTATAGAATAATTCCGCTAAGGTACATTGTACAAACATAATTTGGGCACCTAAAACCTTTGTTTCATGGTTGTTGAGAGAGAATTTAGAAATTTTGAAAAATGTAGCATGATTGAAAAACTAAGATAGCGCTCAAGTAGCAAGATTTACTTGAGCTTGGGACCCCAAAAAATATGTATTAACTTGGTTTTAAACTATATAATCATTTCCGATTGCCAATTTGCACTAACATAACCCTAGTTTTATGGAAGTACCTTTGGAAGGCCAAAATTTTCCTCTTTTTCAGCATCTTGGTAATTATGAGATTTTTGTTATAGTTCACAAGTAGCTTAGGAACTAGGACCTGAAGAAGATTGTGTTGTTTTGAAACCCCAAGTTCTACCAATTGACTTTTACAAACATGAAAAACATGATTTATTCAAGAAGTTATAGGCATTTTATGGGATTTTTGACGAAACAGCTTCAAATTTCAATGAAAATTTCAAGTTAGAGTTTTTTGTCAAATTTTTAATATAGCTTGTGTTTTGACATCATGAAAAATCCCCTTTATTTTTTGACTTTTAACCGACCTATGGTTGAAACAAGGTGTAGAAATGTTGTTTCTAGGTTCCTCGAAAAATTCCAAAGTTTTGGTAAGAAACAGGACACTAAAGTGTCCTCAGGACACTTTAGTGTCCAATTACAGAACTAATGTTAAATTCCAAAAATCAGAGTACCTCGCAGGGTCAGAAGTGGCATGAGGTACAGATGGCCACGTGCAGGTATTGTGAAGACAGCAGGTACAGGCGGGCACAACCCTGGCAAGCGACGGGTGCAGGTACAAAAGCTACAGAGGCACGCGCAAGTACTGAATGTAAAGGTGACGTGGCGAGGAACTAGCCGACGTAGGTACGGGGGACAGGTGAGCCGACGTGGTGCAGGTACGGGAGACAGATGAGCCGGCGGGGTCCAAGTACAGTGGTGGGCAAAGCGACCACCACGCCTGGATGGAGCCTACGACGGGCGCGCGGATCTGCAAGCGCCGTCGGGACCGTGCCGACGGGGTGCCAGTAACGCGGGGCGCGAACAGGGCGCCGCCGACGGAGGCGGTTCGCTGGCCAGTAACGCGGCCGGCTGGGTGGGAGGCGCCGGCGGCCCACGAGCTGAGTAGCGGCGGTCCTCTCCACACTATTGCCACAGGTTTTGGGCGGCTCGGCTGGGCGGAAAGAGCCAACCGACGAACGGAATTACATAGAGGCGACGAAGCTGGTCGACGGAATTTCACAGTCGACAGAAATTCACAGAGGAAACTGCAGAGACAGAATTTCCAAATTCTCAGAACCTCCAGTGCTCTAATACCAATTGTTGGTGTTGGACTCACACACACACAAACCTGCACATTAGGGTTGGGTGGGAGAAGCTCACACAGAAATGAGAGAGAGAGAGAGAGAGAGAGAGAGAGAGAGAGAGAGAGAGAGCCAAAAGTGTGGTAGCCACAAAATGCAAGTCAACTCTTGCATGTGTGTCCTTTCACACTTGATATCCAAGGGGAAAAACCACATGGAAAAAAGTGCCCTTTGTTCACACATAGCACTACCATAAGTGAGCATATGCCTACACCAATTTTATAAGTTGTAACTATTGGCAGTCATCTCCTGTCTGTACAGTACACACTAGGGCCATTGTTGTGGGTGTGTCCGCCCATTTAGGTGTTTCTCCATTTTTCCATGTATTTTCTCAAATTCCTCCTGGTCATGGGACAATTCTCTTCTGGCCGACTAATGCTGTCCTGGCCAACTTGGCTTTACTAGCCGACTAGCTGTTTTTCCAGTCGTGGAAAGCAAGGGCTGCTATCGGCTGTCTTTTGGCTGGCCGACCAACATAGGTGGGTGGTATAAATACCACCCATGGTCCCCCACACCTCATTGTACTGGATCTTGTATATAGAACAGAAATTATACAGCTTCTCACTCTCTCTCTTCTGCGTTTTGTTCTCTACAACAGTTGTCTCATATTTCCGTTGTGCATTCTGACATGGTATCAAAGCCCCTGGTGGCTTGAAGCTTGGAGACAGTGGGAGCTTGAGGGCTTGCTGATTTGTGGTGCTGATTGGAGATTGCTTGGGCTGTTCGGGACTTGGAGATCGGGTAGAAGGCGGCCATCACCGTTGAACAGCCACCTTGCATGCATATTATTTGCAGCCTCTTCTTCATTTTTTCCCCACCCACCCTCCCTTCACAAGACCTTTGTGAACCCTTGAGATGGCAGACTTACTTGAGATGGCTGTGACGATCCCTGCTCTCCCCACATTCTCGGTGGATCGACAATTGGACAGGACCAACTACGGCATATGGAAGGTAATAATGGAGTCTGTCTTGGAGTCTTATGACTTGGCTGATTTCATTGTGGTTGTTCCATGTCCGGAGTTAGAGGACGGGGAGCTGTTACCCTCTACTCAGAAAGAACGAGAGGCTCAAGCACAATTGTGGGATCGTGTCAATGCCCGTGTGCGTGGGAATCTGAAAATAGAAGAAGCAGACTATCTCAGGGTCCTATCCTCTCAGCACCTATGAAGAGGATTTCAGCTAATAACAATAAAAATGCAGAAGCTATGCAGAAAACGCAGCCTACAGTAGGAAAGAAATTGCAACACTTGAGGCAGTCCCAGGTGAAAACGCAGCTCCACATGAAAACACAAGTTACTGAGATGAAGAAAACGCAGCAAGTGAACAGCTCCTGTATGCTGTAAACAGTAAACAGCAGCATGGGAATAGAAAACGCAGGTCCCTGTAGATGTTACCCGCTCTGATACCATGAGAGAATGGGTACTATGCTGTGATACCCACAAAGAAATGCTGCAAGAACTGTACAACGCTGTATATGGACAGCAAGCATAAACGATGCTGAATATCACCAGAAAAGGTAGTACATCATGTGGAGCAGCATGAGGGAGGTCCCGTAGATGTTGCCTATCCCTGCAGAAGCTGAAAAGAGAGATGATCTGAGGGAAAAGGGAGCTAGCCCTTATATACTACCTCAGGATGCTGGTCGGCCAGCTATAGCAGGCCGACAGCATGGCTGTAGCAAAAAAATGCTATAAAATGCCTTTAAAAATACCAAAAAATGGTAGAAAAAATGTTGAATAATCTCTGCTAAGATGTGCCAATGCAGGGCTTCATATGGAGCCAGATACAAGTATGAATATGCATGGGAAAGTCCATCTGGGGATGAAATAATTTCCAACACGTTCTTTCATCTTCCTTAATTGCACACCACATGTGATTGATCATATCAAACATATGACACTGGCCAGAGGGATTTGGCAGCATTTGGCTTCTCTGTATAACAAGGTATCACCCATGAATCACCCATGAAGCGGATCTCCTTGGAAGTGTAAATGCAGGTGATGAATACTCATAAGTCTTCGACGATGCGGGAGCACATCAACAAGTTGCAGGCTCTTTAGCAGGAGGCTCTTCAAGCTGGGAAGGAGGTATCTTCAAAGGACATGGCCATCACTTTGCTATCTTATCTGACCTCTCAATACTCAGCTTTCTACTCCTCTTTGATCACCAGTGGCAAGCTCAACACCATCACATGGAAGGAGCTTGTGCCTATGGTCTTAGACCAGGAAGAGCGTTTTACGAACCCTCCACAGGGCGGAAATTCTAAGGCCTTGACAAGCTAGCGGTCAAAACGCCGTAACAACAACAATAAGGGCAAAGGGAAGTCTTCGTTGGAGAAGTCTTCTGAGAAGAAGCCTGATTCAGAGCGTGATAATGTGAAGGCCGAGGATTCAAAGCATGATAATGTGAAGGCACAGCGGACCTGTAACAATTGTGGCGAGGAAGGCCACTATTGGAGGAAATGTCCTAAGCGGAGTACCGAGTAGAATGCTAATTCTTCAGCTTCAGCTGCCAAGACTCAAGCTTTTGTACACTTGGAGATTTTGGACACGGATGCTTCATCTTCTTCGAACAGGGAGACAGTTGGTTTCACTACCAGGGATACTCGGGAGTGGATTCTCGATAGTGGTGCTTCCAAGCACATGACTCCTTCCCGAGAGTTATTACAGGATCTTAAGTGACAATTAGGTCGCATTTCCATTGGCGAAAATCCCACTATACCGATTCATAGTGAGCACAAGATGGAGATTATTTCCGATGGCAAAGAGGGGAAGCATTCCTCTCATGTTCTTTACATCCCAACACTTGGTTTTTATCTATTGTCAGTGCATGAGGTTTGAAAGACTGGCTTCCGGGTGGAGTTTGAGAAGCATTCTATTGCTCTACGGGACAAAGAAACAGGCCAGGTTGTATGGGAAGGCGGAGTGGAGAATGGTATCTACAAACTCTCAGCACTCTCTTCTCTGACAGGCACTCAGATCAGTGACTTGTGGCACTCCGTTTTGGCCACTTGAATGTGGAAGCGTTGCGGTGAGCTTTTCGGGACCAAATGGTGAATGGCTTGCCCAATGTTGGCAGCATGCAAGGACGCTATAGTTCTTGCATCCGTGGTAAGCAGCACAGAGAATCTTTTCCGAAGCAAGCTACTAGGCGGACTTCAAAACCTTTGGAGTTGGTACACATTGACTTGTGTGGACCTATGCAGACCCCATCCTTGGGAAGTTCTTTGTACTTTATGCTGCTGCTTGATGATTGTAGCAGATTTACATGGGTTTATTTCCTTTCCTAGAAGGACCAAGCTTTTACTCGGTTCAAGGAGTGGCATCAAGCGGGAGCTGGCCAAAACAGGTTCGCCTTCTGAGAATGGAGTGGTTGAGCGAAAGAACCAAACTATGGTGGAGATGGCGAGGACGATGCTGGAGCATCGTGATCTTCCTCATCCACTTTGGGGAGAGGCTGTGGCTATGCCTGTCCATATCCTCAACCGATCTCCGACAACTTCAGTACCAAAGATGACTCCATTTGAGACTTATTTTGGCAGAAAACCAAATGTCTCCCATTTCTGTGTGTTTGGGAGTGATGCCTATGTTCACATTCCAAAGAAGCAAAGGGGGAAGCTTGACTCGAAGTCCCAGAAGCTTGTATTTGTGGGATATAACTCTCTTTCCAAAGGCTACAGGTTGTATGACCCGGAGCGGAACGAGGTTGTTGGCAGCAAAGATGTTGTCTTTGATGAGCATGTTCCAACTTCCACTATTGATGAGCCACCACTTCTTGGTGAACCACATGAGTCTGAGGATGATTCCCAGTCTATTGTTCCAGCTAGACAGCCTCAGTCAATTGTAGAGGTTGAGCCCGAGGCTGGAGATGAGTCCCAACAGCAGTAGGAGACTCCGCGTTCTGTTCGAGTACCAAAGTGGTTGTTAGACACCCTTCGGGAGTCGGGTGTTACGAAGCTTCCCTCCGAGTGGACCACAAAGGACGAACCTCGAAGATCGCACAGATCATGGTGCAAAAAGGCTATGCATATACACAGAAATTGTGTCTTTCTCGAGGTTGAACTGCCTAAGAAGCCCTTTCTGTAACGCGCGGAAGCTCTGGGTAGTCTTCTTTCAGCCCTAAACACTCTTGAAAACCTTCTGATGCAAAACGCACCATCTGATGCAAAAACGCAGGTAGAGAGAGAGTAGAGAGAGAGAGAGTGAGAAGTGCTGGAATTTCAGTATATCTATTGTACAAAAAGGGTACACGTCTTTACAGCCATGGGCTGCCTTCATAAAAAAGGTTGTTAACCCTAAAACTGTCCCCTATGGGACCTCTAAGTGACTCACACCCCTAGTGGGAGTGAATGATCAATGCTATGAGCACTTGATGCCTTTTATAGGCTTCTTGGACAAGGTAGGAGCTGGCCGACTGCTGGTCGGCCAGTATTAATACATTAAATGATCTATTAATTCAGCCGACTGGATATTCCTCCTTGATCTTGGGGCGCATGCTGCCTACACCTTGCTGACGTCCAGCCGACAGCTTCTGTACTCAGCCGACTGCCCCCCCTGGTGCTTCTCCAAGTCCAACCTGGCCACTTCTGCACCTTGTGCTCCAAATCTGACTCTATCTGGTTCATCCCCTTTTATCTGTCTGCCTCTTCTGGATCTAGCCTTGAGAAGGTCCATGGCATTGCTGATGCACATGACATCCCCCTCTGCTAAACTTGATGACGGGAATCCAACCTGCTCTTGGATGACTGTCATCATCCCAATCCTGTCCCGAAGTCCCTCTGTCATCATCCATCCCTGGCAAACCTTTTTCTCTGAAAATCCGTTCTGTTCTCCAAACCACTCTGTCTCTGATGAAGATCTATGCATCTGGTCTTCCTCTAGTCCACAATCCACTCCTGCCCTGACTCTGAACACCGTCTTGGTCTTCGTTCCTGGAACTGAGTCTGGCACTCTCACATCACCCTTGGAGGATCAACCTCCCTTGGGACCGTTCCCTTAGAACCTATCTGGCTCACGGAACTGCCATCCCCATCTGGCACTGTGGAACACCACCAACAAACCTCCTGGGAGTTCTTCCCGATCTGTGTTCCTGCCTTGGGCTTCGAATCCGTGTACTTTCCTGTACCTTGGACCTGTACACCATCATCTGGGACTGAATCAGTGTTTAGCTTTGCTGAGCCTGATGCTCTGATACCAATGTAACGCGCGGAAGCTCTGGGTAGTCTTCTTTCAGCCCTAAACACTCTTGAAAACCTTCTGATGCAAAACGCACCATCTGATGCAAAAACGCAGGTAGAGAGAGAGTAGAGAGAGAGAGTGAGAAGTGCTGGAATTTCAGTATATCTATTGTACAAAAAGGGTACATGTCTTTACAGCCATGGGCTGCCTTCATAAAAAAGGTTGTTAACCCTAAAACTGTCCCCTATGGGACCTCTAAGTGACTCACACCCCTAGTGGGAGTGAATGATCAATGCTATGAGCACTTGATGCCTTTTATAGGCTTCTTGGACAAGGTAGGAGCTGGCCGACTGCTGGTCGGCCAGTATTAATACATTAAATGATCTATTAATTCAGCCGACTGGATATTCCTCCTTGATCTTGGGGCGCATGCTGCCTACACCTTGCTGACGTCAGCCGACAGCTTCTGTACTTAGCCGACTGCCCCCCCTGGTGCTTCTCCAAGTCCAACCTGGCCACTTCTGCACCTTGTGCTCCAAATCTGACTCTATCTGGTTCATCCCCTTTTATCTGTCTGCCTCTTCTGGATCTAGCCTTGAGAAGGTCCATGGCATTGCTGGTCCCCTATGGGACCTCTAAGTGACTCACCCCTAGTGGGAGTGAATGATCAATGCTATGAGCACTTGATGCCTTTTATAGGCTTCTTGGACAAGGTAGGAGCTGGCCGACTGCTGGTCGGCCAGTATTAATACATTAAATGATCTATTAATTCAGCCGACTTGATATTCCTCCTTGATCTTGGGGCGCATGCTGCCTACACCTTGCTGACGTCAGCCGACAGCTTCTGTACTCAGCCGACTGCCCCCCCTGGTGCTTCTCCAAGTCCAACCTGGCCACTTCTGCACCTTGTGCTCCAAATCTGACTCTATCTGGTTTATCCCCTTTTATCTGTCTGCCTCTTCTGGATCTAGCCTTGAGAAGGTCCATGGCATTGCTGATGCACATGACACTTTCCACCCTTCTTCCTCGGCTAGTTTTTTTGATTAAGTTGATAGAGATTGTCGTGAATGGTGCACTAGTTTGGCATGTCTAGCCATTGCTGCAGTTGCATGACCGACCTTTCACTGCTCCCTCAAAAGCGGCTGCTGTGCACTTCTGTGAAGGAAGCTCTTTCTCATAAGACTTGGAGGAAAGCCATGCAAGTGGAACTGGATGCCACAGAGAAGAATAAAACTTGGGAGTTGGTTCCGAGGCCGTCAAAACGGTCAGTCATTGGTGTCAAGTGGGTCTTTAAGACCAAGTATACGTCTGATGGATCGATGGACAAGCACAAAGCCAGACTTGTGGCTAAGGGTTATGCTCAGCAGCCTGGCATCAACTATGAGGATACCTTTGCACCGATAGCAAGGATGACCACCACGATTCGGACCGTCTTGCCCTTGCCTCTTCTCAGCGGTGGCCCGTATATCAGATGGATGTAAAATCCATGTTCCTTAATGGTGACTTGCAGGAGGAGGTGTATGTTAAGCAACCTCCAGGCTTTGAGGTTCCGGGATCAAAGGGGATGGTTTACAGGTTGCGGAAGGCCTTGTATGGTCTTAAGCAGGCTCCCAAGGCTTGGAATCAGAAGATTGATTCCTTCTTTCTACGGACAAGATTTCAGAGATCGATTGCAGATCCTAACTCGTATCTCTTTCAGGAACGCGGTTTGGTCACGTTGATTATCCTTTATGTGGATGATCTCATTCTCACTGGCGGTCATGTGGAGCACATGGCAATTGACGAAGGCTACCTTGTCAAAGGAGTTTGAGATGACCGACGTAGGCTTACTCCATTTCTTCTTGGGATTGGAGATTTAGTAGACCCAGAAGGGGTTCTTTGTCTCTCAACAACAGCAGTATGTTCATGAGTTGTTCGAGGCCTTTGGGATAGAGAACAGCAAGCCCAATACCTATCACTTCATCGATGGACCCGAACACCAAGATTACAGTGAATGATCCTTGTGAGCAGGTCGATGCCCCTCTGTATCGGAAGCTCGTTGGTTCATTGATTTGGTTGCTAAAACTCCAAATTGGACTTGAGCTTTCCCGCGGGGCTGTTGAGCTCATTCATGCAGGCGCCTTTGAAGACTCATTGGGATGCAGGATTGCCGATCTTGCGATATCTACAGGGTACGAAGGATCTTGGACTCTTCTATGACACTAGAGGGGGAACGATGGATGGAATCAAACTCCAAGGTTGGAGTGACTCAGATTGGGGAGGAGATCTAGACATGAGGAGATCTACATCAGGCTATGGATTTACCCTTGGCTCAGGAGCTATTTCATGGAGCTGCAAGAGGCAGCCACCTATTGCCTTGTCATCTACAGAGGCAGAGTACCAAGCTACTTGTGGTGCTACTTGCGAGGTTGTGTGGCTGCGGAGGTTGCTTGGCGAGATTGGGTTTCCACAGAAGGAACCCACGATCATCCAGTGCCATAACCAGAGCTATATAACTATTGCTTGAAACCCGGTCTTCCATGCCTGGACCAAGCACATAGAGATACAATATCACTTTGTTCGCAAGAAGATTTTGGATGGTGACATCTTGCTTGTTTATTGTTCAACGGAGGACAATGCGACAGACCTCTTCACGAAGTCTCTACCTTAGGCTATGCTCCAGCAACACTCCAGCTCACTGGGGTTGGTTCCACATCCAAGAGCTGAGAGGGGGTGTTAGCAGTCATCTCATGTTTGTACAGTACACACCAGGGCCATTGTTGTGGGTGTGCCCGCCCATTTAGGTATTTCTCCATTTTTCCCCGTTTCCTCCTGGTCGTGGGGCAGTTCTCTTCTAGCCAACTAATGATGTTCTGGCCGACTTGGCTTTACTGGCCGACTGGCTGTTTTTCCAATCATGGACAGCAAGGGCTGCTGTCGGCTCTCTTATGGCTGGCCAACCAACATAGCTGTGTGGTATAAATACCACCCATGGTCCCCCACACCTCATTGTACCGAATCTTGTATATAGAGAGGAGTTTATACAGCTTCTCACTCTCTCTCTTCTGGGTTTTGTTCTCTACAGTAGTTGTCTCATATTTCCACTGAGTATTCAGACAGTAACTTATCAAACGGGTGTCACACCACTCTCAAAAATGAGCCTCCTAACCTCCTTGTAATTTTTCATAGACATACCTTTTCATTTTAATCTTGGTTTATAGATCTTTTAGCCACAGCCAAGGTTCAAATCCAAAACCAGCAAGTAGGCAAGCCTACACCAAGGTCACTCAAGCTCCAAAACCACTTGCAAAGAATACCTATACTTGAGCGAGCAAGAATATCTACAAAACACTCATGCCTTTGTGCTACAGTTTAGAGAGCGTAGTAGTCAAGGGGTTGTTTGAAACGCATTTCCTAAACATTTCAAGCGCGTTTCAGACGGGTTTCGTAAAATCAGGCCAAAGTTTCCCACAGGTTTCCTACCTACAAGTTTTTTCATGTTAAAAAAATCAGATATATAACGTTTAAAATATGTAAAAAGATCGGTGAATCAATTTGAAGCCTACATAATTCATGGAAAAATCAATTTAGAATTTAACCGGCTACCGTTGCCTGAGCCCCACATGCCTACATGTAACATAGTACACGGTGACACAATTGTCATTGACATAACAATTCGATGTTGCTACTGAAGAAGAGCCACGAATGGAAACATAGAAACACTTATCAAAAAGTGTGCGGACATTTCATTCATTGAAATTTGGGACAAAGATATGATTTTTTTTAAAGCTTGAAAGAAACGTGTTTCCTATGAAGGAAACGTTTCCAAGTTTCTTTCATGAAAGAAACGCGTTTCATTGATACTATGTTAGAAAGAGAGACAACACTATTGATTATGATGTTTGGATAGCTTAGGGTGGATAGAAGTGGTGCTTAGACATGATGTTTTTGCATGACAAGCACACTAAACATTGTGAGCTACACAAATGTGAGGTGATTAACACTATTGACACAAAAATTAAGATAATGGGGATAAGATGATGATAATGGCGCACACTTTGATCTCCATCAATTAGAGGCCTTTAAATAGGCATGAGTATATGTGCTTAGCCCAAGACATTACTACCTAGTGGTGGATTAATCGTCCCTCATCTTCACCCTATGATCCTAGAATCTCGGCACCTCTCCTACAATTTGGGCTCTCTTTATGGTGATTGGAATCCTCCTAACCCCACTTGAGCTAGGCACCTTGTTCTAGGTAGATTCTAGGGCTTTTGACTTCTTACATTGCTCAGTTACAACATCCAGATTTACTCTACGGCTTTAGGCTTTACATCATTGGGCTTAAATGGCTCCTCAATGGATGGATAATGCTTGATACTTCCAACACACTCCCCCTCAAGTGTTATCCATCCTTCTAGTAATGGATTTAATCTATTCTATTCCATAGATTTTCACCACTTTACTTTGGGTGATGTTTTACACGAGGTACAGATTAGGGGTGACCATATGACCCTTGATGCTTTAGAAAGCCCAATTTTCACGGACAATGTTAGCCTCTTCTACTGTGCTAGAGACCTTCTCACCTTTCTCTTCTTCATCTGCAAAGTTAGCTTAAGTTTGTGCTTTCTTTTTGAAATGGCAATCCTTCTCCAAGTGATTGGTATTTCCACAGTAGTTACACTTTGTTTTGCCCTTTGCATTTGATGATGGTCCCTTGTAGGCACCCTTGTTGAAGTAGGCTTGATCTGGTAGTACAGGTGTTGCCTTTTCCTTGATCCTCCTTTACTCTTCCAAGAGGGCAACAGCAGCAACTCCTTCAAAGGTTAGCTTAGGGAGATTTTTTTAGGTGGAGACCACGGTCCCATATGGCTCATTAGGTACCCTTTTGAGTAGGACAGCAATGGCATCCTCCTCTTCAATGGTGCTCCAATTGATGCAAGTTGTTGCATCAAACTCTTCATGTAATTTAGGTGAGTAGAGAAACCTTGATCCAATAGGCCTTGTGGTTTACAGAAGGCAACAATCTTAAAAGCTGTGTGCAGTGTGCACTGGTTTGGGGCTGATCATTGAGTGATTAGTTGACGCCATACACTCAAGGTGAGCAACTTACTTAGGTGTCAACGCCATGTGGTGAACCTGCTTTTTCTCGTTTGAAGCTAACCAGAGGGGACCCGAATGCGAGTTTCAAGTTTTGTCAGAATGCTATTTTGCCGGAAGTTGACACACATCAAAGGATGCATGGTATGAGTTAGAGAAATTATTTGGAGCTAAGGGTAAAAATTCTAGAATCTAATGCAATAAAGAGGAATGTTGAAAGAGGAAAGTCTATAGTACAAGTTAGCTATCAAAACAGCAAGCTCTCCTCCTTGCTTTCATGGTCCAAATCCCTTCCTTATGATAGACCTTTTGCCACTTTTATTACTCAAATAGTGGGCTGTCAGAGATGCATACCAGAAAAAGCAAAGCATGTTAACAATACACCACATAAGACTTGCCTTGGGTGCCCAAGGCTAGTCCTCAAGAGCACAATTTTAACCCCAACATAGCAATACTAGCACAAATAGTTGTTTTAACCTCCAAAAATAGAGGAAACCACATGCACCTTCCTCTCCCCTTGCTTTTTTCAGTTTGAGCTGGTCGCTCAAGTGTTGGCCACCTAAACCATGCTCCAGAGTTGTGCCCAAGCATGAGAAGCCTCACAACCACCTGCCCATACTCTGTGCAGGAGCCTACCCGTACTCTTATCAGGAGGGTCAATACAGTGCAGCAGTTCACATGGCCTTACCTTCATGCTGAGAGTGCGTAGCACATGCCTATGCTGTAGCCTAGCCACAAATCGCTTTGCACATGCTGCCCCTCTAGCACATGACCACTAGTGCAGATCCGTAGAGCCTGTGTACAGCCCTCTTAAGGCTACCGTACACTCAGTACAGCCAGTTCACCGGTCCATACAGTTGCTAAGGCAACACCCAAGAGCTATGGCTACTAGCGCATGCTTGTGTTCTAGGTCATGAGAGCGACCACACCTGTCTGCATCACGCAAAAAACACACCGCAACTAATCATAGAAAACATGCACAAAACATACTAGATTCAGCAGCACCATCTTCCCCCTCTCCAGCCAAGCTTTTCCCCTTCCAACCTCAGCACATCACCACAACCCCATGGATCTTGGAAGCTCCAAGAAACAGACCCTTTGCTAGATCAAAAGCTCTTGGCGACATAATCACTCCTCCCTCCTTCAGAAGTTCCATACCATCAGGTCTAGCGCTAATACCAATGTTAGGTCCACATACCTGGAAATCCTATTAGGGTTAAAATGCTCGCATCATATCGCGATAGAATTTGGCTAGCCACTATCCTCCCAACCATAGGTCCTGTTCCCGAGCACCCCCAGCATGAGGTCCAAATTGTTATGAGTCAAAAAAAGCACCAACGTCACATCTTGACGCCCCATACCACCAAACCGCCTACCCACCTGTAGCTACCCTTCTCTCGCCTTTGGTAGGCGTCTCCACCGCACGGATTCCAGATAATAATCATAAGTGAGTCAAAGACTTATTTATATAGTAATAACCTAGCTATTGTTGACCAAATGCTTTCATTATTAACTTCTAGCCATTATTGGTCTCTGGTTAGCTTTTGATTGATCCAAGGCCAATGTAGACCTTAGCCCAAATGTATGACAAATTCAGAAAAAGCTTTCATATTATAGTGAAAATATGGCATGGTGCCTCTTGGAATAGAGTATTACATAGTGTTGTAGTAGCAAACTTATTCTTTATTATATGAATGGACATAATTATTTAATGCTTGTATGAATGCATTAGTCAATTCATTTGGTTGTTTAGCAATTCAAAACTGAATAGAAGAAGAAAAAAATATGTATGTGTTTAATTGTATTCAAGGCTCAAAGCAGGTGCCCAATCTCACAGATTATAATAAAAATACCTGATTGTTTATGAAATATGGACCAGGAAAAGCGAGAGAAAAGAAAACAAAAACATTATTTCCAACCTGATAATGCGAGGGAGAAAATGGTAGCTATGTCGATGTCTGCCGCCTGGCGAGCATCGAATAGGATGGATGGCCGCGTGTTTTTCCTGGACAATCTCTCGTTATCAGAGGTTGCCAAAGCCTGCAGCTGCGAAGCCAGAGCAGTCGCCATGGCTAAAACCTCTGCCCTTTACCTCTCTTTCGTTGTGTGTAAAAAAGTCTCAATAATGTTCACCTTTGTAAACCAAATTTGTTTAAAAAGTAGCCCTAGATCCTATAAAATTTTTCTCTCTAAAAACCTAATAATAATTAGAAGAAGTAACCCTAGATCACATAACATTGCCCGCCCATGGTGACAGGCAAGCAGATGGAAGGGCAAGATTAAATGTATGAGCGACCTACATGGGAGCTCTTGTGGAACTACAACCCTCGTGTTTAAGTTGCCAGTAAGTCTGAAACCTTAAACGAAAGGTCATAGGGAGGTAGGGTAATGTAAAGTCAGCATGCTCCTTACATCCTAGGCCATGACAAAGAGATATCTTGACAATAGACGTGACAAAGAGATGTCTTGACAATGGACGTGACAAAGAGATGCCACCATGTAAGGAGAATTAATCTTACAAACTTAGTCTTGGATTGCAAGTTACAACTCGCTCGCTAGCATGGCAACCATGTGTAACCATAGTGATACATTATCCATAGACTACTTTACCCTTGGTCTATGTTTAACTAGCATAAAAATGCTATCCATGAGAAGCCATGTGTTAACCCACACATGAAAAATCATAGGCTAGCTCCCACAAAAGCCCAAGGGTGGAAGTACCATGAACCCTAAGAAGACAAGATGTCTATCATATCAAATGATCAAGAAGATATTAATAGTCATAGGGCTGGTGCCTTTTATAGTCCCAAAGGACAAGATGTCTATCATATCTGTTATGTGAGTGAACTTTCTTGAGAATTTAATTATATTTATTCAATAAAAATTATAGTTAGATATGAGAGTATATGAATATGCATAAATTCACCAAGAATTCTCTATGGATCAATGGTCAAAACACTTCGAGCTCGGTTCAAAACCTGCTACAAAGAAGAGGACTACTAACATGACAAGTAGAGGAGAAGGGGTAGCAATTTGAGGAGGAGCCTTTTTGTGCAGTGATGAAGAACAGGAAAGGAATGCACAAAAATAGAGGAGATTAACAGCAAAAACTGGAAAACCCAAGAGGGTATTGGTCAGTATTTTGTGGCCCTACTTAAGGTTTGTGCTAAGCAAAAAGATATCACGAGAGGCCGCAGGGTACATGCTGAAGTTTCCAGAAGAGGCCTGTTGGAAACAGACGTTTTTGTCGGCAGTGCCTTAGTCAGTATGTATGCCAAATGCGGCTTGCCTGCACTCATCTTGGTTATGATCCCTTCATTGCATTGGGATCATAGCTCTTGTCTTGGATCTTAATGTTTTGATTAGGGAGTGATTAAGGCTTAATATATTTTTAGATTAATGCTTTTACATAGTTTTTAGATTTTGATTTTCTTTATTTTAAGAGGATTAATAGTGGGATTAATGCTTAATCATTTTTAGAAACCCTAATCTACACAGTTTCTTAATAATCTTCTTGATCGATGTTTCTTGATTTTTAAAAAAATTTATTGAAATCTTTCAAGATTGGAGGTTCTTTCACTAAACCTACTAGATATTTATCTACCATTGCTTAGATCCTTAGGATCATGTGCACTTTAGAGAGAGATTTAAGGTTTTATGCAAGTTTTGGTAAAAATTTCATCAAAAAAGTGGTGCAGATTTTAAAACTATTACAAAAATTGTTCAAAGATTGTTGTGCACCATCATTGATGTGTAGAGTTCAAAGCTATATCAAGAAAGTGTGCAGATTGAAGATTTTCATTCTCTTGTAGATTTATCACAGAGTGGTCAAGTTTATAAATCTATTGAAGACTATGTAGAATGTGATGTGCAAAGAGCAGTTTACAAGTTTATAAATCTATTGAAGACTATGTAGAATGTGATGTGCAAAGAGCAGTTTACAAGTTTCTTGGTGAAGAATTGTAAAGTTCACAAGATTAAGTGTAGAAATCAATAAATCTTAGTGTGTAGACTTAGCAGTGAGAGTGTGTGAGGCTGGCTGCTTGCTCCATGCTAGTGATGGTGCTTGTTTGTCTTGCTTAATAATGTTTGTTGTTGCTCCCTTTTGCTGCTGCTCCTTTGCCTTGCTTAGGCACAATGAGGAAAACACTGTAAACTTTGTGACCATAAACAAGGTTAGTGGATTCTTATAGCCACATGGATCTTTCCAAGAAGTATGTATTTTACCAAAATTGCTCGCATTGATGCAATGCCCTGTAAAATAGCTTTCTCTTTTTTTCTTTAATAGCGCTGCTAACCACCATCACCACACCATGAGAATTCCTTTGTAAGCATGACCAGAGTGTTGATAGTGATGGTAGGCCTGATGCATGCTCAAAACTAACATGAACCTATGAAACTACCCAAGAAGGTTCAAGCGAAGCCTATAGATGACGACGACATTGTTACGCCTATGCTTGTGAATGATGCATTGTATGCTAGCTTTGTTGGTTTTTTTGGATCTACATTGATGATACAATGATGCTCAAAAGTAACACTCCCACCTCGTTATATTGATGTTAAAGTAGGCCAACTAGAGACGTTCTCTCTTGTATGCTAAGTTGCAATGGGATGTGCATAGAGATCAAGATTACACAAAGACTTACTATGATCAAGCAAGCTTCCCCAACAAACGACTGTTACATTATGGCATCCTATGCTTTGTTTTTATGGGATGTAGAAGACAATGAGGAGGAGAAAACTTATGTGCCTGTAATGCTTGTATATGGTGGAGCGTCACATGTACCTTCACCCTTTCTTACATCTGCTTAAATGCCTGCACTAGTTTTTGGACATTCATCTCATGCCTCTCTCCATACTCGATTAACATGCAAGAAGCTTCCCTATCCGAAGCCTTATTTAGAATTGTTTTAAAACACTACAACATATTTGTTTATCTTAGTTTCTATGCATGTGTTAATTTGGTCTGATAAGAATCCATACTTTGATGGTCTAAGTTGCATCCCTATAGCATCTGACATCTAAGAAATGTAATCAATCCTTGCACTCAATGGTATGGTGCTCCTTAAGGACCCTTGTTAAGAAGTTTCTACTCTTTCGCAATGTATATGAGTGTTAAGAAGTCCCTGTTATCAAGCCATACCGATATGGTTTCATCAAACCTTGTATTGCTATTGGAGTGCCATAATACTAGGGCATGTATACCTCTGCTCCCCATGGTGTAGTGCCATAAATTTGTTGAAGACCTCCTTTTGGTGCTTGCTCGAAATCAATCCCAATCTCTTTGAAACCCTAGCTTTGGCTTTCTGCTGTGAGACCTTAGAGTTCTTTGAAATGTCACTGCTGCAGGTCTAGCTTGAGTCTTTACCTCTACCTTTGCCTCTCCAAACTGTTATTGACCTCTTATATGTAGGTATGGAACCTCGAGCACATCAGTTGTGCAATGGTGCTGCCATGTTGGAGGAGTAGGAGTCTCGTCACCCCCTCTGAAGATGTAGGAGTCTCATCTCGTGAACACCACATCAATGATCACAAGTTACAACAACTTTTTTGGCTTACTAATCATAAAGGTGATATGCTTTGGACACATAACTATATCCAAGAAAAGTCACATGCTGAGACATCGGGTCCAACTTAGAGCGATGCTCGTTAGGCACATGTACATACACTGAACAACCAAACACCCACAAATAAACAATAGAGAGCTTCTCACCATGGAAAGCCTCATATGGAGTTTTATCTTGAAGAGTAGATGTAGGAGACCTATTTTGAATATAGACAGCAATAGAAGAGTCGCTATAAGAGACCTATTCTGAATCAGTAGTAGAAGCTGCCTTTACCCAACAACGTCGAGGTAAAGAGGAGTGCTCTGCAACTCCATTCTGTGATGGAGAGTATGTTGTGGTTAGTTGTGTCCAAGTGTCATGATCCTTCTAATGTTGCTAAAAATCTTGGGATGTAAACTCACCCCCCTTGTCTCCAAATGTCCCGATCCTTGTAATATTGCTAAAACTCTTGGGATGTAAACTCACCCCCTCTATCAGTCTTCCTGAGAGACTTGACCGAAGAACTAGTCTCTTTCTTCACCTCCTCCAATCACGAAAGCGCTAGAAGACCTCATCCTTGGTCTTCAAGAAGAAAACCCAAGTAGATATGGAGAAGTCCTCCACCATCAAAAGCATGTACAATGCCTTACTCAATGACGTGATACTTATTGGACCACACAAGTTTGCATGAACAAGAGCAAGTGATGGCGAAGATCTATGTGTTGCCTCCTTTGATAAGGCAGCTTGGTGTTGCTTTCCTCATAAGCAAGAGGAATAGACAGAATCTGGAACCGTGATGGTTGGAAAACCCTCAACCACAACCCATCCTTTGAAGCTTGTGAAGAAGTTGATAGCTCAAATGGCCAAACCAAGCATGCCAAAGAGTTGAAGAAGAACCATGAGAAATAAAAGTGGTCGATTTATATAAGCCACAATCCTGGACTCCCTGAGCCAAGATGTTACCAGTCTCCTTATCAGAATAGTAATCAATTGTTGTGAGAGAAGATCACCTTCGCACCCTTAGCTGTAAGGGCAACTCACCAACAAAAGGTTAAATGCTAAATCCAGAATGTAAAAAACATCAAAAAATTACCTCTTGTCAACGGAGGAGAGAAAGATGGGAATGGTGCCACGTCCATGAACTGGCATAAAAGAAGAATCACCCAAGGCGATAGTGCATGACCTGGTAGTAAAGTCCTCAAATCAATCCCAATGAGGTGTCATGTGAGCATAGCAAATGGTGTGGGTGTATCAAGGGAAAGTTAAATAAAAAGGGCTATAGGAATATGAATGACTCCCTTTGTTGAAAAAGAAATTATTGATTGTCTATTCTTTAGGCACTCATGGGAAACTAATCTTTTCTAGAGGACATGTGTGGGAAGTATTCGCTTCTAACAATCCCAAAGTCTTTAAGGTTTTGACCATTTTGTGTAACCATTAGGATGCTTTGAAAGCACTAGAGTACAAGAAGGAAACATTGGTGTCAAAGCTATCCATAATCCAAGACCTGGCCTGAGAAGCCACAATTGCTAGTGCACCAGTAGTACCAGGGTAATAGGAGAATACCATCATCCTTCTTGGTCTTGGACACCACTGTATAGTAGAGGTAAAGTCCTTTCCTTCTTCATCCCACTTCTTCTTGTAACATTGGGGTTATTTATGACCTTTCTTACCATAGTAGTGACACTCTATGTCCTTGTTTTTAGAAGATTTGTTTGTCTTTGTTGTTGACCTTGGAGCTCTTGTCAGAACCCCCTTTCCCTTTCTTATGTTGATTTTGACTCTTCCCTTGATCAACCAAATTAATCACACTTGGTTGGATTCACTTACAACCAAATTAATCACACTTGGGTCACCCAAGATATTCTTTTTACTTATTGGATCACCCAATAAATTAATTACCATAACATTCCCTCTTGTTCGGGTTGTTGCAACTGACCTCAATTGCGTATTTAATTAGTAAGTGAAGAGAGTCAGAATATAAAACTATCTCACAGATAGAATCCCTCTCAACAAAAAATTGTGATAAGTTATCCGTCTCACAGATAAATATCACTTAGATTATCTGTCTCGGGCATCAAAAGAGCATCCTTTACATACACCAATATGAGTATCTTTCACCGATGCTAACATGAGTATCTTTCACAAACACCAACACAAATATCTTTCACAGACACCTGGTTAACCTTATTTGAAAATAGAAAGAGAATAATTTGAACAAAGTGTTTTACATGAGGTGTTAGAGTTTAAAGGTTGAATGTGAAATAACAATAAGTTACATACATTCTTCGGTGATCAGTCAAAAAACATATGTGCATCATTGTTAGTTTACGCGAGTCTTGATAGTGAATGGTCTAATATGTATTTTCTTTCGTATGTAGAAAGTACATACCAATCATTGAACTATCTTGACCATTATATTTGAATTTAACTATAGTTTTAAAAAATATATTGAACAATGCATAAGTATGAGTTTTAGGCTTACCTCTCTAGTGGTAGAAATCATGATTAGAAGTACCCTCTTGCTTAGGTTGGTTGCCTTTGTCTTCATCTTTAACCATGTTCACGACCGCAACTCGATTCTTTCTCTTTTCTAGGCACTCATGTGCATAATGTCCTTCTTTGTCGCATTTGTAACATGTAATCATACGAGATTTTTGCTTTCCATTGTTGGTCTTTTTTGTCGCTTCAGTTTTCTTCCCATTCACTTGTGGACCATTGTGCTTCTCTGCTTTGTCTTTGTGCTGAAACTTCTCAAAATGTGTAGATGGAGAAGACCGAGGAATATGAGAATCTGTCATTATAGTGTCCTTGAGAAATCCATTTTTCTTCTCAAACTAGAGAGATGGCATTTCTAAGAGAACGAGGATGAAACATGTTCACTTCTGATCTAATAACTGGCTTGAGACTTGCTATGAACTTTTTTATTTGCTTTTTTTCGCGTACTTTCTCTATAGCTTGAAGTTGTAATAAAGTTTGCCAAAATCTGTCAATATAGGTTGATATGTTCTCCTTTTCGAGCTGTCCAAAAATATCCCATCATTGTCTAGCTTTACTCTTATACGACAGAGGTAAGAAGTCCTTCTTGATCACCTTTTCTGGAAGTCTTTCCATGACTTTGGTTTGCGTTTGCCCTGTCTAATAACATTTCAGCAAAGTGCTGCACTACCTAACTACCAAATGATTAGTAGCACATTTAACCTTATCCTTCTAACAAAAAAAATTATCCAGAAAAATAATCATCAAGTTGGCTCAACCATGCGGGTATGACGTGTACATCCTTTTTACCATCATAATCCTGAAAAGTAAAAGCCTTTCTGCTGATCTTGTGTCCCTTTCAAGACTCTTGAGCTTTGAGAGTAGCTCGCATAGTCCTTTGAATAGGGTCACCGTAAGAATCCAAAGAATCAGATTTGAAATACGTATGTCTTCATTTCTTACGACTAAATTTTCGCTCAAAATATTCTCTTTACCTCTTCTCACTAAACAACTGAGCTTGAAGTGCATTTACTTGATCTTGGATGGTGGGTGGTTGTGGATAGATTTCTATTGTAGAAGAAACAAGTACAATATTATGGAAATGTAGAAATAAAATAGAAAAGGTAGCAAGCTTATCTGATTTTCGTGTACTTCGAAAGAAGGGTCGTTGAAGTGCTTGATGTCAATGGCATCCCATGAAGAATAAGAATAATAAATATCCAGTAATGCTTTGATGTTGCCAATTCGGAAAAGAGCTTGTTCAAAACCGCTTCGAATTTTTTTTCAAAAATATTGCAAAAAAATAACACCCAAAATATTAGTTTCAACTTCCAAAAGAATACGAAGAACTTTCTAAGAATTTTCTATAATCTTGAAAATTCTGGATTTTCCCCAATAGCTGAACTCCCTTTCTTCTTGGATATCTTGAAAGCTTTTGAGGTAAAGTTTGTATAAGCTTATCAATTAAAACAATTAAAGCTTCAAATATAATAAGCTTATTAAAGATTTGATTTTATAATAAGCTTATTAAAGTCACTGTGGCCATATGCGCTCAACGGCTATCTCAAAAGACAATTCAGCATACGCATCCCTCCCACGCACATAGAGAATGAAAAGGAGGAGGAAACTACAGAATCGCCGCCCTTATTGCTTTGAATCGCTGCCTACCACACCAAATTGGAGAGGAGAGAAGGGATATATATATATATATATAGCTTTTGTTTCTCCCTGCACCGCTTAGCGCTTTTATTGATTGAAAAGAAAATAAGAAAAATTATAATCTCCCATCATTGATTATGGAATTCAGACACTCCTACTGGTTTAGCAATCCTGTCATGGTTTCTAATGCTCCTCCTCTTACTGATTCCATCCTTAGGGTTAGATTAGGGAGAGGTTGAGAGGTTCAGAAAACCACTTTTTGAAAAAGAGGTGGATTTGAAGAGTGGTTTTCCACCCTTCTTCGCCCTTTTGTCAATAACCACTAGTAATTTTCTTATCTTTTTTTGCATAATAGAAGTGCAACTTCTGATACCTTAGTGCCTCTTCTTTAATTTTTGAGCTTCACTAGCTTGACTTTGACCATGATGTAGCTTGACTTTGACCTTGATGTAAGTACCTTTGCATGCTTTTTTCCAGACTCCATTTTCTCTCTCTAAGTATTTTTTATTTGTTGAAAAGTCTTCAAATTTGCTCCAAGCCAATAACCGTTGAGTAAAAATCATTTTCTTCATATTTCTTCAACTCTCCATGACCCAAATTCAATACTTGAATTTGTCGTGCTCTGATACCACATGGTACATGGAGATTAGATTATTCCATAAATTAAATAATAAAAGAAATAAACCATAACATCACAGCATAAAAATCAAAGAACACAAGATTGGGTGCAATCTCTCTCTCTCTCTCTCTCTCTCTCTCTCTCTCTCTCTCTCTCTCTCTCTCTCTCCCCCCCCCCCATGTGTGTGGCTCCACTCCCACATGTGGTATTTAAATAATATTAATAAATTTAGCCCTTGGAGCCATAAATAGCATAGCTTTTTCTAAAATTGGACTTTTACAAAATTGAACCTTAGTCCAATGCTTTTAAAGCATCTTATAAATTTAGCCCTTGGAGCCATAAATAGCATAGCTTTTTCCAAAATTGGACTTTTACGAAATTGGACCTTAGTCCAATGCTTTCAAAGCATCTTATAAAAAATAAACCTTGCCCAACATATGTACAATGGGCCAAACCATATAAAATTAAATATTTAGCACACATGTGCTTGGCTAGATAAACTTGTCCAATGTTCACTTTGGTTGTCTCGAACTCATGATCTATACTCAACATAATCCACAATGTTAGATCACAATTACTTTGGAATCACTCATAAAAATAATTCTAATAAATGGAAATCATTCACTACCATGCTTCACACATGAACCATGCAACACATATAATTAATTAGATTCACTCCCATGATAAAATATTCTGAAAAATCTCACTCCCATGATAGTCCTCCCATTTGAGAAGACAATTGTCCTCGGTTGTAACTATTAGCACACACAGGTGATCAAACACATTAATTGTTCCCACATTGGATTCACTCACAATGTCATTATGTATTTAAGTGGATTTGCTCCCACATATTCTCACACGCATCACACATGCCTTAGAGTTGATTGGATTCACTCACGATTAAATTCACAAAACTTTTACATGCGTCACATGTGTCTTAGAGTTGATCGGACTCACTCACAATCAAACTCCTACATTGGATTCATTCACAATGTTTTCATACGCGTCACACTCATTCACAAAGTATACCACACGTTCACACGTTCACACGTGTCACAGATGGCTGAATTCACTCACAACCAACTAGGGTCACTCTCATTAATTCACTCACAACCAACTAGGGTCACCCTCATTAATTCAAAAGAGTTGATTGGATTCACTCATAATCAAAAGAGTTGATTGGATTCACTCATAATCAAACTCACACATTTCTTATATGTGTCACACATGTCACAGTTGGTTGGATTCACCCAAAACCAAATTAATCACACTTGGGTCACCTAAGATATTCTTTTTACTTATTGGATCACCCAATAAATTAGTTACCATAACAGGAAATTTGACCAACAAATCTGAGAAAATGTAGCAAGGAGAGGCAGAAAACTAGGTTGTAGATGAGGCAAAAAAAACATAGAAGCCTAGAGTGATGATACCATGATAGAGTGTTCATAAAGCGGAATCAAAGGAAGCACTATACTGTGCTAAACTAAGAGTGTAAGAGGGATAGAGATATGAAGCCAAAAGGTTGAATATATTGTAATGAATACAATCTTGAGCAATAGACCTTATAGGCTGTGAAGGATACAAAATGGGGGCAAGTGTGTCAGCACATGAATCACACACATCAAGAAATGAACACATGTGAATGAGAGAGGCCAGCCCATCTATATATAGGTATGGGCCTGGCTGACTAGACTTGGCCGATAAGGTTGACCAAATCATTGAGGTCCTGACCTAGAAAAATGCAAAAAAAAAGAGAGGAAAAAATAAGGGTGACCAGCACACAATCAAGGCCCATGAAAAGGGAATAAATATGGGCATTATATAAGGATGAAATGCTAATAGAGTCACGAGATCCACATGAACGTAGACTTGAGTTTCTTGTGCTAGATATATCAGGCTGTTCTTTAAGGGCTTTCACGTATGGAGATATCCACAATACCACTTGTTGAGAAACATGGGTATCCCGATCATATGCATGGCTATGGTGAGGGTGAATTAGTCCTACACTAATTATAATATGATTAGTGCTAAGCTAAGGCAGGTGATACCTAAGTGCAATCATGATGAATAAATTAAACTAATTAAGCTATAGACTCAAGTACAATTAGGCTACAAGATTGAGACTTGTACTCATAAAGAGGCATGAGAGCTTACTTTATATTTCATTGCTTGAAAATGGCCCCTTTTTTATGAAGTGGTACATGGGTTGCCTTGGTCTCACTTTATGGGACAATTCTTCCTTGCTCATGTGACTTCTTACTAGGTTTGGTACATGTTTGGGCTTACTCATACTCACTCCCTACCTTCCTTATGCTCTATGGCACCATACGTTACTCGTAGTTCTCATAGTTTACCTGGGTATAGTGCGTATACTTGAGGAGTCGGGCATTGAGCACGAGGGTAGTGTTGATTGTATTGAGGTGAGATATCATAGGGCACACTCGATTATTCATATAGATCTAGAGAAATTTACATTTGACTTAGACATTTTCTTAGATCATTATTGATGGAGATTAACCCTACCTACTACGAGGATTATTTCAGATTTCTTGGAGATTCTAGAGTTAGTGATTTTTAGGATGATGATTCCACTTATCTCTCGTGTGGATATGTTGTTAGTCTTCAGTGGGACGATGACGTTTATGATGATCCTTTTGATCATATTTTTACTTTTGAGGATCACACACACATAGAGGGATTTGCACGAGGATGTGTTGCATAGTTTAGATCATGGACATACACACATGGATATAGTGGATCGTGCCTCAGATTTTTGAGTTATGCTGAATGTAGGGCATCAATTTCCATTTGACTTTGCATGATGCTGACTATGAGCTATGTGCGTTTGGTTCCTATGTGATTGTCAACACGATCCTACGTTTTGTGGGGCTATGACATTCACCTTATCATTTACCGTTTGCAATGTATGGTTTTTTATTATATGGCTCGACATTTAGATGCACCTATGGTACATCCTAGTCTTGGCCTACACGATGGTTCTTTTGTGCTAGGATAGCTCGAGATTTTGATCATAAGTTTTTGAGCTCATTGTGTGGATATCTTTAGTGCCAGATTCACATTATAATTGTGAGGATGGACTAGTTATTAGTCTTCCCTTTGACCCTTGAGGATTTGGGGCTAGCGTCACCATCTCCCAGATTTACCAATTGACCCAGGTGGTTGGAGGGCCATTCTTTTGGAGTTTGTTTGTCTCAGATTCCCATTAGATCCACGTGGGTACATTATTAATCTTATCTTTGACCACATATCTCCTTTCAACCCAAGGGGAGATCATGTGGCTTTTTCATCGACATCGCGTGGTCATGTTTTTTTGGCATCCATTTGCTATGACATTGATAATTAGTCATGATTTTAGCTTTTGTATATAGCCTTCTATATGTGTCTTTTGTACATGACTACCCTTTTGATTTTGAGGACGAAATCATTGTAGGAGGGGATAGTTTGAACAAAGGGATTTTAGGATGCACATGCACATGGAGGGGATGGGCCTAGGCACATGGAGCTTAGGGGCATTGACACACGTGGTGTTTGGGCATGTGGACCTTGGGACTATAAAAGGCACCAACCCTAGGACTATTGTACCCTTTGGATAGCTTCTTGATCATTTGATACTTTTCTCCAAGTACAAGATTTTAACAAATTACTTTAAATAAGTTAACTACAAGTTAATACATCAACCTTAGAAGAAGAATTAAATGGAAAACTTAAATGAAAAAATATTTATGAACACGAGATAAAAGCATTGGGTCCAATCTGCCCCCCATATGTAAGACCTGCAGTCTCACATATGCGTATTTCAATGATTTATTAAGGTATGAAGTAATTTGATACAATCATACATCTTCTCTCATCAGAGAAGAAAAGAGAACATAGAAAGAAAAGAGAGCTTCATCCAAGGAACTTGCAATTCTTACAAACCATATTTAATCTCTCTCTCACTCTCTCTCTCTCTCTCTCTCTCTCTCTCTCTCTCTCACACACACACACACACACACACACACACACACACACACACACACACACACACATGAAATAATTAAACCATATAAGGAAAACAATAAGAGAATTAATACTCCCTATAGACGTTTTCTCAGCTTGTCTTGACTCCCTGTATACAAGTACAGGACTACAACTTACAGCCATTATATCTCTTTGGTTTTTCATTCAGAATATAGTCGAGTTGGTACTTAAAATTACGGGAATAGGACTAGTCTACAACTCTAAGCGGGCCGTTTCGCTAAATTCAATCGTATGCAAAAAACCGACCTACTTTTGGGATCTCTATCATAAAGATGCTATTTTTATCACAAATTTATTTTCTTTATATTTTTCTACTTATTTAGAGATACTAATATACTCTTATCTCTAACTATAATTTTTATTGAATAAATATAATTAAATTCTCAAGAAAGTTCACTCACATAACAATCCTCCCGGTTAAGAAAGCAACTGTCCTTAGTTACGTAGCTTGCAAACTTGGTCCATAAATTTGACAAAAGAAAAATCCAACAAACCAGTAGGTTTGTGCACATGGTACATTAGATCATACATTACCAATAAAATGTGTTTTGCAAGTCCTACCAAAACCATCAACAACAAAGTATGCATGTTGTTAAATATATTTCTTTTTTCTTCAAAAAAAAAGAAAGTTGGTAAGAAGCATACCCGTCATATTAAAAGCTCGATATTGTTGTTAAGATATCTACAATCTCGATCCATTTTCTTATACTCATGCCATATTCACCCTGGATAATGAGCAACACATGTTCACACTCTCTCCAACTATACTAGTTGTCCACCATCACACAATGTCAGCAGCTCATCACAACTACTAACACCAACAGCAATCATGAGTACTAACCCGTACTCAAGTCCAGTTTTCTCTAAGCCATGGGCATCCCCAATAACCCCAGCAAAGGGTGATTAAACACACTAGATCAGTGCCTCTTTCCCGAGAAAACAACTGTCATCCAGTGTGTGGCTGAGAAAACCCTTCCCGGTAATTACTCACACCATATAACCACCATCATGTCCCAGCCATTTCTGGCTTACGAGCACAAAGCTCGTCAATCTCACCAACCTACACAAGGTTGTCCATTCAAACACATTCACATTAGCAACACATACTAAAGTTACACGACAGTACATAAGTATTAAGTCCAACACTTAGTTCCAGCCATCCCTAATTTCATATGTCCTACACATAGAATATTCGGAATCACCCAAGTGCCATTGTTCAAATATAGTGGTAATTACGCGTCCCCAATTAACCACAGAAGGATGGACAGATAAATCGTGACATCCCTCCTGCCTGGGATAGCAACTATCCTCAGTTGCATCATATCAACTAGCCTATGTTTGAAAGTAAGATTGGGTGAGGTTGGGATATGTGGGACAAAACCGTTCAAGTATCCATTTAAGAATTGACAAATAGAGTATAACTATTCTCCATTGTTGTGGTGTGATTGAAATTATTTGTCAAAACAATTTAACACTCCAAGAGATGTGAATCGTTATGGTTTCTATGAATAAGCAATATTAAATTCTTGAATATAATTTGTGAGAAACTTAACATCATAACAATGAAAGATAAATTGATTATGGTTACAAGATAATAGATACTAACCTTGAGTGTTGAAAAGTTATTTGAGAAGATGTTGAAAAGTTATCAGAGAGGATGTTGAAAAGTTATTTGAGAGAATGTGAGATTATAAATAAACAATAGATAGAAATAACTTTTTAATACATTGAAAGTTTAAATACAAATATAAATATGAATGATTAGCAACAATTCTAATAATCTTGATTAATAAAATAAAAACTTGAATTTAACTATTTAATAATAACTCACTCTTATGAATGAAAAATAACAAAGTTCAAGACATAAAAGAAAGATAGATCAAATTAAATCGAACAAAATAAACTTGTACAAAATGTAAGTCATAATTTCATTGAGGTTTGTATAAATACCTTTATAAGATATTTATAGCAATAATCTCTCAAATTTGAGAAAAGCCATCCTTAGGTTTGAAATGGCTCAAATCAACAAGTCTAAATATATGTGCTTACATTAATGTCAAAGGAGATGATGAGATGAAAAGATTAATTCCTATTTGAAGTTGAAATAAACTTGAATAATAAATATGAAACCTGGCAATCATAAGATTGAGTTAAGAGTAGGAAGGTAGCACCTTACATAGATTCGATTGCAATGATGTTCTACAAAATAGCAAAAGTACTATGGTCCAATTATTGATAGGTCAGTCCATAACCCACATCTTTGATTTTCTTACCCTGAGCATGTGAAAAGATCTTGTACTTGGCCTGTAGCATTGATACCACTATTACAAGACCTTTTCTCCAAGTACAAGATTTCAACAAATTTTACAAATTACTTTAAATAAGTTAACTACAAGTTAATACATCAACCTTAGAAGAAGAATTAAATAGAAAACTTAAACGAAAAAATATTTATGAACACAAGACAAAAGTATTGGGTCAAAAATGCCCCCCATATGTAAGACCCGCGGTCTCACATATGAGTATTTCAATGATTTATTAAGGTATGAAGTAATTTGATACAATCATACATCTTCTCCATCAGAGGAGAAAAGAGAACATAGAAAGAAAAGAGAGATTCATCCAAGGAACCTGCAATTCTTACAAACCATCTTTAATCTCTCTCTCTCTCTCTCTCTCTCTCTCTCACTCATGAAACACTCACTCACTCATGAAATAATTAAACCATATAAGGAAAACAATAAGAGAATTAATACTCCACTGTATCTCTCTAGTTTTTTGTTAGAATATAGTCAAGTTAGTACTTAAAATTACGGGAATAGGCTTGGTCTACAACTTCACGTTGTTCGTTTCGCTAAATTCAACGCAAAAATCGACCTGCTTTTTGGGATCTCTATCATAGAGATGCTATTTTTATCACAAATTTATTTTCTTTATATTTTTCTAATTATTTAGAGATATTCATATACTCTCATCTCTAACTATAATTTTGATTGAACAAATATAATTAAATTCTCAAAAAAGTTCACTCACATAACAAGGATACATATCTAAATGCCCCCCCTTTATATATGCAATGTAATGCAAGGACATCCATTCAAAAAGGGCAAGCATTGCATTCAAGGCCACAATTTGTAAAAAAGAAGTCTAGTGCATATAAGTTATTTTATCCAAAACTTTCACCCTTTAATTTCAACAAAAGGTAAACAAAGTGATAAACTTGGTCCTGGTGGAGGAGCTAAAAATAGAAAAATATATACATCCACACTTTTGGTCCATGTAATCTCTTACAATGTGAGGGCTAAGATTTTATTTATATATTTGAGAAACATTATTATATTGCAATTTAAAAAAACATCCATTCAATAATAGTCTTCTACAATGATGTCATCCCCTTCCAACCACTTAATTCTAGAGCACATCCACTAAGAAATATTTATGGTAATTATGTTAGAATCTGCACTAATGCCTATTCCTCCACCTTGCTACCTTTAGTAGCACTTTTGAATTTCCTAATCTAAGCCAAAACCTTATGTTTCAACTCACTAAGTTAAAAAAAAAACTTTAGGCAAAGATCATAATATTTGTTGGAAGTTGTGTTTATTGATGGCTCAACTAAGGCGTGACTTGTATTATGCTTTGTTCATTTCTTTTTCTATATATATATATATATATATATATATATATATATATATATATGTATGTATATGTACATACGTACGTACGTATGTATGTATATACATACATATACATATACGTACATACACACACACACACACACACACACACACACACACACACACACACACAGACATACACAGACACACACACACACACATATATTGTATCATCTATGATGTATGAGGAACTCCATGGTCTATAGCTATATATTTATAGTTTTCTCCTACAAAACCAAAAAAGAAGACCATGAAGTTCCTCATACATCATAGATGATGTAGTATTTCATAACTAATGAAGCCAAATATGTCATTGGCATCCTTGTCTCACTTATGACTTTCTATTTCACCTAAAATACAATGGGAGAAGTTGAGTTAAAGTCTCCAATCCTATTTCACTCAGTTAGAGTGTTGTTCTATTGCTCGGTCAGGCTTGACACTTTAGTGGTTCTAGACCACTTAGCTAGCTCTTATGAGCTGCACCGTATGACTATACCCAACTCGATAAGAAGATATTAAGTGCGCAATATTGGGCTACGTGAGGGGCACATGCAAGAAGAGGCAGTGGAGGTCCTGATCTTTTATTCAATGAGTCGTCTGGAGTGTGTCCAATCTAGATGCACTATAACACACATAACATTACACAGAGAGGGAATGATTCCCAATATAAGAGTAATAGAGTCCATATTCATTTAGATGATAAGGTAGAGCCTTGAACCATAGATAGCATAGCATCTTGCATCATGAACTTCACTATTCCAAACTATGTGCAAGCTGTGTAGTACAAACTCAGACTCTTGAACTCTACTCCTAGCTATCGAGCTACACACACACACACACACACACACACACACACACACACACACACACACACACACAAGACTCTTCCCTTCATGATCCCCTTGGGTTGTTTACTAATGATGGTTTGAAGAAAGGCACTAATTGGTTGATGCCAATTAGTGGTGAACTATAAGGGCTTGTTCACCTACCAACACTACCAACACTACCACACTCGGTGTGGGCGTGTGAGTAGTTGAATTCAATCTGTAACCATAGTGAGAAAGCGATTCATGGTTCCTTTAAAGAAAGGCACCAAAACTGGCAATAGTAGCCATGGTGGTGAGCTATAAGGGCTTGTTCACTCGCCAGCACTATTCACGCCCAATGGGTGTGAATAGTTCAATTGGACCCCTTTAATCTACAACATGTCGCTATAACCTGCTAGCAAGATATTCATGAATGCTATCATTGGTGATTCTATTCTCATGTTTCCACTTGAGGTAGACTATCTGTGAAAATTTGGTGAATCCCCATTTCCTACTCATAACAATCTTATGCTTATTTGTTGAGAATGCAATAAAGACTATGGCATCCCATCCCCATTCATATGGATTTGGTGGTAATACTACCACTGTACATAGGTGATCTTTGTCCGAGTGTTGTACCTTGGCTCATGTACTCTTAGCGTTTTGTCATTAACACATATCTCACTCTCTGTCTCTTATGGCCTTCTGACATCCACTTCTATCACCCTGGCTTTCGAATGATTGAGCCTTACTGGATACAATACCATAGCCATATTGCAACAAAGACATAAGGCTCTATGTACTCTGGGAGGATTGGATCATCGTAGAGTATATGCAAGCTCCTTTGGCTCCCTTTTACTTCTCTTGTCTCCCTTACTCTATACCCATCCATATGGTGGAACTCCTATTGGGAGGTGTAAATCTTGCATGGGTAGTGGGGACTGCAAGATGGGAAAGGCAAGCTGGGTAGATATGTTAGCAAACCGTTGTACCCGAACTTGGTGTGTGAGAACCATGACACATCATGGGCATGGTGTGGCAACTCTTGGTTTCCAAGATGGTATAAGAGCCCTGGTTCATGGTCCCATACTATTTCCCTCTATGCTTGATTAAACCATGAAACTTCATGGGGTGGTGTGGAAACTCTTCGTTTCCAAGATGGTATCAGAGCTCTGGTTCATGATCTTGGGATATTTCTCTCCATGCTTGATTGAAGGGGGTGTTGTAGGTGTAAATCTCGCATGGGTAGTGAGGATTACAAGATAGGAAAAGGGATGCTAAGAAACCCACATGCAAACATAATGTGGGAGAGAGATGAAAGGTTATATATAGTCCAAAGGGACCCGTCCTATCTTCAACTCCCCTAAGCTTGTCTTTTGTGGAAGATTGGAGGGCTAGTAAGGTAGAGTGGGGACCTTCCTTAGCATGTCAGAGCCTCCACAGGCCCTTACATATGTTTGTGCCTCTAGGGCTGCTAGTAGCTCTAGAAAGCACGTTGGGCATGCTAGATCACAAGCTAGAGGGGAGTAGTGTAGAGTGATAATGATTAACCAGATTAACATAACATGATTAACAAGATAAAGAAACCCTAATCTACTCAACACTGGGAGAGCTTTGAGGGCTATATCTTGGCTAAACTTAAATGATTTGATTAAAGTACAAGGTGATAATATAGCCTTTTTCTAGTACAAGATGTGCATGCATGGTGACAAGTGTCAACTACAAAGCTGCTACAGTGTTAATTGATGTGGCACATTATTAGAGTTGTGTTCACACCCATTGCAAGTGTCCCTCCTCTTAGGTGTTCACATGCACTCACACAAATACACTTTTTCTTTGCTATTTCTCCTACAAACCCTCCCTTAAAGGGAAAGGGGCATAAAAGGAAGTGAACAGGTTAGGCTCAAGCATAAGCTTGTACTTTACAAAGTTGGAACTATATCCTCCAAAACAAGAACTTGCCATGCAAGTGTAAGGACACGAGCTTCCCCACTAGAACCACGAATCCCTCCCTCGACCTATACTAAAATGAAAGTTAAGGGATAGTTGATGTCTTCTCTCCATGAGCCATGGATATGTGGAGGATGTAACAACCAAGATAGCTCCCATTGACTCGAGCAAAAAGGCCCAAATTTTTGGTTGATCAGGCTTTTAGTGGCTTCTAGATGGATTGATGAGATGACAATCAGGTTCTTCATAGAAGAGGGCATTGCAAGTGTTCTTCCAATGGTGGTAGCTTCAATACAAGGCTAAACTACTGTAGACAATAAAAGATGTTGTGAACAAGACTGTCAACAAAACAGGAGGTTGAACTACTTTGCCCATAAGGGGAGGAGCCACTAGCCAAACTGGGCAGTGGTGGAGCTACAGACACTAGTGCCACACTCAGGGTTAGCGGCGTAAATAACTAGACACCACATGTGATCTAGGCACACAAAAGGGTGACATGTAGTAACACACGCATAGAGGTGGCATAGAAGACAAGATTGGAGCATGCAGGTTCATGAGTAGCAATGTTAGAGAGTGCAGCACAATAGAGAAATAGGCTTTGATACCATTTGTTGGATCAAAAGATGGGAAAGAGTAGTGTAGAGAGAGGAGGATTAACTGATTAACACACCATGATTAACAAGATAAAGAAACCCTAATCTACTCAACACATGGGAGAGCTTTGAGGGCTACAACTTGGCTAAACTTGAATGATTTAATTAAAGTACAAAGTTGATTATATAGCCTTTTACTAGTACAAGATATGCATGCATGGTGACAAGTGTCACCTACAAAGTTACCACAATGTCCACTAAATTGGATAGCACATTTTAGTAGCAGTGAAAGATGTTCAAGCAAGTAGCAATCGTCACGCAGAGTCAAAAGGTACATAGAGATGAGCCATGTAGTAGTTGCAGAAAAGGAGCTATAGAGATCACGACTCTTGAGAGCTTTGAGAAAGCTTGGCGGAGAAAATATGAAGCAGCTGAGAGGGCTATTTAAAGACAAGAAAAGGTGGAGAAAATTACTCTAACACAGAAGGAGATAAAGGATTTCAGCAATATAAAGGAGCTTCATGAGAATAAAGAAGAAGCTATGGCATCATGATGAAAGAGACTTGAAGAAGAGAGATTGCAGAGGAGGCAATGATGACGGCCTCAACACCCAAGCATGAGCGGTGTAGGTGAAATTGTAGGTTGTGCAAAGAGAAGACCTAGTGGGTCACATATGCACATATGCACAAGAAGAAAATTCCATGAGTAAAATGGCTAGCCCAAACGTAAAGGTGGCCAATTGGAGTACGGCACATAGAGAGAAGGTGGGCCCCTTGTGTTATATGCACATTATGTGTGCATATACTAGGAGGCTAACCCACATTAGTAGGCTCGTGAGCATGGGAGCATGGGAACAAGTTCTAGTGGAGCATAGGTTAGGACTAACCTTATGGGTTAAGGTTAGGGTCAGGCATCCAAGGGTCACACATGGGAAATGAAGAGTCAAGAGTCACTTGAGGGCCCTCCTATATAATAGGGGCATGGGGCACACTAAGGAAAGCTTAGGCTTGGGGCTTATGAGGCCAAGGCTATGTTATGCTCTCTTGTGTAGAGGATCATACCTACTCACCTACTATTTCACACTATAGCTACATGCTATTGGATTGGAGTTATACCTCTTGATGGTATGGGACATCAAGGTAGAGGTATGATGTATTTCATTATATTTCATGTGTGCATCCCTTGGGCTCGCGGGTGGTTGAGTGGATGAGTTTATGCCTGATTTATGCATGTTTATGCATAACAATTATCTAGAGAGATCTTAGGGTTTTAACAGTGGTATCAAGGCAATCTCTAGTTAATTGTTGTTGATTCTTCTTTTTTATTATAAAATTTTGGCATTTTTTGAAGTAAATTTTAATATTTACTAATAAAAATATTATTTTGTTGATTTGTGTTGATGATTGGAACATCGATATGGCGATTGGAACGTGTGTTACTACTATTCAATGGATGAATCGACGTCACAGGGGAATTTCATGAGTTTAATGCTATTTTTTTTCTATTTTTATGGTTTAAAATAAGCATTAATGGAAATTTTTACAAAAATACCACATATTTTACTGTGGATATTTTTGGTAGAATGGATTTCCTAAATTTTTAGAAATTTTAGGAATTTTTTTCCTAAATTTTTAGAGCATTTTTATGGTTAAAAATGTATTTTTAATACATTTTTGTGGGTTTTTCCGCAGGTATGTGATCAAATTTCTACCAATTTTCTGTTGAAATTCAATAGGGGGCAGCATGTTGTTGCATGGAATGCTCTCCCGTGTGCATGGGATCCTCTTTGTCTCTCAATTCTGAATTTGCCTCTTGTGTGTATAAACCTCTCTTAAAAAAACATATTTTTTATTAATATTAATCATAATTATGATTAAAAAAGATTAATTAAAAGTTAATCCTTGTCTTTGATTAAGATTAACAGAGAAGAGAAGATGGTGAGTAGAGAGAATGGAAGGGAGAAGAAGGAGAGGAAAGAGGGGAGAAGAAAGAGGGAGTCTTCTCACTCTCTCCCTCTCTCAATTTTTTGCGCAGATGGGGGGGGTTCACTCTGCAAAAATCGCCACCCCCTCCAAATTTTTTTTTAAAAGGTTTTTTTAAAACCTTAGCTACAAAGGTTTTAATTCTTGCTTTTTTCATATTTTTTAAATTCCAAAAAAAGAGCTTTTCAAAGCTTGAAAAAAAAGCTTTAAAAAAGGGGGAGAAAATATGAGATTTGAGAAAAAAAATTCTCTGAAATTTCTGAAATTTTTTCTCTTAAAACCTTTGGCTTTTCGCATTCTTGGAAAACCTTTTGGCTTTTCGAATTCCGAAAAATCTTTTAACCTTTCGGATTCTGGAAACTTTTGACCTTTCACATCTTCCGATTTTTTTTTTTGTCTTTTCATTTTCCTGAAACTTTTGGCCTTTCATATTCTGGGAAAACCATTAGAATTCTGAAATTTTTTGACCGTTCATATTCTAATGCGTTCGGGGTAAATTAAAAATTTTATAAAATTTTTGAAAATTAGTGAAAAATTAGACAAAGGTTATTTTAAATTTTTGGAAAATGTGGGGTTGGTGTTTGGCATGTGGTGTGTCCATTCGGGTGCCTGTGACCATTCAAATTCCTTTAAAAATATATTTTTTGATCCAAAAAATTAAAAAATCCATTAAAATTATAAATTTTCATTGGATTTGAGAATTGTCGGGCGAAATTGGAAATTTTGTGAATGATGGGATTCTCAGGATAAATTAGGAATATTCTAGAAATTATTTTTAAAAATCTTAGAAATTGGTATTTTTAAAATATCATTGGTATTTTGACAAATTGAATTGCTAATTTTTTTTGAAAAAATATAGGTGTGGAATGCCATAAGATAGGTTTGGTGGAATTCAAAATTATCGTATTTTGAGGCCTTATAAAATTAGAAAAAATTAGGAGAAAATCATGATAATTCTTTTTCTCGAGAATTTAATATTTTAGAGGGTTATTTAATGTTGAAGTACATTTTCTCATGTTGACATTAGATAGATGCGAGTTATTTGCATATTATTAATACGATTGTACCTCATATTAGTAGTTATTTCTGTTTGGATTAATTATAAACGATGTTTTCATGATTTTTTTACCATTGTTTAGCTTCTCTTTTTGGACATGTTCCTTAATTTCTTTTGATGGCTATAATTTACGTTCAAAGTGTGTTTCACCTTCTTTGACACTTTTCCATGATAATTTATTTTGCACTTGTTTAAGTGTAGTTTGTGCTTAATTTCTTAAGCCTAAGACAAATTCTATCATGGGTCAGTGGATCGGTTTGTTTTGGTGGATTTTATTGGATGTTTTCCAAGTTTTATTTGGACTCATCAGATTCTGCCTAGATCACTTGTGTCTAGGGGTTTTTTAATGAGTGCTACACACATGTGTTTCACTTGCTTACTTTGGGGTTTTGCTTGAACAACACCACGTTCATATACTCCGGATTGATGAGTTGGCCACCAATTTTCAATGCTTCTTTTGGCACGATTAATGATTATTAGATGGTATGCATTGATTTTTATGATCAACTATGGTTTTCATGGATTCGAGGAGCTTCTATGCTTTTATCCATGGTTTTATAAGGATCTTTTGATCTTTTGGATAATATCATGTGCTTTGAAGGTAGCATTTGCCTTCGTTTTTTGCACATAATTTTGGAGTATATTGCTTGTACTCTTGTACATATTCCAACTCGGATACCTAGTTGCTTATATATCTAGGTGAGTTATTTTACTACCCTAACTTTATTGTGTTTTGGGTAGTTATCATTAGAAAGGCGCTAATAATTCAATTTCTTTTCTAATGATGTACTTGAAAAGAGTTATTCCTTGATGTAGTCTTAGGTATATAGAGACAGATTTTAGTATGTGAAAGTCTGGGATAAGGCCACCTTATTCCTTTTATATAGGATTTTATTTATATTTTCTTAGATGGCATACTAGGGAGTTTCAAATTATTAAGGTATGTATGGGTGGTATCATGGTGGTATGGGACGCTAGTGATCCCTCACATATATTATCTTATGGGATAATTTGGGCTCACGATTGTTGCTTTACTTACATCACTTAGCATGTTGACCTCAACATTCAAAGACAATCTCATTTTCTAAATTCACTATAGAAGTTATAGTGTGGGCATTCTCTAGATAAACTTCTTTTATCTATAGCGTGATGAGTGTATTCTTGTCGGCATTTTCATTTGTTGAAATCTCTTTCTTTAGAGTTCAACAAGTTTATCTTGTTGTGTTCAGATTAAGAAAATTTGGATTTTTTTCTTTGTTGGCATTTCTTTCTCTAGTTCCATACTTTAGGTGATTTATACAGTCAATATGATGGTTTACGGATGGACATATGTGACTCATCGAGATGCTGATGACTCTCTATATTGATATGGGTAACTCGGGAGATGTCGATTATTCCATGTGTAAATGTGGGTATGTCGGGGCGCCGATGAATCCCTGGTTTCTGTTGTTATAATGCCATGTTTTCCTACTTTATTCCGAATGGTTTACAAAATTACTTTGAGTATGAATTCCTTTGTTGATCATCCGTAGTCTGATAGGCAAACAGAGCGTATGAATCAGATATTGTAGAGGATATGCTTCGTGCATATGTCTCTGAAAAAGCATCAAATTGAGGAAAATATCATCCAATGATGGAATTTGCCTATAATAGTTTTAAACATACGGCTATTGGTTTTAGTTCGTTCATGCTTATGTATGGGTATCAACCCAGGGCACCTATTGATGTCGGTCTTAAGGACATCGAGCTTGATGCATCGAGGAAATTCTTATGCGATATGCAAGAAATGCTGACCGAAGCTCGGGATTCTATAAGGAGTGCTGAGGATAGGGCACGGTTCTATGCTGATAGAGGACGCTCAACTTGGTCTTTTGAACCAGGAGGGTTGGTTTATTTAAAAGTCCCTAAAGATTCTTAGACTTTGTCTCAATAGGAAAATGCTCAAATTTATCTCATAGATATTGTGGTCCATTTCAATTTATACATCGGATTGGCATGGTTGTGTATGAACTTAAACTACCTCCACATGTTAGAGTTCATCCAGTCTTTCATATCAATAGATTGAAACGGAAACTTGGAGGTGAGGATAACATAGTTATTCCTCAAGAACACGTTGAAGTCGAAGAATTATTCTATGCTCCACATGAACCTGATAAGGTACTTGAATTCAGGGAAAGGAAACTTTGTAGTTGACTAATCCTTGAGGTTAAATTAGGTGGAAAGATAGGGAAATAGAGGATTTGACTTGGGAGTCGGTTGATATTGTTCAGTGCAGTTCTCCTTCTTTTCATTGCAAGAGTGCAATGTTTTGAGAGAGTATGTTATATACGCATTATGTGTGCATATACTAGGAGGCTAACCCACATTAGGCTTGTGAGCATGGGAGCATGGGAACAAGCTCTAGTGGAGCATGGGTTAGGACTAACCTTATGGGTTAAGATTAGGGTGAGGCATCCAAGGGTCACACATGGGAAATGAAGAGTCAAGAGTCACTTGAGGGCCTCTTATATAATAGGGGCATGGGGCACACTCAAGGAAAGCTTAGGCTTAGGGCTTGTGAGGCCAAGGCTATGTTATGATCTCTTGTGTAGAGGATCATACCTACTCACCTACCATTTCACACTACTGTAGCTACATGCTATTGGATTGGAGTTATGCCTCTTGATGGTATGGGACATAAAGGTAGAGGTATGATGTATTTCATTATATTTCATGTGTGCATCCCTTGGGCTCGGGGGTGGTTGGGTGGATGAGTTTATGCCTAATTTATGCATGTTTATGCGTAACAATTATCTAGAGAGATCTTAGGGTTTTAAAACCTTGTCATTTCCATGAGAAAATTAAAGAAAAAGGAAAGAGTTAAGAGGCATGCAACAGATTCCATTAAAAGAAAAGAAAGTCCTTTCATTCTTTAATCTTATTAAATCTAAGGGAAGATTCACACATGGCCTTTTTCTATTTAAGCCCTCATTCACATGCTTTTAAAAGCAAAAAGTATCACCCATAAATAGCAGGAAAATATCAGTTTACAAAAACAAAGCCGTGGATGAATTTCTCAACTCGGGTGTGCTACCCGACTTCGGCCAAATTTTTTTATAAAATTTGTTTTCACTCATGATATAAGGGTAACCATACCCGAGCTACACCGGAGCTCAAAACAATTTGTTCGCATGTGTGTTGATCTCGACATTACATTCGAGATTGATATTTGCAAATGCTACTTTATCTCATTCTTCTCAATCTTCTAGAGCCATCTACACCTGACTATACCACTAAATCCATCCAGGAAGGAGTACATCTTGTGTCTAACTCAGAATCTATAGTCTCATTAAGCTTTGTGTAGTCTATGCAAAATTTGGGTTTCCTATTCTTCTTTGGGACAATGACTATAGGTGATAGCCATTATACTTTGTCCATTGGATAGATGAATCGTACCATGAGTGGCTTATCTATTTCCTCCTTGGCTTATTTTGTATAATTTGGATTCATTATTCTACTTAATTGGAATTAAATCTTCATTCAACTTGATCTTATGATGATAAAAGCTAGGGTCAATGCCCTTTATGTTCATGTAGCTCCATGAAAACATGGCTTTATAAGTAGTAGCAACTTTTATAATTTTCCCTTCTTGATAGAGCTTGCACTGACCTTGACTATTCTAGACACTTGTTTATCTCCCCAATTTATTTATGTTAGCTCATCTGTTTCTTTTCTTTCACTACCACAAATATTAAGACAACTTTCTCCTCTTCAAAGATCGTTCATTACATGGCTTCTTTATCTTGAGGCTTTATCTTTGACATGCATTCAATTGTTTTTTTTGTTTCTTCCATAGTTGCTTCTATTAAAGTTTCTAATATGAGGTTAGTCATGGTGTTGTGCAATAGATTAAGCATAACACTAAAGTGGATTATACCACACTAAGAAAGCAAAAGCTAGAGAGAGAGAGAGAGACTAGAGAGTGCACACTTACCAATTCTCTTCTATTGCATATGCATATAGTTACACCATACATGAGACTTCTAATATAGATAGCCTCACACTAAATTTAATGATACATGTGGCACTCTCTTTTCCACATAAGTGGCCATCTAGCACTTTTAAAGTGCTTTCTCACATGCACATAAATCGAGCTTACATATTTCAACACCCCCTCTTAAGCGAGGTGTTCTCACTCGCCCATACATCAATTTAGCATTGCAATATGTGCAAATGCTCTTACAACACTCTCCCTCAATGTGAAATTGGAGTGTAATCTCAAATGTGCCTAGACTCCCCTAGGCTAGTCATACATGTGTCAATCCATGTCTAGAATCCACTAGACATCACTTTGAGTGTCGCGCAATGGGGAGCATGTGGTGATAACTTTTGGGTTGAAGAACCCACAATATTCCATAGAATGGTTGAAGAATGAACCCACAATATTCCATAGAATGGTTCAAGAAATCTTTTTTGAGTACTTAATATGCACAATCCTACCTCTCCTTTGAGGTCTAACTTGAGAAAAATCATCACTACTCTCATGCACTATCCCTGACTGCTCAAATACAAGAACTCTATCCACACGAACGTACCAAGAATGCTATGAATACTAAGAGTAGTGGTCCTATTAGTGATATCTCCACCAAAGAAATCTTAGAAGAATAGCCTGATGCATCTAACACTAGGAATTCAGGTCTAACACTAGGAATTCAGGTCTATGCTCATAAGCGTCTTTGTCACCCATATGCAGAGTATCACGAACCTCAAGTGTGCTAATGGATACATCACTAATCGAATGCACACTATCCTCTAGAATGTCACCATGATCAACTAGAGTGTCTACATGATCGGTACATGATCGACTAGAGTGTCCACATGATCCATAGGAAAGATGATAGGCATAAAAGTGTCAATGCTCGGTATGCTCGCTACCATCTCTACCCTTGAGATCATGCCCACATGATTTGACTCACACACATCACTATCACATATATCATCATCATGTGCATATGTGTCAGTGGCATCATGTGTACGTATATCACTATGTGATCATGTGCATGTGTGTGTGATACATCAATGTCATGTGTGTGTGTGTGTGTACAATACAACATCATCCCTATCACAATACAATGAATGAGCTGGTCTAAGTAAATGAGAATCAATGAGATGATGTCTAGTCAATGTTGGTGGTGAGTTGTAGAAGCTATCGAGGCCCATGCGAACACCACTACGATAGTAGCCAAAGTGTATACATGCTTGATACACTTCCTCCAAGAATCCAATCCTATCATGCCATAACTCACCAAATATATCATCATCACCCATATAATCATCTATGGTCACATCACGAACATCATCATCCTTCTCCTCAGAAGTATCTGTGTCAGTGTAGTCCATGTCCTCATCAGAAACATAATCATAATGAAGTGAGAGTGTGGGAAACTCAATCAAGTCACTAAAAGCAGAATCATCCCGTGTGAACAAGACTGAACCATCTGTGTCGATGTAACCAAGAAATGAAGTGATGAAATCATCATGTGTAGACCATCTGGCACATATCTCCTCCTCAGCCAACAAATGCCAAAAATGACTAGGCATCAAATTGTGAAGCTCGATCATCCAATACTGGTATGAATATGTTGCCTCATGATAGCAAGAAGTCGATGAGTGAAGATGTAGAGGGCTAAGCCTTGAAATGCCAGAGGCATGTGCAAATGTGGCAAAAGATATGCAATACATGACACGAGAAGGCAAATCAAATAGCAATTGTAGAGCCACGATGATAGTACATGAGTGGCTCTCCTACCCACCATCACAATCAGAAATGTTATCAAAATGATGTCGATGATGATGATGTGAATCCACACATGAGGATCAAATGAAGGATAAAAGTAATAGGATCTAAACAACCACCAATAAATCCTAAGGTGAGGAAACAAACTGACAAAATTTCCAAATGTGTGAAACAAGGCCACAATGTGCTAAAGCATGTGAACAAGCCCATAAAAAATGTGAAGTGTGTGAGAACAAATCTCATAACTCACTAATGCACATGAATAATCCCCTACACCACTTTTTTTCAAAAAAAAACAAAGCTTATATGTTGTGTAAGCTTCTGAAGGTTTGAATAAATATAGGGTATAGAACCTTGTAAAGCTTAGAAGCTTAAGCTTTAAGGAATATATATATATATATATAGAAAACCCTTTTTTTAAAATAGTATAAGCATATAATGTAAAAGCTTTAAAATTATATAGTAAGGCTCAGCAAGAAGAGGTGCAAAATGCAAGAAAAGAAGGAAAATGTGGGAAGGCAATGGCTAGTGTGTCAACAAGGAGGAATAATAAAGCTTTTCTTTTTAAATAAAAAAAGGCTCTCTTAAAAAAAAACTCTAAACATTAAAGCTCTAACCAATGCTTCATAGCAAAGCTTTTTTAGACAAATCTCTCCACTGCTATAAATAGCGTGTAGCGCATGTGAAAGAAACGAATAAAAAAACTACTCCAACCCAAGGCTTCTTCCCACAGCTGTAATTGAGCCCGCCCACTACCGCATAAGGCTCTCTCTTAGAAAAAAGAAACTCTAAACATTGAAGCCTTATTAAAAAAATAAAAAAGCTTTAACCAAAGCTTTATAGCAAAGATTTAATTAAGAAGAGTAATATAAAAAGATTTATAGCAAAGATTAAAAAAAACCTAATTCCTAATTCGCTGCATGTGGCCATCTATGGGGAGGAAAAGAAAATTTAATTAAGAAGAGTAATATGAAAAGAGAACTCTCCATTATAGATTTGGTACATAGTGTGTGCTTAGTAATTTTGAAATTAGGGTAATACTCCCCTTGACATGATAATTTTATCCATAAAGATGGATCTTGAAGAGGTTGAAGATTGAGAAAGGTCATTTTGCAAGAAGAAGGATTGTTTTTGGTTCGTTCAACAAAAGTGGTTTTTGCTTAAAAGTTGACATTCACCTATAGCCCTTCATCTAAATCTAAATCTTGACTATAGCCCTTCATCTAAATCTTGATCCATTGGCTCAGAAAATTCCCATAACTCTTCAAGCTTTTGTCCGAGAGTTCTTGAGTCTTTCACTACTCCCGGGGGGTGCACCTAAAAAAATGTAAGTGTAGCACGTGAGTTCATCAGGAGGGTTTTTTTAATTGACAAAACCTACAGGATTACATCTACAAGAGGGGGTTTTTTATTACACTTTTGAAAAAAACCCGTAGGTTCCTTAAGAAAGAGGGGTAATTTTATTCGTTGATAGCATGTAGGTAGAGGGGGTTTTTTATTATCCCTTGAACGCACGTGATACATATGATTTCTTAGTGGTGGACCCCCCGAGTCACTACTTTACCCTTTGGATTCTTGTGAGCTTCCCCCTATTCTTCAAATATAAGTACCCTTATGCTATGATACCACTGACAATGGACCTCAAATATTTTTTGAAGAATAATTCAAAACTCGCATATACAACAAAGACTAAACCATAGAATTGAATTCAAATTAACAAGATTGAGCATAAATGGAAATAAAAACAAGAGATAGAATAGACTAACCTTCAACACAGTAGTGGGTGCATCTCTCTCCCCTAAGAAGTGTCGGCATCCTCCCACTTCTTGGGTATTTATGTCTTTATTCATAAAAATAGCCCACATGCCAAAAATAGTTGTAAGCTATTGCATGGGCTTGCCCTTTACATAAATAGGAGTTGCTTTTACCAAAAGCTTAGATAAATCTTTCCTATCCAAACCATTTAATAAAAAATACATAAAGAACCCCAAGGACTAATTCACGTGCAATAATATTAATAGGTCCATGCCCAAGTATAACAAAAGTGGGCGGCCAACAATAATACAAAATATCTCATACTATAGTAAAAATACCAAAAATGAGAATCTTCTGGGTAATATCTCAAGCCAAATAACCACCATCATATTCTAAACATATCGGCTTACGAGAACAAGGCTCGTCAATCTCACCAACAGGTTGTCCATTTAAACACATTACACATTAGCAACACCTGCTAAAATGACACAATAGCTCATAAGCATTAAATCCAATACTTAGTTCCAATCATCCCTAAATTCATATGTCCTATACATGGAATATTCAAAATCACACAAGTACCATGCTACGAACATAGTGGTAATTAGGCATCCCCAATTTACCAGAGAGGGAAGGATGGACAAACCGTAACATCTCTCTTGCATGGGATAGTAACTGTCCTCGGTTGTGTTATATCAACTGCCATGTGTTTGAAAGTAAGATTGGATGAGGTCGGGGTAGGCGTGGAAAAAGAACCACTAGGGAAAACTTGATCAACAAATAATGCATATATGTAATGAACCAATCAAATGAACATATGTGAAACGAGTCTAAGTGTCCCATACCACAAAGGCACATTCCACATACACACACAAGATGGTAAAAGATAGAAGACATAAATGTGTATGGTGTAAGTACATGCAATGAATCTGGTGTAAGTATATGAAGATATAAATATGTTTGGTGTAAGTACATGAAATGAATCTGATATCCCATACCACCAGATTAATTCCACATATCCTTCTTTAGAATCGAAGTTTGAGATGGAGTGGCCAGTTCCATTTAAAACTTAAATTCCGACACAAATTTTCTTTATCTTAAATTTGTTTAATTAATACCTAAAGTGTGAAAAATATTTAAATTATGTATGTTAAAATTTATTCTTACTTGAGAAATGAATGATAAACTAATGAATTTGTTTTCAAAATCTTATTGTAAAAGTAAAGATGTTTTTTTAAATATTTCTTCAATTTTTTCAATTTAATCTAATTTGAATGTTGAATGTATGGTTTGCTAGGGTTTATTGTTTAGGTCTTTAGATAGTAGAAATGATAAAATAAATGCCAAAATAAATGTGAAGCGTTTGCAAAATGAAATCAAGACATACATCCATCGTTGATAGTGTTATCTTGCAACAATAAGCAATTTAACACTCCAAAACCATGTGAATCTTTATACTTTTCTATGCAGAAGAAATATAAACTTCTTAATTTAAAATGAAGGAAAAGAATAAAAACTAAGGTTAGAATTTAGAAGTTGTTTATTGCAATAGCACTAGAAATAATAACTCCTTAGAAACTTGACATCATACGAATAAAATATAAATTTATTATTGATATAAAGATAGGAGAAACTTACCTTGAGTTGAGAACTGATTTTCAATACATTCGAAATTTAAGCACAATATAAGCATGACTAGCAGCAACAATTCTAACAACCTTGATGGATAAAATGAAAACATGAATTTAACTATTTCATGACAACTCTCTCTTATGAATCAAAATAAAGGTCATAAATGAGTTAATGTCAAAAGACATTAGTGGGGATAGGTCATATGTGATCTCTTAAGGTCATAAAAAAGGTCATATGTGATCTCTTAAGGTCATAAAAAAGGTCTCTAAACTAAATAGAACTTAAGGTTTGTACAACCTTTCAATGAAAGAGTTGTGATCATGCACTTGTGTTAGTGGAGTTCCATGCGAACTCACATGTACATAAAGGAGACAATAAAATCTCTAATTCAAACTAGGCCAAATGAACTAAACTTGTACATGTTTTTCTTTCTAGCAATGGGTAAAATCTATGGCATAAATTTCATTGAAGCTTGTATAAATACCTTCAAAAGATATTTATAGTATAGTAGGTGTGCCTCAAACTTGAGGAATTCATTTTTTTGGTCATATTTTCCCAATTATCATAAAAGTTTAAAAAATAAGTCTCTAATAAATTTTGCTCGTAATGTCACATGGTGGAAATTTTTGGTAATTCTTCCACCATCTGTTGGCTTTAGAAAAGTCTTAACTTATGCTTTCATAAAGAAGATAAAGGTTTATATATACATAAGCTATCTAACACCCTCGCATAAAAAAATATGCTTAAGGTTTTGGGAAACTTAAATGTTACTTCACAAGCGTTAAATATTACTTCACAAGCATTAAATTCGAATAAGACTAAAAGATTTTGAAACGGTTTAAATAAACAAGTCTTTGAAAATTAATAGCTCTAGATTATAGATTTATTAGCTAGGAGTAGTTTAACCTTAACTAGTTTGGTTTGATTTGGTCAAAGATAAATGTGCTTAAAAACACCCAGAGAGGACAAAAATAAAGAAAAGATAAAACCTAGAGGCGACCAGTTTGAAAGAATAAAAAGACAGGGCTTAATTACCTCTTTTTTGTTTATAACTTGATAACTTGGCCACGTAGGGCGTTTAGAAGCTTAAGAAAATAAGAACTTGCATAATAGGTGATAAACGTTTAAAGCTTAATGTAAGAAAAAGGGGGTAAAGCTTACAAAGCTTATAACATAGGCTTTTCTTCTAAAAAAAAGAACAAAGCCTATATGTTGTGTAAGCTTTTGAAGGTTTGAATAAATATAGAGTATATAACCTTGTAAATCTTAGAAGCTTAAGCTTTAAGGAAAAAAGAAATATAGATATAAATATATAAATAAATAAATAAATATAAGAAAAACCCTTTTTGTTAAAATAGTATAAGCTTAAGTAATATGTAACAAAGTGAATGGCCTCATATGAATAATGGGCCTAAGGACACTGGACCATGCCCATGGACAACACTTATGGTAGTGTGGAAGGGGTGGTTATGAATATATACCAAATAGGCCATAATTGGGATAAAATTTTGATAATAATAAATCTCTCTTTCTTACCTTAAACCTTTATTAATTTGTTGCTAATCTTTATCAATCCTTATTAATCCATGTTTCTTAGATTAATCTAGGTTAATGGCTAGTCACTTCCTATCTCATTGGTATCAAAGCCTAGTTTTCTTTTGATCCATTCTCTTTAATTTTCTTGAAATCCTTTTGAGATTTTCTTGATTTTTTTTTGGGCATTTTCTTGATGTTCTCGATTTTCTTGATCAAGGGTGAAAAAGGGATCTAGGGTTGGTCTAGCCCTAGCCCCTGGTGAACTCTATATAAAGGGCAATAGGCCTCAATTTTTTTAACACAAGTAACACAACCAACACTTGAAGGTGAGGGATAAGCGAACTTTGGAGTGGGTGAAAGAGAAGGTAATATAGAAGCTTTCTATACATCTTGTGTTCTTTCTCTCTCTAATATATGTTGCTCTATCTAGCCGTCAACTACTATTGCTTCCGTTGTGCATACTCCCCATAATTTTGTCATGGTATCAGAGCCTTGCAAAGGCTAAGTTCCCTTTTAATCCCCTTTTCTATCTCTCTCACTATTGTAAGCCATTCACATCCACATCAAGAAGGACGGTGGTAGAAGAAGGTGAAAAGTAAAAGGCGTCAAGAAGGAAGGCAACAAAAGAGCCTAGATTCCGAAGAAGGTGAAAAGTAAAAGGCGTCAAGAAGGAAGGCAACAAAAGAGCCTAGATTCCGCCATCATCAATAAGTTTTTGAAGCTAGAAGCAGAAGAAGAAGAAGATGATCCTCATCATCAACAAGAAGAAGAAGAAGAAGAGGAGGAGGAAAATGCTTGCAAATTGGTAAATCTTTGAATTTTATTATTATTTATTATTATTTTTTGGTCGATGCTTCTATTTGGAGCCTTGGAGATCTGAAGAAGAAGAAGAAGCATTGGAGCTTCTTTGCATGGCTTTGGAACAGCAAAGGCCCTTTTGGTCTTCTGAGATCCACATCAACAACAAGGTGGAAGACACAAAAGCAAAAGAAGAGGAAAACGCCATCTTTGAAGTCCATATCTGCGTTTTCGTCGTTGCCGTTTGTTTGGCCGTCGTCACAACCGCCGTTCGTCCGTCCCTGTGTCGTCCGTTGGATCTGCACTAATTGCCGCCTTGAATGGTAGGTAGTTTCTGCTGCTTAAGTAACAACCTTGTAAACTTGGTAGAGGCTGCTACAACACGACCAGCAGCTACGCCAACAGAAAACACCACAAACTGCATCACAGGCGCACCGATCAGTAGCGCATGCGTTTTCAGAGAAGAAGAAGCTGAAGAAGAAAAAAAAGCCATTTCCAAAGGTTTAAAAACCTTTGTGTGTTTTTTTTAATTAAAAAAAAGGCTTTTTTCAAAGAGAAAAAAAACCCCTCTCTTCTAAGGTTCTTGAAACCTTTCAAAAGTCTTTTTTAAACCCTTTGCTCTATGGCTTTCCATCTAGTTTTCTCTAAGTCTTCCAAGATTTTATTCCCTCATTTCTTTCAAGCTCTAGGCAAGAAGACCTTCCTTCATTGTTATAATGGCATCTCACTCCACTTACCAGATGAAGGTCAAGTTTCATTTCATGAGGGAAAGCCTTTAGAGCGTGGTCAATGTGGGAAGGAAAAAATTCCTTCTACCAAAGATGCTAAGCTTGCATGGGTCAATAAAGATGATAAAGCATTGGCTATTATTGCATTGGCACTTAGTGTTAACTATATTAATCACATTTCTAACCTTGGTTCTTCTCTAGAAGCATGGGAAGAACTTGACAAATTGTGTGGGGTGGTAAAAGGGAAGAACGTTAAGATAGCATTAAGGATTGAGTTCTTTGACGTGAAGCTACATTATCATGGACTTTTTGCCCATGTCATCCATATGAGGGGTCTTATGACTCACCTTGTAGCTATTGGATCTCCATTAGAAGAGGATGCTGTAGCTATTGATGAGCAGGCCGGAGGGATCTCACTCCAAGATTGGCGACAAGCTTATGCGAGTCATCCAGCACCGTAGCTAACTAGGCTGGCTGATGATATGAGGAGCCCGTGGGAAGAAGGTGACGAGTCTACGTGAATCCTGCAGCAACGGAAACAAACAAATAAAATATATCGAGGCCACCCATGAAAATATAGTCCAACGAGAGAGAGAGAGAGAGAGAGAGAGAGAGAGAGAGAGAGAGAGAGAGAGAGAGAGAGAGAGAGAGAGAGAGAGAGAGAGAAATCGATGGAGGCAAACGAGGGGGGGCCTGCATCAAGCACCAAAGAGAGAAGAAAAAAAATAGGCACCACCACCTCCTTTATTTTTAAAAATAAAATTTAAAAATAAAACCAATGTAGTTTTTTTGAGTAGAATTTTACAATGCCTGAGGAGTATGACAATCTTGTCTCACTACTCTTCAAGAAGCTATCTTCTCCAACCCTTGATGGGACCTTCAGATCCCTCCAAGAGAAGCTCAAAGGCAAAGGTAAAAAAATATAGTTTTTATGGTAGAATTGGTCATGTTGAAAAGGATTGTTATGGATTTTTATGATAAGAAGAAAACTCTAATCATGAAGAAAAAGATTTGTTACCTCAAGAAGAAGTCATCATCATCAATAGCAAGCGAGGCCAACTATGTCAAAGATGATTGGGCCCTAAGGCTTGTCTGGTTTTGGCCACCCTCAGTTATCCCTACTCCTTGTCTATCCAAGAGTTGTTTAGTGTACTCCTTGTTTGGTGAAGTTGGTGAAACCAAAGCGAAAAGAGTTCTTTGTATATCCAAATAAGCCTTTTTGTTTGTTAAATATCTAGAGCACTTCTTGTTTAGTGAAGTTGGTAAAACCAAAGCAAAAATGTGCTTGGTATATCCAAAAAAACCTAGTTGTTGTGGATAAGTATTTAAGGGGGACTGTTGGAGAAAGGCAAATAATCATTCATGTTATGGTTGGGGGAGTGCTAGGGCTCACTATTTTTGGTCAAAGTATTTGTCCCAAACAAGCCTAGTTGTTGTGGATAAGTATTTGAGGGGGAGTGTTGGAGAAAGGCAAATAATCATTCATGTTATGGGGGTGTGCTAGGGTTCATTGTTTTTGGTCAAGGTATTTTCCCACATAGGAGTATTTTGGTATAACCTTTTTGTGCTTATATAAAGACTAGTTTTCTAATGGAGAAGTAACTAAGTCTTTTGGTCATTTTTCTATGCTCACTTGTATGCAACTCTCTCTCTCTCTCTCTCTCTCTCTCTCTCTCATGTTAATCTCTCACTTATTATTTGTCATCTTGTTCATCATGATGCTTAATCTTCACTTCCATCCACCTAAGCTTCTACAACCCTAATTTCCTACATTAGTCACATGCATAAAGATCTTGAGAAAACTAAATAAAGAAAAAAACCAAATAATATTAAGGGCATCATCTTTAAAATAAGCTACTAAGGTGAAAGATAAAACCATCATTTTATTTCTCTATTAGATTGCTCACATTCACATCATTGGTTTCATTATTATAATGATTCTCTACAAATTTATTTGCATTGGTAATTACTCTCCACCCACATGTGTGGAGCATAGTTTTAGATAGGGACTTGCTAAGCTAAAAGATTCAATACCATTCTTATCTCAATAAGTTAACCAAAAATTATTAAAATAATTACTTATAGGTTCATTGAGGTATTTCATTGATCTATAGAAATCTTCTACTAATGCCACAAATACACTCTATCATTGTTATTTTATGCTTTACATATATGTACATTGTAAATTAAAAAGAGAAAAAATTAAAGTCATGAAGAGAGACATTATGAAAGATGCCATAGTTTCCCCATAGTGCCATGGGAAAGGGGTGTCCTTCACAACAGAAGAGACATTAGATCAATACTGTGAGAGTATAAACCTCATAGAGATTCCACAAGTGAGAATGGAGCAAAGTGAGCATCAAGTATTCATGGAGAATAATCAAGAAGGCCTGAGAGATCTGCACAAGGACCTCATAGAGTCCTTGAGAGTTCAAGAGCTCGCATGGAGCCAATTGTGATTCAACCTTCAAATACGATAGATAGATTCTTCCTGAGGAGAGTTAGATTTAACCAAGGCAACATAGGCTAGTATGAGAATGTGCAAGGTGTTGAGATGTCAAGCTCAACTAGAGCTGACACTCACGGCATGCATGGGTGATCGTTCCACATTTACCTCACTGGCACGTTAGTAGCCAACACCACGATGGATTTTTGCCATTGATTCTACATAGTTGGACTACACCTACATAGTACACCCACCAAGTTATGGCATACTTATCTTGATAGCTCACTACTTAGTGTGTTCATGCTATGGACTGCTTGTCTAGTACTTATGTTGGTTTTCACTTATCTTTTATAGACCTTTTTTGAGTAGAGAGCTGAAGAAGATTTCAACCTTCCATCTTTGTGTGTGTGTTATCTATCTTTGTGTGTGTGTTATCCATTGTTGTGTGAGTGTGTGTGCATGCGCACTTATAAGTGCTCAAGCTCTCTTTCCTCCCCCAATCTTTTCAGGTATTAGAGCCTACTTCAAGCTACGAAGTTGAGTGGCAGGCAAAGGAAGTGGTACACGGGTAAGAGCATCATCATCTCTTTTCTTTCTTGTTTAGGTACGACCCCCTCTGTTGGGTAGCTCTAGAATCTATACATATCTGATTGAGGACAGATCTAGGACCACATAGGTTGAATATGGTGAAAAACCTTATTCAGAGAGTGATGTTTGATGGTTTTATATCACCATTATGCAAGCATTATGCATACATGGCAAAGGTTGTGTAGGATGGTGACCCATATATTTTGAGGATGTTGTTGGGCATGCAAATTGGGATACAACCATGGATGAAGAAATGGTTACATTGGATGCAAATATTGGATGCAAATAAGACATGGAAATTGGTGCCTTTGCCTAAGCGTACAAGGGCCATTGGATATAAGTGGGTGTACAAAGTGAAGCATAACACAGATGGAAGCATTAGCAGGTACAAAGCTAGATTTATTTTACTAAAGGTTATGCTTAGACCTGTGTCATTGATTATGAGGAGACATTCAGCCTTGTTGCCAAGATGGCAACAGTTAGAGCTATAATTACAATGTGGCTGCGTCAAAAGGTTAGAGCTTACATTAGATGGATGCAAAGAATGTATTCTTGCATAGTGAGTTGCAAGAAGAAGTGTATTTAGACCAGCCACCTGGTTATGAAGATTTGAGTCTCACCCAGATTATGTGTGCAGGCTGCATAAAGCCCTTGTATGGTTTGAAATAGATGCCGAAGCATGGCATGACAAAATCGCATAGTATCTTGTCACCATTGGCTTTCATATGACAGATGCAAATCATTCACTCTATATGCAAAAGAGTGATAAGGAGATTGTTGTCATTACCATTTATGTGGATGACTTGATTGTTGGGGGTGACAATGAGAGCAGGAAGTTGAGCATGTGAAGGGTCTCCTCAAGAAGAAGTTTGACATGAAGGATTTGGGTGAGCTGAGATACTTCCTTGGCATTGAGACCATCAGGAAGCTAGAGGGCATATGGACATCACAACAACAGTATGATTTGGACATGTTGTCCAAATATGGTATGGTGGCTGTAAGCCCATTTTTGTACCACTAGATCAGAATGCCAGGCTAAGTGTGAATACATGTGAGATGTTGGAGAATCCCACTATGTATATAGGAAGATAGTGGGTAGCTTGATCTACATGATGATCACCAGGCCAGACTTGAACAACATAATTGGGTTGGAGAGCCAGTTTATGTAATTCCTTAGAAGTCAAAAATGTCCCCATATTCAGTCGTCTTTGCCATTTATTTTGAAAACTAGGAACCTGGTGTTTCATGTGCGGACCAAACACATAGAGGTTCACTATTACTTATCAGAGAGAAGGTCTTGTCATGAGATATTGATCTTGTGTACATTAGCACCACAGAGGAGTATGTTGCTGATATTTTCACCAAGGCCTTGGGAGTTGAGAATCTTCGTAGATTCTGCAACATGCTTGGAGTCTAGGAGATGGAGTTGAACTTGAGGGGGAGTGTTGAGATGTCAATCTCAACTAGAGCTGACACTCACAATGTGCCTGGGTGACCATTCCATAATTACATCACTAGCGTGTTTATTAGCCGACCACGATGGTTCTTCACCAATGATTCTAGAGCTGGTCTACACCTACATAGTCCACCCGCCGAGTTATGGCATACTTATCTTGCTAGCTCACCCGCTTTTTAGCTTGTTCACATTATGGACCGCTTGTACATAGTACTCTAGTACTTATGTTGGTTTTCACTTATCTTTTTACAGACCTCTTTTGAGTAGAGAGAAGAAGAAGATTTCAACCTTCCATCTGTGTGTGTGTGTGTGTTATCGATTATTGTGTGAGTGTGTGTGTGCTTGCAAGAGCTTAAGCTCTCTCTTCTTCCCCAATCTTTTCACAAGGCAGCAGGCTCTTTAGTATCACTAACACACAGAGATAGGCAAAGGGAAACCAAAAGTTTCCAAACATGCCTCTAGTTAGTAGGTGTTATCATCCCACCCCAATGATCAAACTACATTTAATGTAGATGAGGACGGTAACACATACATCCCAAGAGCGACCTATGAGCGGGGGGAGTTTTCTCATAGGACTTTAAGTCTAAGTGAAGTGAGGACATCTCCAAAGGAAATCACCTCAAGACCAAGAAGTGTAGTAGTAAGGGGAGAATTTTCTTTTTATTCCACAAGCAAAATGAGAGGGAAACAAACCGTAGAATATGCAATAGTACAAAGTAGTATATATAGCTTTCACAAATCAAGTATACTTAACACTTTCAAGTGCATATTTAGATGTAGTATTGTATAATACATAATAGTTCTAAAAGCATAGTACTAAATAGTACTCCAATGTTGTTTCATTGGCATAGTAATAAAATATTGCAAAGATATCGGATGCATGGTACTAAAATACTTGATCCTCAACAGTGGTTACACAACACTCCATTGTTTGTTGCATAGTATTGTAATAGTACTAAATAAATAGCATGCCATAAATGAACAACACTTCATAGAAAATTTAGATCCTATAATAATGCACACTATACAAATAGTACTATGCATACTTATATTAGTATAATAGCTCTAGGTTCATTAGTGCAGTATAAAGTTATGACAATAGTACTGAAAAAGAACATTAGCACTTGATACTACTATACTATAAAAACTGAGCGTATGCCTATTATAATCCAATTTTGGACATGAAGCTATACCAAGTGCAACTAAAAGTGCTCAACAGTACAAATTTGAGTACACACTACAACACATCGGGCTATAGCGACGCAAGAAAACGTCACTTATGTGATGCTTTCTGCATCGCTATCCACGTCGTTGTGAGGTGTCGCTAAAGAGATGCATTTAACAATGCAAAATCTGTTGTATAGGCGACGTTTGTAGTGTCGCCATAAATGATGCCCATCATCGCTTATGTGACGCTCAACGAGGAATTTTTTTTAACTTGCACGCAATGGGAAATACATGATATTATTATTATATTAGAAAGCTAAGACCAAAATATTCTCTCTCTCTCTCTCTCTCTCTCATACATACACTCACACACTCTCCCCATCATACAGACACTCACACACACACACTCTCTCTCTCTCTCTCTCTCTCTCTCTCTCTCTCTCATACACACACTCTCCCTCTCTCCCCCTCATACATACACTATTAATTCTCCTCTAATTCTCTCCCTTATACATTCTCTCTCTCTCTCTCTCTCTCATACTCTCTCTCTCTCTCTCTCTCTCTCATACTACATACACACGCTTTCTCTCTATCGATATCTCACACATTATCTCTTTCCTCATACATCGTCACTTCACATTGATACTTGTGTGACGATTCAAACTGGGACACGATGTACAAATACATCTCAATGTCACAACATGGAATAGCATTCAGCACATTATTACAAATGGCAAATTATTCATCATGTAAGTCATGATGATCACCATCAAAATTTAAATTCTGAAACTTAAATTGACATATAAAGTTTGAATTTTAATAAGAGACGAGACAATAGATGAAATGAAATGTATGTGTATATCTGTATATGTCAATATACAAAATGAGGGGTATAAAGACTACAAAATCCTAAAGGAAATATATGCCGTCTCGAGGGAATATACAAATAATGCGGTGAGTGGAGAATATACAAAACATGGTCATCTATATATCTAGCCTTGCCCTGTGTAGATCGGGACCTCAGTTGATGGCGGCCTCGACTCTGACCATGGCCCTGGCCCCAACCATGAGTGTCCTCCTCTGTATCATCAGCATGAAGGGGGTACTCCTCATCCCTTGTGATGCTCGCCCCTCTCATGACGAAGCTATCTCTGAAGTCCCTCTTGCATCTGACGGTCCACCTCTGCCATATACTGCTCGCCCCATCGCTCCTATAGATCACATGATGAAAACATAAGTAGCATTAATTCAAAAGTTAATTAAAAAATTTATATTATCTTACTTATTGAATATACTTACAAATGCATTCGGTGGATTGGTAATCTCTGATTTCAATGTCCTATAGCCACGATACGTGGCAGTCTGTATCTCCTCTTCACTCGGTGTACGGTCATAATCTTTTGTTTGTTAATTTTTTTATAAAATTTGCTGATGTGAATTGTGTATACATATACACATGTGACACAAAATAGACTAAACATAATTATTTAGCTACGCAGAAAATGGGCAACAATGCCCCTCCTCCCCATCCTCCCAAGATGGGAGGTATGGCCACTCTGCACCCTCGCTCGTGCAGCCTCCTAAATATAAGAAAATAGATGCTAAGAACATATTCACATAAGTTTTTATACATTTGGTACTTAATTATCAGCTCGAACATAAAAACTATTACACTTTACCTTTTGTTACGTCCATCGTAACTTTAGATGCATCTCTCTTCGAAAGTGTCTCCATGACTCCTTGCACATAGATGCATGTCGATTATTATCTGGAACGAATGCAAATCGACTACATTGCAAAAAATACATTTTAGAATTAGTATTTTTTAAACCATCCATATATCTATACTATCTATTAAAAGCAAGAAAATTAAAGACAATAAAATCTTATAAACCTTAGTATAGAACAAGAAGATGACATACTATAAGCTTAGGTATGGTATACAAATTATTACGCTTGAAATAAAGGGGGCGAGTCGTCTTTCCAGGCCATTAATACATAGCATTTGAAATTTGAATTTTCAAAAGATATCACACTTAACGTGCGTAGGTTGTTAACTTTTCAATCATCCATACAAAATGGATCCAAAGAGGTTAAGAATGTCCATTGCTATGCTCATAATATGTTACTATATCACAGTTTAATGTTTCATATATTCTATTTTTTTGTATTTTAGGTTCGGACTCATCATTTGGTACACTGCCACCTCCATTCAGCCTACGATCTCCTATGGCAGGACGAGGTGTGCCCTTTACTTCTGAGCCTCATTCTATGCCCGCCGTTGGATCCATGGCCGATGATTACTATGAGGAGAGGATTCCATGTTGGTGTGTTGATTGTCTAGGCTTGCATCGATGAGAGCGACGTCTTTGCTATTCTCATGAGCTTAGGGTTGGCAGGTGTAAAGATGCACTTGCTTTACAACAAGGACAAGAGCAACCTAGGGTATGTGATACAAATTTTTCTAAGAATTTAAGATTTATGTCATTCAAAAGATAGTATGTTGATAGGCAATTACGTCCATGTAGTTGTCACAGGTTCCACTTATTGAGGAGGACGATGATCACACCTATGGGATCAGTCCATCTGCACACCATTGCACATGACATAGCCATGCCATTTTACAGCTACTACAAATGGAGGCACATTCACATCAGTTATCGCATGGTCCACGCCTAGAGATAGCTGGCGATCTTGCCTTGCCTACTTGCTACCATCATCTTGTGCATACTTATGATCATAGATGTTATGGAGGCTGGCTGGGAGAATCTCTTCCAAATGATGGAGAGATTTTCTCATTTTGGGGTGTTCGCTATGTCATTGCACCATCTACGATACCTGGTGGAGGACGAGGCCTTTTCATATGTGCCTCGAAACCCAAAAGTCAGCAACAAGTTTTTTTTTCCAAGGGTCCAAATGGGAATCCATGGTGGGCAGATAGTGCATGTGAATCCACGTGGTCGATGAATTTTTGATGACACTACCTCCTCATTATCAGATATTGTAGTGACTGAGGATTCAAGTGTAAATTCTGGCATTGAGGCACATGTAATATCACACGAGGAAGATTAGGTAGAAGAAGAAAATGAACAAGATGAATCCGAAGAAGGATACGAAGAAGAAGATATATCCGAAGAGCACGAGAGAGATGAAGATATATTGAATAGTGGCTTAGAGCCAGTAATATCTATGCCTATCCCACCTCACATAGAACTCACAACAGAGGAAGTACAAGAAGCCACACAAGACAACGATGACTTTGTCTTATTCATTGACTTGCCTACAGAGAATAGTCATTAAAACCAAGGTAAAGTATCTCTGAATTAACTTCTAATAGATATAACGGATTTCATGTTTGGATGATATAATGACTTTAAAATTATCTTTTGGATTTTATTCAATAGGCTGGCATTTAATGCAACCAATAGTTGATATGACATCTAACAGGTTGGTAAGTGATTTTTAAAATGTTTTTATACATGTTTGCTTTTTATTGAGAAATTTACTAATATGGACCTTAGGGTTTGCGAGTCTCTTGGTGATCTAGCCATATTGGCTATGTATTGGGGTTCAATTCCCCATAGACTCTGTTCTTTTGATACAATGTACGTAGATGAATGGGAAAACTACATGCAAAGTTTACTCGACCAAAGTTTGCTCAAATATCTACATACAAAAAGGTACACTAGTATTCTAGGGCCATAGTTTTTTTCCATACGTTTTCAAGCGCACACATTATAGAATCACCAAATATGTATATGTCTATATCCAACTAAAAAATAGTATTATCTTACGGTGCATTATCGTGTCAATGTCTCAATAACATAGCAATCTCTGAAAGGAGCCCCTTGCGGCTCCATCCCACTTCGAACTCTCTGTCCAATTGGGTGATCACGTATTTCTTTGCTATCTCATCTTGATCGCTGGAATTTAAACATGAACTATGTTTATTAATCACATTATTAAAAATACAGTCATCATCTAAAGAGAACAAGTCATCATCTAAAGAGAACAAGTCAAATTCACTTATGCCCATAATATGTGTATACACGGCATGTAGAGATCTATAAGATCTCTCATCCGACGACAAAAGACTCTGCCACCCCCTGATGCCATGATGCTACCATCGTCATCACGATGCCACGATGCTACCATCGTCATCATGATGCACTCTATGCATAGGTTGCCTATACAAGTGCATTGTGGAGGTGCGTCTACCTGAGGAGCGGGTGTGATCGGTGGAGTCTCCATGGTGTGACAAGAACCATGTATGCTAGAACTACAATGCGTAGTGTTGGGAAAAGGTGGGTAAACCTTGTCTTAAAGTATTTGACATTGTTGTGATGATGGTGGATGGAAAAATTGCCAAATCTATTGGAATGCAAAGCCATAGATAATATGTCATACACATAGTTTTTACAAGATTCCAAAGAGCAGCCACAAAAATTCTTTCGTATTTCCATTAACATGTTTCAATCAACATGTTGGCAACACTTACTCTCATAGCAATAGTTGATGGAGGAAACCTATTCTGCAATATTTCTAGTAACATTTTGAACAATGATGTTGGTAGAGTCTCTTTGCTTGGGCTTCCTTTTAATGAAATTGTACCTTCATTTCTTTGAAGTTGGGGCATCATGTGCCAACATTCAATTGTCTATACCTTCATCAGTATTATAAGCATCTTGGGCCATGGGAACATAGCGTTACAATGGGCTTCCTTCCAACATGGTAAGTTGCATAATTGGCCATTTAACTAGGCTGACACTACCAATGTCTAGCATAGAACATGCTAGGGTAGTTGATGTATTATAGTTTCTCTTCTCAATATCGACACCTAGTCCAATACATTAAAGTTTATGGAGTCACATGGTAAATATATAAGACCACACCCTCCCTAATGGTCTCTATCATCCTCATTCCACAAGACAACCTTTTCTCCTTCTAAGACTCACAGATTTGAACCATCCATTGATTCATTCAGGGTCTGTTTGTAGGCTTTGTGTAGCAGAAGAAAGTAAAATTTTCCTTTATGCCTTTGGGTATGAAACCACTTTTAGTAGCCTTCCCTTTTCCCTTCTCGCCAGTGGAAGTCCTTGGTGAAGACATCTCTATGAGCAACTTACTTAGAGATGCAATCCAATTGCTACTCCTTCAACTTGCATGCATGCACAAGCTTGTAATCATATGTACTAGAAACCATGTATGCAATAGTTTTGACCAACATTTAGATTGCAGGCCTGTCCATAGCTATTGTCATACATTCTTGAACACAATAAAAGTGTTTATTGTTGCTACACAAGGAAAAATGCATGTCAGTGTGTGTGTGTGTGTGTGTGTGTGTTTGAGAGAGAGACAGAGAGTGAGTGAGTGAGAGAGAGAGACAGAGAGAGAGAGAGAGAGTCCAATTGTCTTTGTGTCTGAGAGAAAGAGAGAGAGGAGAGAAAAAAATGATGTAAGTCAACCTCCTTACCTGGGTGGAAATCCTGAGTCCCCGAGCTGGCAAGGGGAAGTTGCAGGTAGAGTGCAACAACCTTGGCGATTGATTGTTACTCTGTGAGAGGTACAAAAGAGAGAAAATTGCAAAAGAAAGCGGGTGACACTGAGTGGGATGTGAGAGATTCAAATGATACATGTACATATGTACAAAGGATAACAACTCACACCTAAGAATGACTATTCTTAGGTGCTTTCATGAGGCATGGGTAATCAATATAGATTCTTGCATGGTGAATAAGAACCACCGCTTCACTTTAACCCAAAAGTATAGTACTCCAATTGCCAATAGTACATAGACCCTACCATGCATCCACCCATTAATGTTTGCAATCATATATACACTATGTACAAACATTGTAGCCTTCACTTCAAGCATGTTCATATCCAATGTAAATATTCTACCAATTCTGTTCCCCTTTGCAACCACGTGGCATCACTATTGAAATCTTCTGCATAACATCCATGAAGATTAAACTTCACTTGCAGACCCTACTCAACCATTTCTCCGATTGCAACCAAGTTCTTTGTAATATTTGAAACATAAAGTAAACTAGCCAAGTACTTCAATTTACCATCAGTATATTGAAAAGTAGTTTATCTAAGTTTGACATATCAAAAGCACACTTTGTAATTTTTGGAGTATACTTAAGATTTCTCGCTTAAATAAATTCTCTTTATATATGTAAAGTTTTTATTAGTCCATGAAAATCAAAACCCCATTTTTTAAAACCCACATGCTACCTTACATAATCCTAGGTGAACCCCCATGAGGGATTCTTAAGGTTTCTTTCCCTTAAATAAAACCTCTTTATATAAGTAAAGGTATTATAAGTCCATGAAAATCAAACCCCATTTTGTTAAACCCATGTGCTACCTTACACAGTTCTTGATGAAACCCACAAGGGATGCAATAGAGTCATGGGCTTAGCAAGGGAATGTTAGGATGTTGTGGCACGATTGCTAACCATACTCCAACAAGATTTTCAGTGGTCATGGTTCGAAAAGAAGATATAGCATACTTGATTGCTAACCATACTCCAACAAGATTTTTAGTGGTCATGGTTCAAAAAAAAGATACAACATACCTCCCTTACTTTGGCCACTGAATATGGACACTCAAATCCAAGGAGAAGAAACATGTGGAGGTGGGTAAGCAATCTCAATGTGGACTTTCCTTTCCTAGTTTTTAAACTTAGTAAGTAATATGTTGTCTATTTCTTTCAAAGAAAGAAGGGGTGGGGCGGTGGGGTGGATCTAGTGAAAGTTTTACACATGTCTGGAATTTTTTGATGGGAAATGAGATTGTTTTTTGGCACAAGATTAAGGGAGGCATTTAAAATCTACAATTCTAAGGAACCCTTTAAACACCTTAAATATGAGTATTAATTGGGGTTTTTGTAGTGTAGCGAATCTTGGAGGTGTAACATATGTTTATCAATGTAAGAAATCATAACACTACATATGGTTGCAATATAACCTATAATAAAGGCCCTCTCTCTCTCTCTCTCTCTCTCTCTCTCTCTCTCTCTCTCTCTCTCTCTCTCTCTCTCTCTCTCGCTAGTGTGTGTGTGTGTGTGAGTATATCTCACATACATGTGTGTGTATGTGAGACAGAGAGAGTGTGTGTGCATGCACGCTTGCAAGCACATGGTTTACACACAATAGTAGTGAGAGAGGATTAAAATTGCAAAGTTATGGAGTGTCAAAGTTAATATCATTTATTAATTAGAAGAACAAGTGGATATGTTGATGTGCTCATGTGAGTGCAATAAGTTTAAACCACCTCGATGTTGTAGAGAAGGTTGCATTTGACAGATTTAAGATGGCTTCATGTGCCATATTCCATATTATAAGATTTAAGATGTGTTGAATTGCTACCAAATATATCATCGTTTTTGCAATGCTTTGAAGAGTTCTAACATAATTATTTCAAGAGTGCTTTAAAGTTTTGTTTTCCATCAGTATTACATGAAGGTTGAAACATTTTCTTTCACATATCATATTATAACATGGGATGATGGAAAAGCATGCGCATTTAACATGCTTGAGACATCATGCCTATGATTTCTTGGAAGATTGACTAAATATTTGGAAAGTAGACCAAACGTCAATTGATTGTGTTTAAACCAAAGGAAATGCAACTTGTGAGTGACCTTGTTGCTTCAAAATCTATGTGACAAGGCAAAGTAAAGGTCAGAAAAGTAGGAGGAACTCTCAAAAACTACTAAGATGTACCATGTACCCTTGAGTTTGGGATCTCCTCCTCCACTTCGAAATAGATGCCTATACCTTAGGCGAAACCTAAGAATGGTCTTTGACTCGAATTTTTAGTGAAGTTGGCTCTAATACTTCTTTTGTCTACTATTGGACACAATCCATGCATGTTTATAGTAATTTTAAGGACTAGTACTGCACTTTTGGGTGTTTTTAAATTGAGCTGAACTCAGTTTGAGTGAAGAGTGCCTCATGATAAGTTAAATTGAGCTAAACTCAGTTTGAGTGAAAAGTGCCTCTTGATAAGTTATATGTCATGCGTGCACATGTTTTTTCTTTCGAATTCGCCACCTTAAAAGACAAGTTGACATATCTCCATGTCAACGGGAGTGTGGTGGGCTGGTTAGGGTAATACACTGGGTTCATTAAACATGAAAGAGATTAGACATCACTTGTGAGGTATTTTGTAAGGGACATTTAATGTGACAATTGCGTGATTCCAAAGACCTCAAATTTTAAAACGAAAAATGGTCTACGGTGAGTATAATCAATAAGCGAGGCAGACAAGCATGAATTATTAGAAAATTACAGGGCCTGGAGGAGGCGCCTTCATGCGGGGGGCACCTTCTGTATTCACCTACTTCATGTTAATGTTTCTTAACCCAAAAAAAGGGGATTGGAGCTGCCAATCATCAAGGGAAGTGAGAAATGCATGGGGAGCAGATTAATGTTTAAATAAACCGCGCAAGCCAGGGTGGTGACAATTGTGGGTTGTGAAAAGTAGCCGCATGTATTGGAAGATTCTGGAAGATTGTACGGTACATGTACATGTGGAGGAGGTTTATTACAAGGGTGGCGAGTCTACAATGTTGCTACAGGGAAAGTGTGCGATTAAGGGGGTACTTAGGTAGGGAGATTAGGGGATGATCTCGGGGAAAGGAGGTAGGGGCAATGTGGGTGAATTGGAGAATATCACCAGGCGATATGAGTAGGCAGCAATGCGAACTTAAGGAAATTTGAGTGATTAGGAGGGGACATGTGGTTGATTCAGGAGAGCGATTAAAAGGAGAGTTAAGAGGGTAGATTGAGAGGGAATACGAAGGGATTGACGCGTAATTAAGGGGGACTAGGGTGATTAAGGGGGAAGCATGCACGGATTAAGAACAATGGGAAAGATTCAGAGGTGATCAGAGCATGGCTTTGAAGAAGCCAATGGAACAGTTGCTGCAGAGGAAGCGCTGGGGAATGGCATCAGAGTCGGCAATGTTGCCGCAGCGAGTGTGCTGCCAAACTTCGCAAACGTCGCAGGCGATCATGCGCTCGCCATCATCATCCTTCGTACCGCAGGGGCAGTCCACGACCCAGCTATCACTGCCGCCTTCGAAGCGGAGCTCGCTGCCTGCATCGACCCCGCTGCCATGCACCACTACATGCGAACCCGACTCGATGTTTCCAAACAGCAGATCATCATCATCAACACCTTCCAGCGTGGGAACTACCTCTAGTTTGAAATCACGCATAATGAAGTAGGTATCTCGGAAGGCCCTCTCGGCTTCACGCTTGAGCTCACTCACGGTGGCGTGCGGGGGGAGCACCACCAGCTCCGCAGGCGGACTCGGCCTCTTGCTGACGGCGCCGCTTCCTACGCTGCTGCCGGTGCTAGTGCTTCCGCTGCTGAGCAGCGCATCCAGAACATCATCAAGCAGCCCTTCCTCAGCCCTGTGCAGCAGCTGAATATCCTCCTCCTTGATATTCACAGTGCACATGACCCTCAGCATTTGATCATCGTCGTCCATTCCCCACTCTGTATTGGCGCACTTCCTTGTCACCTCGCCCCTGTAATCCTTCATCATCTGCTTCGTATCCAATATGATCCTCGTTGCAGTCGGTATCGCTGTCAGCACGCTCTTCATCCCCCTCCTTGCCGGCTTGTAGCTCTCCAGCACATTCCTGTACAGGTACACTATGTCTCTCAGCACCTCTGCTCTCCCCACCTCGCACACTGTACTATCCAAAGCTCCCTTGGAATCAGAACGAATTCCAGTACTGTTTGCAGCAACGCCGCCATTGACATCTTCCAAGCTATACTCCAGCACTTTGGTGATTGGATTCACCGCTCTGCGTACCACATGTCCCCCCACTACTCTATTGCCCAGCGATTTCAGCACGAAATCTAGTAAACCGGTGTCGCCAATGTAAACCCGAGCGGCATCACGAACATCTTGCCTTGGCATCCACTTCTTCTCACAGTTCTTCAGAGCTTCAACAATCACCTGCGTTGCAAGCTCCAGACGTTTCACCGACCATCTGCAAGGCATTTCGTTACCGGAGGCATTGCCGCTGCCGTTAGCGCTACCGTTGCCGTTGCTGTTGCTGTTGCTGCCGCCGCCCTTGCGCTCCTTCTCCTGATCTCTATTGAAGCTGATCTTCGGAAAACTCTTGTTAGTGGACGCGTGTAAAGGCAGCCTCGCCTTGAGTTCCATCATAAAGCGAACCAGGTCTCCCACTGTCTGCAGAGACTGGCCACTGATCCGCTGATACATGGTCACAATGGAAATCACATCTTGATCCACACCCTCAAAGTGCTGCGTCATAACGTTCAACGGCATTCCACGGATCGCTTCAATAGCTTTGGCGTACATTTGCTGTGTGATGCCGAAGCTTCCATGGCCGAACTTGTAGCCCCACCTGCTGAACCAGGATTCTCCATAGGCGACGCAATGCAAGAGCCTGAACTCAAGCGATCTTTTCTTCGCGAGGTCCTCTACGCTTACTTTCCTGTTATGCAGGAAATACAGCAGTCCTTTTTCGTGGTAGAAGAGAATGAGAGGATCAAAGACAACAGATTTTAATGGATATGGCATAAATAGCTGCACACAGGTCTTACCTGGCACGAAGCATAGCACAGATGCGATCCCAGAGGTCGACTATTTCTCGACCAGATGCGTGTCGCGATCCCTTCTCCCTTCCATTCACGCAGAGAAGGTGCCCGAAGCCATTGCAGTGTAGCACGCCGTGCAGAAGGTGACTCTGGAGGTCCAATATGCTTCCTTGCACTGCATCTTCGTTGCATGTTGAGCAGCTGTAAACGGAAGGCGCGATGGGCTCACGGCAGTTCGGGCACACCTTGCCGCTTGCAGCTCCGGGAACAGTTCCGAGCGGCCGATCACCGATCTCCGGCGCTGGTATGATGAAATGGTAACGGCGGTTCGAAACCAAGTGGTGACTCCAGCCTGCTTACACGACAACAGCAAGTGTGGTAAGATTTAGGGTTTGGCATCATCTTGGCGTTACGGTGTGTTGCATGACTTTGTAACAGAACGGAAGAATCGCCAGATTCGATTAGAAGAGGGTGGATCTCATGATTGGCACAAGCCAGCTAGCCTTTGAGCTAAACGCAGATTATTGCTGCAGTTAGGCAGAGAGATCGTGTTAAGGCACAATTAAACGCACCGATGCAGCGGCAATGGTCGCAGTGAGGATGACGAGAGTTCTGGGTATCCTCCTCTACGATAACGAGGGAGATGTGAGCGCTGTGCAGGTCTTCCTGCAGAGCTATGGTCCAAGCTGCGCGGCCCTCCACATCGTATGGCTCACGCTCTGCAGCGTTCTGCAGGAAAGCTCGCACATTGTCGCGGAAGGGGCCATCGTAGTCGCAGGGACAGCCGGGATCACCGAAGGTGTTGAAGCTGAACACGCGATCGTATCTTCGGCGCTTGCGAGAGGCAGGGTTCTCCATGGCGACAGCAGGCAGAGAGAGAGAGAGAGAGAGAGAGAGAGAGAGAGAGAGAAGCAGGATAAGGGTGAGAAGCGAGGGTTTTGAGGAAGGAAAGATAGGGTTTGGGATCAGAGCAGGAAGTGAATTAGGGTTTGTTGCAGAGATATTTCGAAACAGAAGCGGAGGAGAGAGAAGCTACGGTGTTGGAGAGGTGCAGGGAAGAGGTTAGGGTTAGGGTTCGAAGAGGAGAGAGTGCTAGGGTTTGCAGCATGGAGGAGTGCTACAGGAGGGCTTGCAGCTAGCTACAGAATAGCATGATGAGAGAAGCTTGTTTAAAAGTGAAAAGCGAGACCACCTGAAATTAAATTATTATTTTTAAATTCGGGGAAAAGAAGCGGGCTAGTTAGGTTATGGGGAAGGCGGGCCGGTAGAATAAAATGATGTCCTGGAGTGGGCCCGTCTCTCGTTATTTATCGTTATGGCCATGGGTCATTCATGTACATACATACACACATGTGACATAGCCATGTATGCATGCCCAATCATGCCCCAGTGCATGCGGCAAAAACGGTTTTTGTTGAGAACTACCCACGTGCGAAGCGACCGTCAACTGCTTCCAAGTTCCCCCTATCATGACAGTCTCGAAGCTCTCTCTCTCTCTAAATTCTCTCCTCTCTCTTTCTCTCTCTAAAATCGGGCCGCCATTTTTGAATCACTATAATAAAAACTGGTGTGTGTACACGTGTGTGTGTGTGTGTGTGTGTTTTTTTTATAATAAAAAAAACCACCTTCCCAACCAATCACTCTCCCTCATCATGCACCCATAATACTCAGCCTACACCTCTTGCATGCAATAAGAGCACGTTCACGTGCATGATGGAGGCGCATTTTGGACCTCGTCTTCAAGGTAAGCTTGTGTGAGACCTAGTTAGAGGTGGCTAGAGGTGTTGGAGTGTGTGGAGCGTTAGATAGTGCGGGTGCTAAAACGAACCGGGCTTTTTGAAATTCTCAAGTGAACCCTGCCTTTTCGATTACTTTGCTTTAGTGCTCTTTGACTTTAGTTTGTTGCCTTCGAATGCGAGCTCCATGCCAATGTGTGAACAGAATCTAACCACCATCATTTTACCCACTCCCTCCACATAGTATTCTCACTCAATGGTGTAATTGCATAAATTCTAGTAGGTAAACATTTTCCACCAAGCCAACATCACCCATCTATTTGTATTATGTATTAAGTTAATATAGCTGCAACAAGTATAGTAGATCTACTCCCCTAATTTCTTTTAAAAGCATTAATGCTAGAAATATATAGTAGAACTATTCCCTTGGTTCCTTATAAAAACATCAATGCTAGAAATATATAGTAGATCCATTCTCCTGGTTCCTTACAAAAGCATCAATGCTAGAAGTACATTTTTGTTGGTGTGTAGCAGAGTTGGTAAGGCCTTCAACTCCTTCTTTGGGGCTTAAGTTCAAATGCATGATGTGCAAAAAAACTTATCATCATAACTTTAAGTAGTTTCAATTCCAAGAAATAATATAGTACATGTTTCTTCTTCACCTTGACCAATTAAAACAATTACCACTTGCGCATAACAACCTAGCGGCAGCACATTTAAGTCTTAACGGGAGATCCTGGGTTTGAATCCATTTAAGTTTTACGAGAGATCCTGGGTTTGAATCGCGTTGGGCATGGCTGGGTGATAAGGAGGTAGAGCCTGTATGCATGAATTTAAATGTCGGTCTCTCAAAAGAGTTACTCCTTCAAAAAAATGATATGATGTTCACTTTCTTCTACTTGGCCATTTTGAAGTGATATATTTGAATTGATGAATGCCCAACTTTATGCTGTTCAAACTTGAGAGATAAATGGCATGGATTTATTAAAAAAGGACCTTATTAATGCTCTTCTGCTATAATATTATTTGAAGTTGAGAGACAAATTGCATGGATAAGGAAGATGTTGCTTTTTCTTCTTAACTATTTTAAATATTGAAAGGTCATCTTCTTAACTAGTTTAAATATTGAAAGGTAAACAACTCCAAGACTTAAAAGTTTTACCATTAAAAGAATCTTTCTCTAACTACCTCACAAAAACTCCTTTAATTAACTATTTATATGCAGCTTGTCTGGTGCTTTATATATTTGAGTTTTACGTCATTGACTCGTCATTGACAACAAGCGAATTAATAATCTTATACACATGTAGTTATTCTTAATATTTTGCTATGATATCGAAACAACAATTACATTGCTATGCTATTGGGTTCAAGTTGCATACATATCTCTATGCACTCAATTTACTATGATTTAGATTATTTTAAATCCTTTCTCATGGTAGGAATTATGCTTAGTCTTTATCAAATACATATTTTCCTTTTGGAAAAATTATCAAGTGAAACTTTCAAAACTAATTCAAAAACATATACCACTACCAATGTGCATAGTGATGCCACCATCCAATTTAATCATGTCATGTATAAGCTAAAAACTTGTGTTCCAACAAGCCTTGGATCATGCTTCTAATATCTAGAAGCAAAACATGTTTATTCAAGGTGGAGGGATGCTATGATTGCATAACAAAAGAAATGAAAAATAAAACAAACTCATAGTTAAATATCCCCTCCAATATAATAGATGGTTTGCAAGTGACATACACGCACTTCACGGTCAAAGATTGAATGGCCATTATTTTCTTTGAAAATGGAAAAAAAAACTAAAGAATAGGGGGTTTATGGTCATGCCATAGAACACAATAGAGAAGTAGGGTGAATTGTGAAAAGTGGAAAATTGTAGGAGGGCCTTTTTGGGCCTTGCAATATTCTTATTTCAAAGACCATATAAGCCCTAATTTGTAGCCTAAAACTAGCTTTATATAATAGGTCCCTTTAGGTTCACATACTATCCTAACCTAGGTAGCATAGGGTAAAACTATATTCTAGCTATATATTTTAGCCATATGGTGCAAACTAGCTCTATATCTTCTACAAAAATCAAAACCCAAGACCTTCACAAGTGTTTTAGTGTGTGCATACTATATTATGGCCTATAACTCTAACATGATCTTTTCTCCAAGAATATTGTAAGCTTTCACTTAAATAAAAACATGAAAAATTACACAAACAAAATTATCACTTCACCATAACTTAGCATAAAGAAGAAAAATACTAAAACACACCAAGAACAAAAGCATTCATATTTTTAGCCCATAGAGCAATAAATAGCACCTATTCCACTTTTGGGCTTTTACTTTACAATAGATAAACTTGTCTAAAGACGTTTGAAGTTTTTTGCATAATCAAACCATGGGTCTAACAACACATGCAAATGAACCAATGCTTACAAAGTTAATTGTGCTCACACACACATAAAACTATTTTGTGCACACATGCATGTATACTCTAGCCGCATGATAGGATACAAAATAAAAAATGTCAAAATTAACACATGATCTTCATCTTCACACCACTTCTCAATCTACCATCCATATGACAGCTCAATCGGTACACCGCCACATAGTGCACGATACCTTAATTGGTATATCCTCGCACATCTCACCACCTATACTTATAGACATGATACTTATAGACATGCTCCACGTTAGTTAAACAATCAATTGAAGTCACATCAATTAATCCCAACGCTACCTTGAGAAATAGAAAACCATAGTATCAAACTACTCATACCCCCACTAGCACAGCACTACTCGTATCGGCCACTGGTACAACACACACAAGCATCCCTGATATAAAATAAGAAATGTAATTCCCAAAAATACAAGAGTGATTTTCGTAACATTCCCTCTTGCTTGGTTTGGAATTATCCTTAGTTACTTAAATCTCTAAGAGGATGGCTTCATGATTAGTGTGGAAAACTTGATCAATACATATAATACACACATGTAACAATCAAATCAAATGAATATATGTGAAACAAGTCGAAGTGTCCCATACCATAGAGGCACATTCCACGTACACACATAAAATATAAAAGATAGAAGACTTAAATGTGTGTGGTGTATGTATATAAAATGAATATGATATTCCATACCACCAGATTAACTCCACATAATACTCCTTTAAAATAGAAGTTTGAGGTAAAAGGGCCATTTCCCCCTAAAACTTTCATTTTGACACAATTTTTTCTTATTTTAAGACTAATTAACAAAATAGTAATAATACTTGAAACATCTTAAATGAATATTGATGTTGCAAAAAGATATAAGTAATGTTGTCAAGGAGTTGCAAGACTTGTTAACTTAGAAGTTAGTATCATTTTAATGAAAAATTATTAAGAATTAGGTTATTTCGTAATAAATGAGTAATACAATTGTGGTTACTAATTTTTTCATTGATTATAAATCTTCTTGAAGAGGTTGAGATAATCTTTATCTCAAATTTAAATTTTTTGGATGTCTTAGGGTAAATTTCAATACTTGAATTCAAAATTATAATTTGTCCTTGAGTATTTATAATTATTGAATTACTAATTCCTTGGGATACTCACAAGAACAAAAGTCTAAATGTTATAAATTTTCCACTTGAACTTAAAGAAACTTTTATTACTTGTGCTAGTAATTATCTGATATCTTTGGTATTATCAAATTTGAAAAAAAAATGTTCTCTTCTATAAATACGTTACCTTTTGTTAGGACTATAAATTGGACATACTAGTTTGCTAACTAGAAACAATAACTTGAGACACTAGATTATACTCTTGACCATATTATTAAAAAATTACTTGATTTACAATAAAACTAAGACTGAAACTTTAGGTCAGATCTTATATTTGCTGAGTATTTGCCAATTCTACATCTTGATTAGATCTTGTGCTTAAGGGTGCTAAATCTTGGACTTGATTAAATCTAAGTAAATCTTGGACAAAATGTAGATGGTTGTAAGATGGTCTTAAACTTATATTGGATTCTTGCAAACTCAAAACTGTGTGCTTAAAACTTGAACTTAGAATATTTTACTAGGGTCAACTAGTTTTTATCTTGGCCTAACAATTCAATAATGTAATAATTTATCTTGGTCTTACAATTTGATCTTGATTTTAACTTAAATTGATAGTCAACTAATTCTTTCATATTGGGAACTAGCTCATGGTCAGATGATGTTGTAGCCTTCCTATTATCTCAGGTTGACTAAAGTTACTATGAAAGACTATTATCCACTATGGCTTTCTATCTAAATCCTATAGGAATTAGAAAAGACTATACAGTAAAATACAATAGCAACTATGAAACTGTTTGTAAATATGAATTTATACGCACCTCTCCCTTTAAATAGTGTCGGTTACATTACCCTCTTGCTTGAGATGTTTACCATAAATGAAAAGAAAGCAGTTTCATTAGAATACAAACTTTGTTTTCAGCAGTCCTCGCAAAATGGGTTAATACTCCAAGAGCATATTTCACAAGCAAGAATCTATTTATTGTTGGAATTAGGGTTACAGGAATGCACACACAACTTCAAGAAGATGAGGAAGCTTGAGCACAACACAGTAGTGTATTATGAGTGCCAAAAATGAAAGATAACAAGCCCTAGAAGATAATGGGCGTATATACAATGCACGGGGGAAAAAACCTCCTAGTGAGGGAAAAAGTGCCCCGGCGGTCCTAAGTGTGTTCACACACATCACTACTATAATATGGTAACAAATCCCCCCTGGAGTGATGCGGTGAACAAGAGCTAGCACTCATGTATAGGGAAGTGTCTAGCTATGTGGACGAATCCACAAAAGGGAGTAAGCCCAAAGCTTTGCGAAAAGCTTCGAACTTCTCACGAGGCAGAGCCTTTGTGAAAAGGTCTGCAAGGTTATCCTGTGTTGGCACATAAGCCAAACTGATCTCTCCTGCAGAGAGTCTCTCCCTGACATAATGGTAGTGCACCTCAATGTGCTTCGTACGAGCATGGAACACTGGGTTCCGCGCAACTGCCAATGCGCTCTGACTGTCAGTGAAGATGGTGGTGGCAGATGGCTGCCCAACACCCAAATCAGCCATAAGGCGTCTGAGCCACACACACTCAACCGTAGCTGTGAAAGCTGCCCTGTACTCAGCTTCACAACTAGAAGTGGCCACAGTAGGCTGCTTCTTGCTCAACCATGATATGCATGAGCTTCCAAGCATGAAGCAAAAACCACTCGTGGACACGCGTGTGTCATAACAACCAGCCCAGTCAGAATCTGAAAAAACATGTAAATCTGGCGGCAATGATCCCCCCTTGGGATAAAACAACCCAAGATGCCGAGTACCACTCAAATAGCGAAAGATACGCTTCACTGCCTGCCAATGCTTAATGCCTGGGCTATGCATAAATCTGCTCACCTGTGAGACTGCAAACTGAATGTCTGGCCTCGTAATGCATACATAAATGAGGCAACCAACAGCTGTCTGATAGAGTGTGACATCAAAGTGATCTCCAGCATCATGAAGACTCAACTTCAAACCTGTCTCCATTGGAGTAGCAATAGGCTTGCAGTCTTCAAGGCCAAATCTCCGCAACAATGTTTCAATATACTTTGTCTGACACAAAGCAATACCTCCATCACACTGCTTAAATTGTATCCCCAAATAATGATGCAAATGCCCCAAATCTGACATCTCAAAAGAGGCATTCAAATCAGCCTTAAAATCAGCAATATGACTCTCATTTGGTCCTGTGAGCAGCATGTCATCGACATAGAGAGCAATGATTAGATGTACACCATCCACACGTTTAACATACAAAGTGCTTTCTGTTGGACTATTCTGAAACCCATGTGCAGTCAAATATGCATGTATTTTTTCATACCAAGCTCGTGGAGCTTGCTTTAAACCATATAAAGCCTTTTTTAACCTGCACACTTTGTTTTCCTGCCCTCTTTGAACAAAACCACGAGGCTGCGATACATACACCTCCTCATGCAAATCTCCATTTAAGAACGCAGTCTTTATGTCCAGCTGATGTACATTCCAACCATTATGAGCTGCTAATGCACAGATGCTACGAACAGTGGTCATACGACATGTGGGAGCAAAAGTCTCATCAAAATCAATGCCCTTCTCTTGAGCATAACCTTTTGCAACAAGCCTAGCCTTATGGCGATCCACTGTGCCATCAGGCTTACGCTTCAATTTGTATACCCACTTAGTGCCAATGGCCTTCTTGCCAGGGGGCAAGTCACATAAAGACCATGTACTATTCTTCATAATAGCATCGTATTCTGCTTGCATAGCAGCCATCCAATTTTCTGAACTTTGTGCCTCATCAAATGAAACAGGCTCACTTTCATCGCACATACTAGAAACAGCCAATGCATAACAATCTGACGCATAAGAGGCACCATGAGAGCTAGAACGAGTGCGACTAGACAAAGGGGCATCCAACTTGCTGTCACGCAAAGTCTGCACCAGCCATCTAGGCATGTTCCTAGAGCCCTCAATCTCTTGTCTCTCATCCTCAAGTGCATCATGCACATCTGCATCAGATATAGGCTGATCTGTGCCATCATTTAAAACCTGCATAGGCTGAAAAACTGCCTCATGAGGTATTGCACTTGACTGTGCACCACTGAAAAGAGGCAACAATGTATCATAGACATCACGTGAGCCGATATCTGTCTCCTTAGTACATGAAACCAAGGGCTGAACTGCATCTTCCACAAATACAACATCACGGCTAACCAAAATGCGCTTTGTCTGTGGATGATACAAACGATAGCCTTTGCTCTCAGCACTATATCCAACAAAAATACATTTGACAGCTTTGTCATCCAATTTTCTGCGATGTTGCACAGGCACTAATGCATATGCCAGGCAACCAAAAACACGTAAATGGCCAACAGATGGCTTGCGGCTATGCCAAGCCTCATATGGAGTGACAACCTGTAATGCTTTGGTGGGACACCTGTTTAGTACATAAGTGGCACACATGACAGCCTCAAGCCAAAAACCATGTGGTAGACTTTGACTCTTAACCATACATCTTGCCATTTCCATGAGAGACCTGTTTTTTCTCTCAGCCACACCATTTTGCTGTGGTGTATACGGCACTGTACATTGGTGTTTTATCCCACGCTCAGCCAGAAATGCATTAAATTCTGAAGACATATACTCCCCCCCTCGATCTGAACGGAGGGTGCCCATCTTACTTTCTGACACATTTTCAGCCATAACCAAAAACTGTTTGAAGCACAAAAACACTTCGGACTTTGCCTTCAAAGGATATACCCATGCATGCCTGGTAAAATCATCAATGAAAGTCACGAAGTAAAGGTAGTTTCCAAATGATGGAGTTTGCATGGGACCACAAACATCACTGTGAACAAGCTGCAATCTGCGTTCAGCTCTCACTGATCCATCTTTGGGAAAGGAAGCACGCTGCATTTTACCCAATATGCAGCCCTCACAAACATGCTTGACAGGTGCCTCAAGCTTAGGCAAAGAAGACACCATTTCAGATTTCTGCAGGCGCAGCAAACTTGCAAAATTCAGATGACCAAAACGTGCATGCCACAGTTTTGCATTTGAAATAGCCTGCGTATCCATAATAGCACATGCTGAATCCTCTACACATTTGCCATCCATATTGAGCTTATACAGCCCTCGACATAGTGAACCAGATGCTACAATGATGTCACCACAAGAGAGATCATGAACAGTACATCTGTCATCCACAAATTTTACAACCAAACCTGTTTTGGCAAATGCGGAGACTGACAGCAGATTCTTTTTGATCCCTGGCACATACAATGCATCAAAAAGTGTAAAGGTGTTGCAATTTGCAACATTCAGCACAATCTGTCCAACTCCTTTAACGTGATAAGAGGAGTTATTGGCACAAGTGACAGTATTCCCTGTGGGAGCAGACTCAAGGAAAGTGAATAAACTGCGCTGCGAGGTGATATGCTTAGTGGCACCACTGTCAAAGTACCATACATCTGAATCTACTGCAGACATACATGTGTCATGCAAAGATGGGTCATAACTGCACTGCGCATTGAATGCCCATTCTGTATCTTGAACAACATTAGCAGATTCATTGTTAGAAGGAGAGGCATCTGCAACAGCCATACCAGCCTCTTTCTTCTTAGCCTCTTTCGCAGCCAGCTTAGGACACGCTTTGATGACATGATCATTTCCCTTACAGTACTTGCAAAATGTCTTCTGTTTGTCACCCTTCTTCTCATCTTTGTCTTCCTTCTTTGGTTGCGCAGCATTTGCAGATTTCTGCTTACTAGAAGAAAAGCCAGCTTTACCTTTCCCGCTTCTCTGACTAGCAACGAAAGCTTGATCTGCGACACGCATAATATTCCTGTTTTGCCTTGACTGGTCTTCTTGCAGCAAAACAGAAACTAACTCCTCAAATGATAAGGCATTGGGATTGCCTTTCATCATCAAGCGAAGAGTGGAAGCAAAACCCTGATAAGAATCTGGTAGACCATTCAAAACAGTCTGCACAAGTGAACTGTCTGACAGGATTTCATCTGCAGAAATGAGCTGCTCTTTGAAATCCTTGATCTTTGTCAAAAAGCTATCCATAGAATCACCTTCGTTCATATGCTCACTCTCCAACTGTTTTCGGAGGTAAGCAACACGAGCCTCATTTCTTGCCTGATACAATGTGGCAAGTACATCCCAAGCATCCTTAGAAGTCCTGCAGGAGCGAATATGTGGGATAATGGTACGTTTGACAGACAGCGCAATCAAGGCATGAGCCTGCGCATCTCTACCATCCCAACGAATCTGCTCTGCTGAAAGTGGTGGTTCTCGAACAGCTGCTACAGCACTTGTGCCTGCACCATCATCAACAGTACCTGTTTCTGATGTGTTTGCAGCATTCCCAGCCACAATAGGACGTGCATCAATACCCTGCACAATGTTCCATAACCCCTTTGCTACCAATACATGTCGCATCATATATGCCCACAATGGATAGTTGGTGCCATCCAACTTATCCTCAGCAGCCAACATGCGGAATACATCATTGTTGTCAGCCATGGCCAATGACTGTACTACTAGATGTAAATACTGTCTGTAAGAGGTAAACCTGTATAAAATCGACCTGTGCTATGTAGCACAGCCCAAAACAGACGAATGGGCACCTGTCCTGCAGATTTTAATCTTGACAGAAAATCTGCACAGTAGGACGATTTTGCCTGCGCAGTACTTGGAATGCAAAAATGGAGGGCGAAATGACTTCAGATCAAAATTCTGAAACGAACAAGCCCTACGGGCTCTCCCACGGCATATACTAACCTGCAGACGCTCGTGAAACCTCGTCACAATCGGAGGAGATGAAGCGGCAGGTGCCGGTGATGCTGCCCGGGAGGAGGAAGCCTGCTCTGATACCAATTGTTGGAATTAGGGTTACAGGAATGCACACACAACTTCAAGAAGATGAGGAAGCTTGAGCACAACACAGTAGTGTATTATGAGTGCCAAAAATGAAAGATAACAAGCCCTAGAAGATAATGGGCGTATATACAATGCACGGGGGAAAAAACCTCCTAGTGAGGGAAAAAGTGCCCCGGCGGTCCTAAGTGTGTTCACACACATCACTACTATAATATGGTAACATTTATTGTGTATAAAAAATGATACAGAAGCTTTATGTTAGAATCAAATGTTTGTAAAGAAGAAAAATAACATGTATGTTTAAATTATTTTAAGAATTAAAATTTTAATAGGTTTAAATAGTAAATGTTCATATAAAACTTAGTATCACAAAGTAGAGTTAAAAGTAACTATTGATATTGGAGTAAGAGAATTTCACCTTAAATTGATGGTTTGTTTGCTACAAAATAAAATTTGAAAATGGTTATAATATTAATTGTAACACATTTTATAGTCCTCTAACAACCTGAGTATGGTCTATTACAAATATATTTTCAAGTGGTAACTTGGATTTAGGATAATCTAAACGATTAAGAAATTCTTCATTGACTATCAAGTCATCTTCGATGCTATATCCCCAAATGATTTCCTGTCATTCCATGAGTCAACAAAATTGAATTTTTGGAGTAAATAATCTAGTGTTTCGGATAGGAATCATAACAAAACACTCTTCGTGATCTCGTGTTCATCCTCCGTTTTGTTGTTGAAGATTGGTCGCAATGTTTTGAATTTATTTGAATTTCGTTCTTCCAAGATACAAGCTAGTCGAATACACTTTGTCATAAGTGGTAGTAGTTCTGATGATTGATAAAGATCATGAGGCGATGTTTGAGTCATTTCAATTTAAAAACGATGTTCCAATTATAGAAACTTTTAACACTAATTTGGTAGCTCACCTAGACATAAATATGTCTTTTTAGGGGTTTGCTAAAAATTTCATATCTTGCGAATGGGGGCAGTATTTTAGTATTTCTCTTCTAGAGCATATCTTCATGAATGTGGCAAACCTTGGAAAACTATTAAAATGATAAAAATAATTTTAAATATAATTGATAAATCACCATAAGCAGAGGTATATCTAGCACTATAATCTAAACAGGTTATGAATTTACAAAGTAGGTTTCTACATGTAAGAAAAAAATGATCTCGACTCATTATAAATTTCTCCTAAACCTTACATAGTACTTAAGAGATGAGAGATAGATTTTCCATGACAAAAAAATATTGCATTAATAATTAATTCAATTAAATTTACTTCTTAGAATCTCTTCTAAATATGACAAAAGTGTGTCAAGCTTATATGGTGGTTTACTTTAGTTATACTAATAAATCAATGTCTACACTAAAGTAATCGGTCAAGAATAAATATCTAAACATTTCAATTTAGTTAGAAGACAAGGTGATGGTCTCAACTTTCAAAACTGCATTGATAACAAAACAATGTGTATGAACCGTTGCTTATATTTGGATCATCTAGTGAGAAACTTATATAGTTATTATTATGTAAAATGACTAGATATTCCACTTAAAGCTCTATGAGATGTTTAAAAATGCGTGAAGTAGTCACTTATTCCATAGTAATAAATATGGTTCAAAATTTATAAACTTTGTCTGAACAAAGTGCATAAAAGGATAGACAAACTACCACCTAGAGAAACCTCTAACACTAAACAACACTCTTGGCTTACTGTGTGGCCACCCCCTCTCAAACCATTATGGAGATCTAAAACCTCACTGACGGGTGAAGATAAAGACCATCCCCCAAACCTCAACCTCAAGAACCCTTTAAGGAGGCCACCTAGAAGGAATGAGTACCTAAAAGTACCCTGGCTAGCTAGGGAAAGTACAACGCCCATGCAAGGACATGGCATCCACCATTTGGCCCAAAGCTCAACCTTGAACAGAGATCTACCAAAATGGGAGTCCCACACCACAGAGTTCTATCCAAACCCCGAGCCCTGTTAGATCCCCCTCAAGCTGCTAGAAGCCCAGGGTTTCTACAAAGGAAACCCATCCATGCAGTGGCCATACTCATCCTTGTTCCCATCAAAGAAGAACCACCCATGTTGCCAAACCATAAAGCGAACCGTGCACACATTTTTGGCCTAGCTGAGCAACCCCAAGGCTCAAAACCTGTGTGCCACATTGCAACACCGACTCACAAGTTGAAAAAGACACAGCTCAATCAAGCGCACCAACAAAGCTGGCCGCGTGATGGCGTCCAAGCTATTGTCGTGGATGGGCTAATGATTCTCCACCCTCGGTCGCTAAGCGCGTGCACTGTAAGCCTCAAATCTTAGTCCATGAGTATAGATACAACGTAGCCCTCCCTGCCAAGTGTACAATTACTACCTTCACTAGGAATGATGAAAACCCCAAAACATAATAAGAAATGTAAAAAAACAACAAAAAAACATGCATGTGCAAATGCACAAACTCTGCGCGTGCACGGGTGGTTGCAAGATGAGGTTATCTAGTTTCATGTAGTGGGCGCCCTTGGCTTTAGCTAGAAAATAAGCATTTTTTCAAGAAGAATAGCCAATCTCTCATGGTTAGCCAAGGAGTTTCACTTCAAGATCTTCTAATGAAACATCATATGCAAAGTTGGGCACCTAAAACTATAATCTGATCGAATATCCAATAATTGCAAATCCCCTTTTCTTTGGGAACCAAGTTTGTATACAGGCCCTGTCGTAGGTTTAGACAGGTACAGTGAATGTGAGTAAATTGCCTATAACTTTTACATTATTACTCATATGATGTTCCCACTTTGCATATCACAAATAAAAATAACATAGAGCTTAACTTGATTTATCGAGTAATTTTTGATGTGTTCTATTATTTTCTATATTATTTAAAAGGTATTAGAATTGTTAAAAAACATACTATTTTATCCTCCCACCATATCTACCATTTAAAATGCTCAAATTGTATGGATCTAGTGATGATTAGATTGGGAAAGATTAGTATAATGTGAGTATAAGGTAAAATTCCAAATCTAACGGTTGGATTTTTGTAGATTTACTTTGGAAAATTTATTATGACTGTTAGAGGCCCATTAAATCAATTGTAATTTAATTCTAGAAAATTAAATATTGAATCTTTCAATCTAAAAACTCAAGGGATCAATACTCTTGTTGCCATGAATTTATTAAAAAAAAATTAGCTTAATTTGAGTACGGGAAGGTCCATTTTCAATCCTCCCAAGTGAAAATTCCCATATTGTGTCCACTCTCCCCTTTTCAAGTCTAAAACCAATCCTAGTTAGGTGTGGAAATCTAGGCTTGGTAAACTTCACAGCTTAGGTTTCATTCCATGTGTGAGGCTTGGGTAGGCACAAATCTTATATATGCATGCCACTTTAAGTCCACATGAGCTTCGAGAGGATCCACATAAGCAGCTTGCCATCTCCACCCTCCATGTCAACATGGTCAACCTAGTTGACTCCCCACCTCATCATCCTAGTCATCATTAATGCCACATCATCTTGCCACCTTTGCATGCCACCTCGCACTTGGTGACATGGCATGCCACATCATGGAATTGCCACATCAACCATAATAGTGCCACATGTCAAGAGATTGCCACGTGTCATGCACACATGTGACACGTGGCACCTCCTTCCCACCTCCCCTCTTTTTTCAAAAACATATTTTTGAAAAAGTTAATTTAGTAATTTAGAGAAATAGAATATAGAATTTTAAATAATAAAATATATATAACTTATTAAATAATAGAAATAAAAAATATATATTAAATAATAGAATTTAAAATCATAAATTTTAAAAGATTATATTTTGGGATTAGATCAATAATATTATAATTAAAGTTCATATTATTAATTTAAAAAAAATAAATTTTTTAATTTAATATTTCTTGAAAATTTTTTATGTAGAATAAACCTTTGAATAAAATTTAAAAAAAATACTTTATTAAAAAAAGCAGTTATATAATTATAAAATAAAAGATATATTTAAAGATATATTTATATATCTAGTAATGATAAATATTTAGGCTTGTTAATAAATATTATTAATAATATTGATTTTTAAGTGGATAATAGTTTATCTTTAATTATCTTTATGTTTATCTTAATTATCCAATCAATCTTAGATAGGAAATCCAATGAGATTTGAAGTGGATAACCTATTTTTCCTATATAATCACACATCTCTAGTACTATCCCACACTTATCTCTAGTACTATCCCATCATTGAGCCTTTATAATATTTTCTCTCTTAGCTTCCTTGAGAATGGGTTCTCAAAGTCGTAGGAGTCGGAAACATGATAGGACTAGACTTCCCCCCATCCACCAAGTTCAAGAGGAGGAGAGGAGAAGGGTAGCTCGTGAGAGAAAGAGAGAGTGGAGAGCACGTCAACGAGCAACACCTTCCGTTGGCGATGATCCAAGCCTTGCTCCTCCTCTTCCACTTCCTCTCCCTTCGCCCTCTTCCCCCCCACTACCCCTTAGTTTAGATAATCCACATGAACCTGCCCTTCCTGAGTCCCCTTCTCTTCTACAAGAACCCACCCCCCCTCCTTTGGGCGCCCTTCATGTAGATAGGAAAGAACTATCAAAGTCAGGGGCACATCGTCGTGCCCATGCAATCTTCCATTCCTATTTCAAAGACCTCACGCCTTCATCACAGGCATGTGTGCTTGATGCTTTGATTGATCTGCCCAACATGGCCAACTGCAGGGCGCTTTCCGACATTGGAGGTCGAAGAGAGAGGAGAGCTGGCATGGCGATGCTACAAAGTGTTCGTCATTCCTATATAGTTAACAAGAAGAGGAACTCTGCGGATGCTTTGGCTGCTCGACGGGCTATTGTGGCAGCCATAAGTAGCTCCCAAATGAAGGGTAAGGTTAGTGCCACATCTCGCATCCTTTCCATAGCACCACACGCACTTAGAGTTGGGTCTATTAGACGACAAAGTTTAGATGCCAATGAGGTTGGTGCTTTGTGGGCGAGTAGTGGTCGTGTAGCTAGGCATGATCGCCTACTAGATGAAACCACTAGAACCTTGATAGAAAGTTTTTGGGAGGAGAATTTTTGTGCCTCGCCAGTTTTCAAGAAAGCTTTGCATAAGAGAGTGACAAGAGGAGTGTTCATTGAGCACGGTGCTTGCTTTCTTGAAATGACCCAAACTGAGTTGTATTCTCAGTTTGTGGCTTCGTATCCAGAGCTTAAAATTGGGCAAAGGTCATTTGAGGGGTGTAAGCCTTGGTTTGTGAGGTACTCACGTCAGTGTGACACATGTTGTTGTCGCTACCATGTTGAGTTCAAACTTTTTTATGATGTGTTCCGTTCTCTTAGTGGACATAGAGAGTTGCCTCGTAGTCCTCGTGATTTCATCCACTCTCTTTTGTGTGCACGCATGGAGGATGCCCAGTTCCATAGGATGCCTTGTGTGGAGAGCAAACAATTGCACATCATGTGGTTCACTTGCACATCTACAGATGGTAGATCTTGATGCAAGTGACCAAGAGATAGTGGCATGGCAACGTTATGAGTATGTGACACACCAGCTCCAGAGTGGTGGACAGTCCAGGAAGTTGCAGCTCGTGGACAAACATACACCACGTTGTCACTTCACAGCCACATTTAGGGAGCAGATCTACCCCTACATACGGCACAGTCATTGTGCCAAGTGGCATGATCGTCAGTTCCGAGCATGCCTGGCAGAGTTTCCTATTGGTGTGGTCGTCTCTGTGATTGATTTTGCAGAGAACTACACATTCACACCTTTTCAGGAGATACAATCTGAGTATTACTTCTCAGAGCAGGTAATGGTTATATTTCGTAATATTTGTTTTGTGTTTGAGTTACATTACTTATTTGATTTTTTGTGTCCTAAACGTATGTATTGCTTACCTCACCAGGTTGCTATTATGGTCCACATTAGCTATCGACATGCAGAGGCTCATGTAGATGGGATAGCGAGTACCCCCGAGACCCGTGTCATTATTCGAGAGTATCATTTCTATATCAGTGGTGATCGTTTACATGATGCACATTTTGTGCAACACTGTTGGTGGCATGATTGACCGTAGAGCCTCCCATGATTGTGACACAATACCTGGCACCTTGGGCTTACATTCCATCAGGAGCACGTGCATGGCGGCCCCCATGATTTACACACGACGGTTTGCATGCTTCTGTGGAGCATGTATGGATGGCGATTGGTCACATTGTGCCTCGAGAGGATGGGCAGATGCATGGATACAGACATTCCTCTCCCCCGAGCATCCTTCACATCCAGTGTTGTCTGATGAGCACACAGGTCCTATGTTCATGGTTAGTTATGATGACCTGACAGATTTGCTACAGGAGGGTGATGTATTTGCTGTTATTGCCAGTGAGGGAAATAGCGAGGGAGTAGACTACTATCTGATGAGTTGCACTAGGCCAAAGTGCATCCTTGACTAGGATGCAGTGGATGATCATGGGTTTTCTTATGACGCCCATAGCATGATTGTGGCAGGCCGGTTCTACCAGCAGATTCGACTTCATCGGGGGAGCCTTGAGTTCCAGCAGTGGAAGTGGGAGTTAGAGACATTTCAGTTCTCTCATCTAGTGGTTGCTACCAGGCTCACTCTTGATCGAGTACAGAGCCGAAAACACAGTTCTCACCCTCGTTTTCGGCTTCGAGTGGATGACCATGAGAGCATTCTAGAGCAATTGAGAGCTAGAGAGGGTGCTGCTGACTAGATCTCTATCTTGATAGTGACTAAACTCAGACTAGCTGGGTTAGCTCACTTACATTGTACTTAGATTTCTTGGGAGTGACTAATCTTAGAATAGCTGGGGTAGCTCATTTTCATTCTGATGTACTTATTTGATGTTTATATCATTATGAGTTTTTTCATTATTATCATTACATTTTAGTTGATGTTCTTGATTTTATTAAATTTTTTAACACTGGCTATCATATTGTTTGTTGAAAATCTCCATGCCATCGTACCCAAACATGCCCCCGATGGGAACCAAACTTTGCAAGCATGTGGGGGGACCCCACCCCCACATGCATGCAAAGTTTAGTCACAATCGGAGCATGTTTGGATTGGTAATTAGCGCCCAGTGCGGATTTTTCAAGTCTCTTGGTGCTTAAGAGGCCATGGGAAATCCGGGCCTTCCCCATACCATCGTACCCAAACATGCTCCGATGGGGACCAAACTTTGCAAGCATGTGGGGGGGACCCACCCCCACACGTTTGCAAATTTTGGTCACAATCGGAGCATGTTTGGATTGGTAATTAGCACCCAGTGCGGATTTTTCAAGTCTCTTGGTGCTTAAAAGGCCATGGAAAATCCGGGCCTTCCCCATACCATCGTACCCAAACATGCTCCGATGGGGACCAGAATTTGCAAGCATGTGGGGGAGACCCACCCCCACATGCTTGCAAAGTTTGGTCACAATCAGAGCATGTTTGGATTGGTAATTAGTGACCAGTCCAGGTTTTTGAAGTCTCTTGGTGCTTAAGAGGCCATGGAAAATCTGGGCCTTCCCCATACCATCTTACCCAAACATGCTTCGATGGGGACCAAACTTTGCATGTGGGGGGGTGGGTCCTTCCCCATACCATCGTACCCAAACATGCTCCGATGGGGACCAGAATTTGCAAGCATGTGGGGGGGACCCACCCCCACATGCTTGCAAAGTTTGGTCACAATCAGAGCATGTTTGGATCGGTAATTAGCGCCCAGTCCGGGTTTTTGAAGTCTCTTGGTGCTTGAGGCCATGGAAAATCTGGGCCTTCCCCATACCATCTTACCCAAACATGCTCCGATGGGGACCAAACTTTGCAAGCATGTAGGGGGGTGGGTCCCCCCCACATGCTTGCAAAATTTGGTCCCCATCGGAGCATGTTTGGGTACGGGGTCCCCCCCACATGCTTGCAAAGTTTGGTCCCCATCGGAGCATGTTTGGGTACGATGGTATGGGGAAGGCCCGGATTTCCCATGGCCTCTTAAGCACCAAGAGACTTGAAAAATCCGGACTGGGCACTAATTACCAATCCAAACATGCTCCGATTGTGACCAAACTTTGCAAGCGTGTGGGAGTGGGTCCCCCCCACATGCTTGCAAAGTTTGGTCCCCATCGGAGCATGTTTGGATACGATGGTATTGGGAAGGCCCGGATTTTCCATGGCCTCTTAAGCACTAAGAGACTTGAAAAATCCGCACTGGGCGCTAATTACCAATCCAAACATGCTCCGATGGGGACCAAACTTTGCAAGCATGTGCGGGTGGGTCCCCCCACATGCTTGCAAAGTTTGGTCCCCATCGGAGCATGTTTGGGTACGATGGTATGGGGAAGGCCCGGATTTTCCATGGCCTCTTAAGCACGAAGAGACTTCAAAAACCCGGACTGGGCACTAATTACTAATCCAAACATGCTCCGATTGTGACCAAACTTTGCAAGCCTGTGGGGGTGGGTCCCCCCCACATGCTTGCAAAGTTTGGTCCCCATCGAAGCATGTTTGGGTACGATGGTATGGGGAAGGCCCGGATTTTCCATGGTCTCTTAAGCACCAAGAGACTTGAAAAATCTGCACTGGGCGCTAATTACCAATCCAAACATGCTCCGATTGTGACCAAACTTTGCAAGCGTGTGGAGGTGGGTCCCCCCCACATGCTTGCAAAGTTTGGTCCCCATCGGAGCATGTTTGGGTACAATGGTATGGGGAAGGCCCGGATTTTCCATGGCCTCTTAAGCACCAAGAGACTTGAAAAATCCGCACTGGGCGTTAATTACCAATCCAAACATGCTCCGATTGTGACCAAACTTTGCAAGCATGTGGGGGTGGGTCCCCCCCACATGCTTGCAAAGTTTGGTCCCCATCGGAGCATGTTTGGGTACGATGGTATGGGGAAGGCCCGGATTTTCCATGGCCTCTTAAGCACCAAGAGACTTGAAAAATCCGCACTGGGTGCTAATTACCAATCCAAACATGCTCCGATTGTGACCAAACTTTGCAAGTATGTGGGAGTGGTCCCCCCCACATGCTTGCAAAGTTTGGTCCCCATCGGAGCATGTTTGGGTACGATGGTATGGGGAAGGCCCGGATTTTCCATGGCCTCTTAAGCACCAAGAGACTTGAAAAATCCGCACTGGGCACTAATTAACAATCCAAACATGCTCCGATTGTGACCAAACTTTGCAAGCATGTGGGGGTGGGTCCCCTCCACATGCTTGCAAAGTTTGGTCCCCATCGGAGCATGTTTGGGTACAATGGCATGGAGATTTTCAACAAACAATATGATAGCCAAAGTGTTAAAAAATATAATTAAATCAAGAACATCAACTAAAATGTAATGATACTCAATAATGAAAAAACTCATAATGATATAAACATCAAATAAGTACATCAGAATAAAAATGAGCTACCCTAGCTAGTCTGAGGTTAGTCACTGCCCATGTACAATGTAAGTGAGCTAACCCAACTAGTCTGAGTTTAGTCACTATCAACGGCAACCCAATCAAAATCGTCATCTCTAACTGCCGGTCGACGTGCGCGTCGAGGCTGCTGTGCACGTCGAGGAGGCTGTGGCAGCTGCGGGGGGCGTCGAATGTCTGCGGGGAGGTCTGCCTCAAAGGCAAGATCGTGAGCTGGTGCCGGTGTACTCGGGAGCTCACGAGTCCCAAAAGCTGCTATAGCCCTCTCTCTCTCTCTCTACGTCGTGCTAATGCAAGACGTCTCTGTCTGTAAACCCAAAATCTATAATCTGCAATGGTACGTGTCTGCCACTCTGCTCGTGTAAGCTCCTCTGCTGTAAGGACACGCTGCTCATGAGAAGCAGCACTGCTGCTAGCACCATCACCCGAGGTGCCACTAGGACTAGCACCCCCCACGCGCTCATATGCTGTGATCTGGCTCTCATGTAGGACTCTCTGGTATGCATCAAACTCATGTGAGCTCCACTCAATCTCTGGAGGCACCTCAGGCTCCTGATCTCTATCATCGAAGGCGTCGAGTCCCAAGTCAATAGCTGATGTAAAATCAATAGGCCTGCCAGTCCTAGCATCTACTCGAGAACGAGGCCTGGGTGAAGATCATCAATGCCCAAAACTCTGTATGTCGCTAGGTCGACGCGTGCACGGCAAGAGGGGCATGCTGAGAACCGTACTAGCTCCTGGGTGATGCAAGACAAATGGAAAAAATGTCCACATCCCAGGGCATATCCACTAGTAGTATCAATGTCCTCGATACATAAAGCGCAGCACGCATCACGTAGGAAGGGTGGTGCATCCTGAGGAAGAGGTCGTCGAAAAACCTCTGTACAGGCCGTGGATATAAAGGTAGGTAAGGCACTGTCACGTCCGAGGATCTACGAAACTCTCGAACATGCAGCATATCAACTGCTCTGCCCTATGCTGGGCAATCCGCTCCATAATCTGGTGATGCTATGCCTCAGCTCTAGAGCTCTCTACCTCGGTCCGAGCCTACGCAAAAAAGTAAAGCATAAAAATAATTGATTAGTCTCTCATTAGGTATTACTTAAAGAAATTTATAACTTAGGACCTTAATTATAACTCTTTTACGTGCAAGAGAAACCTACCTGCTGGATGTCGGACTCTCTCAGATGTTGTGCCTCTGCAGGAGCTGCCTCTGCCGTCTGTAATGCAGCTCTAAGGTGGTCAATCTCCGCTCTCGCCTCTACCAACTCCTGAGTGAGTCTCTCAGTGGTAGGTGTGGGACCCTACGTGACACAATCAACCATGCCGCTCATGTAAAAATATAGAAAAGTACATATAAACATGTAAATAAATGACTAAAAAAACTTAAGAAGTAATAAATATGTAAATACCTCGACATCTGTCGTCGGTATCGATCGTGAGAACAGGCGCACCACGTGCTGGATGCTCTCCGTGGTACTCCGTACGTCGATGCCGACCTGGGTGCCAAGAGCCTCTACTGTCGACATAGGCACAAATGAAGGATCTGTAGTAGGAGCTACACGAATGGCTGGTGGAGGCCGCCTACCCTGGTCCTGGAGACGGCCTCGGCCAACACCACCACCCGGCCGATGGCTAGTGTAATCCACCTCCTCCCCTAAGACAAACTCCGCATATAATTGCTTTGCGAAGTATATGGGAATCTGGCGGTTGTTCGGCATCCTCCCATATGCAGCAACATATCGACTATAGATATGTGCCGCCATACGAGGATGCGAACACCGCGAAATAGTAAGGGGCTTGCCCCCGCCCCAGGCCTCATCCCACGACTATCGAGGAAAAGATCTAAGTAGGTTCCATCCCTAATCGGAGCAAGATCACAGACCTGACGATATGTCAGGCCATGTGACACAGGAGCAGTGCGATGGTGGGCTATCCACTCATCTACATAAACAATATCGTGAAGGCTACAAAGGGACAAAAGCATCGCCTCCAAGTCTACCACGATATGTAATGTAGACGGTGTGTCTCTAGCACTCCTACGGATAGCCGCTAACTCGCGGTCTATCTCCGCGATGAGGTCCACAATAGATGAGCGGCCCTCCTCGTGTGACTCCATACTAAAACCGAAGCCTAACACAAAGGTCCAATGTGAAGGGTCTAATGTGAAGGGTCTAATGCTTAGTGCTAATAAGTAGCACTAATGAAGCTATAAAACAAAGCTAATGGGCCCACTAATGCTAATCCAAATCAAGAGAGCAAGGAGAGTGAAAACGACTTCTGACAATGAGGCAAAAAAAAAAGTTTTCCGGTTTTATAACCTCGATCGAGGTTCGGTTAATCATGCAATTTAGGGTTTGCAAGATTAACGCTCTGGATTTTAGGGTTAGTGAAACATACGGCCAAGATACACAACACTTAATTTTAGGGTTGGTGAAGGATCGACGGCTGAGATTTGATATTACTATCTCGTTCGAGATACATGGACGGCTATGATTTAAAGTCATTACCACGACCAAGGTATGTCGACGGTCGAGATTCATTATATACCTCGATCGAGATATTTAAACGGCTGAGATCGCATCTTCCAACGTACCTAAATGGACGGTAGAGATTGCGTCTCTGTAACTCAAACGAGATATTTGGACGGTGGAGATTGCGTCTACGTATCTCGAACGAGATATTTGGACGGTGGAGATTGTATCTCTGTATCTCGAACGAGCTATTTGGACGGTGGAGATTGTATCTCTGTATCTCGAACGAGCTATTTGGACGGTGGAGATTGGATCTCAATATCTCGTTCGAGATACGTGGACGGTGGAGATTGTATCCCTTTACCGTGAATGGTCGCGATTTGATTTTAATTTCTCGTTCGAGATACGTAGACGATGCGTGGACGGTGGAGATTGTATCCCTTTACCTCGAACAATGAATGGTCGCGATTTGATTTTAATTTCTCGTTCGAGATACGTAGACGATGGAGATGTGCTAGTCAAATATTCCTAGGGGGATACAACGTGGCCCTAATGTGGATCCGAGTGGCATAGATATCTCGATCGAGATAATGTGGTGGCGGTGACATGTAATGGTGACATGGATGATGACTGGAAACCCGGACCTGCTAGCGTGGCATTAGTTGGCATCTCGATCGAGATATGTCGATTTAGGCTTGGGAGGCACGTGTCGTGTTTTAATTCACGGCGCTATCACGATCGAGGTACTCCGCCCGAGATGCATGGATGTCCCAATTTTAGAGAGAGTGAACGAAAGTGAGTACCCTCATCTTGCAACCTCCCGCACATGCACACTCACATTCCCATTTGCACCTCTTGCATGTGCACATGCCCTTACACCTCACGCACCTCCATTTGCACTTCACATGCACATACACTTATATTTACACTTGCACGGGCACCCCACACCCATTTGCACATGCACACACCCTTACACAATTTCCCCACACCCATATTTACACTTGCATGGGCACCCCACACCCATTTACACTTGCACACACCCTTACACAATTTCCCATTGACTTACAATCATGCATGCTCAGCAACACTCTGTGCATGCACCCATACACACCCCACACATGCACGTGCAATCCTCTCTGCACGTACAAACATATACATGTGCATGCATAGTCACCTTCACGCATGTGCACACCCACATAACCACGTGTGCACTCACCTTTGCACGTATAAATGCATACTTGCACTCATGTGCATGCACACCCACATAAGCATGTGTGCATGCACCCACTCTTATATATTTGCACGTGCATTGCACATTCCCACATACCCTATTTGCACACATATTCACACTTCTACCCATGTGCACACATGTGTGCACCCACCCCTTTACATTCACACTCCTCTTGCACATCACGTGCACACACCCTAACATGAACGCGATTTGCCTGCACATGCCCCACCTGTGCACACACACCCTCACAGACACACATTCAACCATGCGCCCACACATCACACCGGTTAAATGTGCGTGTGCGCCCACACATCACACCTTTGCACAAGCATGTGCACACACATTGCACACTTGCACTCACCTTTGCAGACGCACACACCCCGTCCTTCGTACACCACATGTGCACACATGCCTTGGATTTATACACATGCACACTGCCCTTCACACATCTACAAGCATTTGCACACGCACACGCACACGTGTTGATGTGCACTTTTGCACTTACACATGTGTGCACATTCCCTTGCACATTGCGCACGCATTCACATCTACACAAGCACTTTGTGCCTACTCTGCAAGTGTGTCCACACGCCTCCCCTTCACATGTGTGCACAACCACCTTTTCACACCCATGTACGTCCACACACACATTCACGCACCTGCACCCTCCACCGTCATTTTCACACATACACATTCACATACGTGCACCCCGTACACTTATGACCGCACACACTTTTGTATACGCGTGCCCCCCACATTGCACAATAGCCCCTCTTAAAAAATAAAACCCCCCTTTTTTAATTTTATTACTTTATTTAATTTTCTTATTTTATATTTAAAAGTCCCCCGTTTTAAATTTTTGGCTTCTCTCCCCCCCACCACATATATACATATAAATTTTCCAAAAATCGCTAGTTTTTATTATTAATTTATTATTATTTATTTTATTTTTATTGTATTTAGAAAAAAGGAAAAAACAAAACAAAAAAAGCCCCTTTTTCCCGTTTTTTCCTTTTATTATATTTAAAAACTCTCCATTTTTCCTTTTTAAAATTTTCTCAATTCCACAATTTAGGCCTTATTTATTAAAAAATCCCCGATTTTCTCAATTCCACAATTTAAGCCCTATATATTTTAGAAAACCAAAAAATAAAAAAATCAAAACCGGGCAGCAGCAGCAGAAAAAAAAGCAGAAGAAAAGAAAAAAAAAAGCGCACGCACAAATGCGTCTGCTGCGCCCTGCAGCAGCGCAGCAAGCAGGGGGGGCAGCGTTGGATTGGAACCGTCAGGAGGAGTGCGTGGAGATGGGAGCGCGGATGCAGGTGGAAGGAGCAGAGGCGCAGGCGGAGCGTCAGCTGCGTGGGCGGCGGCTGCATCCGTGCTGAGCTGCTGCGTCAAAGTATGGTAGCGAGAGATTGCTCCTCCCCGTCTCACAGAGAGAGAGCCTATGCGTGGGAGAGAGGCATTGCTCAGTGGTTGCGAGCTCGAGACAGAGTATGTGTCACTGGTTTTATGTGCGTGCATATGTGTGTATGAAGGGATGTGAAATGGAGAGACGGAGCCGTTTAACGTGGACTTTATTGATCAAGAGAGACCAATCGAGAGAGAGACTTGAACCCAAGTGGGTTCATGTCATCCCAAGTGGGTTCATGTCATCCCAAGGGCAATCCTACTAGCCATTTCTACCTCACTATGGGTGGCAGAAAGGTAGAGAGAGATAGCCCTAGATTCAGAGAGTAGGAGAGAGTATGCATGCTCTCCAATTTCAAGCAAGACCACACATGTTTAATGAAGCTCCATTCATGATGTCACAATCATTGGGAAGTAGGCTAGGTCTCAAGAGTCATTGGGAAGTAGCTTAGGACTCAAGCTTCTGTAGAACTACAAAGATGCCAGCCACCCCACACTCTTCACCAACATAAACCCCGGCCTCTTCAACTTCAAGGCACCTACACACTTACCATCAGCAAAGCTACAAGCCCAATAAAGAGACCGACGTCCACCCATCAATCCCGAAGTTGGCCCAAAAACAAGCAATCTCGTTGACAACTTCAAGGCATCAACACATCCACGACGCTGGCATACCAACCTCAAAGCCGATGTAACTGTAAGCCACCACCTGCTGGCGAGCACAATAACGTCACACCTTCGTCTTGACACGACGCTATCGGCGGCACTCTATCCAACCGGCTCTACCAGTATTCTAGGGTGAGTAATGATCAACATATCGCTGACATCCGTGTTCTCCCTAATAATTGATAAGTACAGGTAAAGTTCTTACTCTCCCTTTACTACTTATATTGGCTCCCCACTGAGTGAAATAGAGTGCTCCCACGGAGGGTAGAGTTGGTACACTTGAACTGTTTGTTGGAGGACAATGACCCGTAAATAAATTATAAAATAACATGGCATAAGAGTAAAATTTGAACATAACACAAGATTGGATCTGATTTTCTCCCACACAAGAGTGAGCCTACACTTTCTCTTGGTGTATTTTAATCATATTACTTGAAATAACTTGTGGGCTCAAAATAGTGTCCAGTGTCCACTTTTACAAAGCTATCTCGACTTCAACAAAAATAGCACGTGCAAGTCAAACTGCTCAAATTAGATATAAAACTCAAATCATATAAGTCTATATATCTATTGTAAAATTAAAAATATGCATAAGAGAGCTTTGACATGTCCCAATAAATATATCCACTACCAATAAATATGGGCGTCGCTCAAAATGGAATAAATAACATGCATTGCATAAAATCGAATAATAATAATCCATTGACACCCAAAGTCAAGTGTTTCAAAATCTTTCTAGCTATCATAAGCTTGCCTCTATTATTCAATCCAAGGATCTATACTTACATTAACCTATGCTAATCAATTAATTTATTATAAATTAATTGATTAAAAATATAAATAACCATATAAACTCGATAAATGCAACATATACTCTCACGCATATACATAATTACCCACGTACATGTAAGGTAAGCTACGATTACTCGAATTTAGAAAGATGTTCCAATCTAAATCCGTCTAGGAGAATTCATAAATAATGAGAAGCGTGAGAATATTAAAATCCATGAATTTACTCCTCATAACATGTCCCGAGTGTAAGAAGCAGCTATCCTCAATATTCACAAAATCAAATAATAATAATCCGCTGCCACTAAAAGTCGAGTGTCTCAAAATCAATGAGAGAATAGCTAAATTTATAGTTCATGTCCAAAAGCACTTGAAAACTCACTTATAGCCTAAAAAGCATCTTTTTAATAATAAAATCTCTTCTATTTTTAGTATTTAAAAAGATTTTAATCTTTTTCATTCTAAAAACTAGTTGTATCATTCCAAGCTTGTAAGGTGGCATTGCGCTGCCTGCCATGTGGCAGTACCACCTCAATATCTCCGCATCATCAATGTCACATCACTTTTTTTCAAAACCTTTTTTTTTAAAACATTGTGTTGCATTTTTACATATCAACAACCTGTATTTTGATGCTTTTGTGACATCCCCCCCAACTTATTAAACAATTATCCTCAACTGATAAGTCTAGCTTTGTCTTAGATTTTCCTTGCTTTTTCTTGTTTTTTCTTACTTTGGGTCTAGCTTTTCTCTCTTTGGCTCTTGAGACATGATTCTTTATGGGGAATGTCCTCTTCTCTTGTGCTTGGTTTTGGGGAGCATCTTACCCTCATGGTTTTCACCCTTCACATAAAGTAACCTAATTGGGTTCGACCTCCCTGGTAGATACTCACCCCTTACACCTCTAGAGTCACCCTCAAAAAGCAAGAGTTTCCTAGCATGATTCTCTTTATGTCAAGATCAACATGCACCCATTATATGTTAGAAGACACAAACATGTGCACACATGCTCATCCTCGGGTTTAAATGGGCACTTCCCACCCTTGGCACACATACAAAGATATGTGTACACATAAATCAAATAAACAAATGAATGCACAAAAAGTTCCTTGGTTTTGACACCAATTTCTTGATTTTTACACCAGTTTCTACTATAGTCCAACTACCCATGTCAATGTCTGACTATGGTAGACTAATAGTATTCATATCCATGCACTCAACTTTGATTTCCTTCACTGATAAACAGTGCACTAAATTTTGAGTGATTGTTCAATCTCAAAGTTGCTCCTTTTGAATACAACTTGGAAAACAATCCTTGAGTTCTAGAATACTTAGTTCCTTGTAATGAAATATAAACCTTGAGCATTCTCCTTTGTTCCATAGATATTAAATAAAGTATAAAGGGCACCCCATTGAAGAAGCTCAATGGCTCCTTGATCATGCCCTTGATGTCTATCTATCCTTGATTGCATCTTAACTTTATACTCGCGCCAATGATTATTTTTTATTTTGTGACAACTGAGGACAGTTCCTTCTTACCTCGAGACATGTTATGAGGAGTAAATTCTTGGAATTTAATATTTTTACATTTCTCTCATTATTTATGAATTCTCCTAGATGGGTTTAGATTCGGACACCTTTTTAAATCCTAGCTTACTTTACATGTATGTAGGTGATTTCATACATGCGTGAGAGGATGGGTTACATCGTCTTGATTTAATGAGTTTTATATGGATATTTGTATTTTTAATTAATTAATTTATTAACTCATTGGCATAGGTGATGTAAGTACATATCCTTGGGTTGGACAATGGAGGTGAGATGATGGTGGTCCAGGAAGATTTTGAGACACTTGACTTTGGGTGTCGAGACGGATTATGATACGGTTTGATTTTGTGCAATGTCGCATGCCATTTATTTCATTTTGGGCGATGTCCAAATTTATTGGCAACAATGGATATATATTTATTGGGATATGTGAAAACTTCCTTATGAGAATATTTAATTTTACAAGAGATGTATACATTTATATGGTTTAAGGTTTATATCTATTTTGAGTAGTTTGGCTTGCATGTTCAATAAGCATGCTATTTTGAGTAGTTTGGCTTGCATGTTCAATAAGCATGCTATTTTTGTTGACATCTTTGTAAAAGTGGACACTATTTTAGGCCGCACAAGATATTTCAAGCAATATGATTAAAATACACCAAGAGGCAGTGTGGAATCGCTCTTGTGTGGGGGAAAATTGGACCCAATCTTGTGTTATGTGTAAATTTTACTCTATGCCATGTTAATTATTATTTTGTAATTTATTTACCAGTCATTGTTCTCCAAAAATCGTGTGTACTACCATCATCATGCAACACACTAATATCACCATTAATTTCATCCTTTATTTTAAGCAATAAATAAACTGAAATATGATTACTTGGCACATCGTTTTGGTTGAGATTACCATCATCATCATGAAGCATATCTTTGAAACAGTCTAGAGCATAGTCACCATCTTCATTAGAGGCACCTACTTGATGTTGTGAACCTGAGCAACTAGTTGTTTAGAGGTCTACCAACATCGAGTAACAAAGTGACCTCTTGGATTATTACACTTATAGCATGTAGAGCGAGGCTTCTAATAGACTTGGGTTAAATTACATTGCTTTGATTATTAATAGCCTTTACATTTTGACTGGAAGTAGTGCATGCATTACTAGGTACTACCCATGGCTTCTTATTTGCATTAAAATCATACAACAGAATGAGGATCTAGCAGCGAAAATAGAAGCATTTTTATAGCTAGAAGGGTAGCTAGGTGTCGGGCCATTTTTGTTGCTACTAGAAACATTGCTATTTTCGCTGCAACGGGTTCGCTACTCAGTAGTGACTTATATTTTCTCTACTGAGCAATGAACGCTCTACACAGCAAAAAAAGAGCTGGGGACAGACTGAGGAGTTTGCACAGGACTCCCTAGTTTGCTCGAACTCTTAAAAAAAATTTTAAAACAGAGTCACAGTTTCAGATTTATAACACAAACACAAATATAAGAAACACATACATTGTGGAGAATGCAATTGAGTCCAAAAAGTTATTATATTTCAAAAATTGTTAAGTCTTTGGCCATATATACATAAAGTTTTTACAATGAAGAGGTGTCTAACTGGAATCCTCATCGGATTCTGAGTGATCTTCATCATCCGATTCCTCGTCCTCTTCACTTGCTTCACGATGATAATCTGGATCCTCCTCTTCTTCTTCCCCTTCATCCTACATACATGCCATCAAGCGTAAGGTAAGTAAGAGCATTAAAATACAATTAGACGTAGAAAAGAGAATGGTTTAGGCAACACATTACCTCATCAGCTTGAGTCCCCAAAAACGGACTCATCCAAGCATACACCTCACGTACACCTCGAGTACACATCCATGCCCACAATTACAGACAGGGGGATCTATACCCATAGTCATATTCCTCCTTTGTTGGGTCATGCCCAACAACCTCCCTCTACAAAAAATAATTAAGAAAATATACAATTATTTCAAGAAAACAATATAGTACAAAATGAAATAAGGAGAGAAGAAATGATACTTACAAAACGAGCAAGAAAGGAGGATTTCCTGCCAGAGCCAAAGTGCGAAGCCCCTTACTTCTGTAGTCAAGAAGCACTCGCCACTACTTGTTGTTGAAAAGCACTATATAACAATGTCCCCCCATATCTCTATGCATAGGCCGTACGCATAGGCTGTATGCATATGGCCTATGCATAAGGCCTATGCGTACGGCCTATGCATAGGCCATATGCATAAGGCCTATATGCATACGGCCTATGTGTAGGCCATATGCCGTATGCATAAGGCCTATGCATACAACCTATGCGTACGGCCTATGTGTACAACCATATGCATAGGCCGTATGCCATATGCATAGGTGGTACGCATACGGCCTATGCATAGGCCGTATGCCATATGCATAGGGTATGCATAAGCCCTATGCATATGGTATACGGCCTATGCATACGGCATATGGCCTATGCATACGGTCGTATGCATAGGCCGTATGCTCTTGACCTAAACCTAATCCCCGGCACCCAAGGGTGCAAAAACACAAAGAGAAGAAGCATAAACAAAGAGGACTTACCTCTACTAGCCGAATCCGTATGAACCGTATGCATGGCCTATGCCCTTGGAGGTTGTTCGCATTGAATAGACCTACAAAAGATTATCATAATAAATCAAAACATTAGTTCATTAGTTCATACAGCCTATGCATAAGAGGGCTATGCTAGGGTCTATGCATAAGCCATATGCAATAGCCTTATGCATAGCCCTCTTAAGAGAGCTATTGCATAGCCTATGCATAAGGCCTATGCATAGGCCTACGCATAAGGCTATGCATAAGCCCTATTTATAAGAGGGCTATGCATAGCCTATCCCTATTGCATAAGAGGGCTATGCATAGGGCTTATGCATACCCTATGCATAGCCCTATGCCATAAGGCTATGCATTAGGCCATGTATAGTCCTATGCATAAGGTTATGCATAAGGCCTATGCATAGGACTATGCATAGCCCTATGCATAGTCCTATGCATAAGGCTACGCATAAGGCCTATGCATAAGCTGTATGCATTAGGGAAAAAGGGAGCTCATTTTGGGGCCTTTTATGGTTTGGAAAAATAAGCTCTCAACAACCAATGAACAGAGGGCCAACGTAACGTTGAAAATTCACAAAAATAAGAGAAAATAGATAAAAGAAACAATATTTTATGTAGGTACAAGCGTGCTACATTAATGTGGAGATTGGTTTTTTATTCTCACAAGATCTTTGGACATGAAGATAGAATCTAGTCTGACATTTTCTCTGACAAGGGCCTTTCTGCTTCCACCTTCCTTTGAACTTTGAAATGTTGTGCTACCTTTCCTTCGAAAGGTCTACCATTCTACACCACTGCCTCATTGTGCAGCAGCCTCTTCTTTTCCAAAACTGCTCCCTTGATCCTGTTTGGCTTAGAGTAAGATGTTTCTTGTCAACTGTCTGTCTGCCCACTTTCTCTTTCTTGAAACTTCACTTTGTTATCTTGTTTACATTACTTTGCTGTGGTTACAGATTCACAAGGTCTCCATGGTGAATAAAAACTATGGCCGTTCTTGTGGAAGACGCTCTGTGGATGATAATGCTATGAAGGCAGAATTATACCACACATCCTTACCCCGTCGACCTGTTTCTTCTATTTCTTCGGTAGAGAATTCAAGTACAGTCAAAACGGAAGGAACTTGGGAAAGGTTTAGTGTTTCGAAAGGAGCATGGGTGCTCATGCAACCTAGCAAAAGAAAGAGACCCCAGATAAAAAACATTTTCTTGGCATCATGGAAGGGAAGAGTACGAGATTTTAAAATCACCAGAGGGAAGATATCGGTGAAAGAAGTTTTGATTCAGCATGTGTACATGCATAAAGAACTTGTCTTGCGAGACTATCCAAATGATCTTCCGCAACACAGGCCTAATTGTATATTTTTCTATTGTGGTTTTGTTCTTTATGAGGTGTATGGATTTTTAAGATAAAGCTTTCTTTCTTTGCTTATTGACATTCTTGTGTTATTTTATTTCAGATTTATACCCTTCATCGTATGAGACATGGCAAAACATCGATTGTATTCTGGGATTTATAGATGTTTTGCATGGATCGATAGGAGAACAACAATACCAAGCTTGATGTGCAGCAGAGCTAGCTCAATCCGGTATATTTTTTACTGATCATTTTTATCAGTTGCTGGACAATGCAAACACATGGTGTGTTAAGAAAACAAGACCTTCCGGCATGGAATTCAGTGGATTGGCCTCTCCCACATTTTAGTGTTACAGAGGCATATAGGGCCAAGCTTTTCAAAGAAGTACAGAAAGCTCTGAGGCCCAATATTGCCACAAGGATAATAAAAATTTCTTTATGCATGCCTCTCACAGTTTTTGTAGATTTGTTTAATACCTTTCCAGTGAAGGTTTCAAAAACAATGTTCACAGTTAAAGCAACAAGTCTGGCATGCATGCCACAATTTTTGGATAAAGATTGGAATAAGAAGACATGTAGTTCAGTGTTTTGTGAGGTTGTCCAACCTTCTATGCAACTGAAGTACATGGTTGCATCACAAAATTTCATTTTTTCTTTTTATTATAAGCGCAGTCGAATGCTAGGTACAAAACTAGTCCCAATGGATCAAGATGAAGATTCTTTTGGTGCAGAAAATAAACTTCTTGATATTGATGTTGTTGAGAATGGTGATGTGCTAGTCAATATCTCATTAAGACAATGTTGCTCCCTAGCTCAATTGCGCAATGACATTCTATTTGAGACAGAAGGTTCTATTTCAAAGGACTTTTTATTTATCTACAACAATAAGAAGGTATACCATGTGACTTCTCCTAGTCTCATTAAGCACTGCTATTAGTTTACTTTACCCTATTGTTTCATATTGCTTTTTTGCAGGTGCTCAAAAGAAGAGAGAGTTCAATAAAATGCAAAGACATTGAAAATTTGAAAATTGAGATAACACAGACTCCATAAACAAAGGTATTATATTCAATAAAGTAAAATTCTGTACATAAGTATTTAATTATATATGTAGAACATATTCTTGACAACAATTTTCTATTTATCTACAGGCTGATCTAGAGGCTGCTCTACATGGTCCAAGCTCATCGTATCATCTTTATTTGGAGAATCTATTTTCTGCTGCTCCATCCTGTCGTGTACAGTCTCTTGGTGCTGCTCCATTGTCTCCTCTACTGCCCCTGGAGCATCTGTTTTTGCTGCTGCTCCATCATCTCCTCAATAACATCAGCAGCAGCAGCAGGTCCTTGTTCTTGTGGCTTCTCCTCATCAGCACTAGGTCCTTGTTCCTGTGGCACCACATCTGCATCATCTGTGTCATCAAGGTGTATGACACCTTCTCGGACTTTAGAGCTCTCACCCAACTCGACAGTAGCTGGTACAATAGGTTTGGGGGAGGCATACTTCAAAAACTTCCAAATTATATCAGCTCTGAAACTATATACAAAGTTCGAGCTGAAGCTATCTTCTCTCATCTGCAATGAGATATGATGATTTAGAACACTTTGTACCAATATCAAAATTTTTGAAGCTAAATGAAAATTATTTTTTCTTACAAGCTCTGGCTATCCTATCTCAAAATAGCTTGAAAGTATATATTTGGCACTAATCAGCACTCTCCAGCCGTCCGTAGCTACTTGAATCATCTTGTTGTGGTGTCTGGATAGTTGGAAAGATATGTTAGAAACTGTTAATATCTGAACAAAATAAAATTATTCAATAAGTTTAAAGGCATAGCATGAAATAGACATCAGTAGAGGGAACAACTTTCTACCTCTAAATCTATTGACTCTATTGAATCCAAAAGATTGACATTAGGAGAACAGTAATCCAATGCATCTAGAAGCCTTCTAATACAACTGCAATACATATAATTCAGTGCATTAAATCCAAATAATGAAGTTTAAAGTTAAAAATAGCACACAAACCACTTACAATTTCACCTCTCTGTGTGTGTTTCTAAGAGAGTTGAATAAAAAGCATTGCTTCTGCTGGATGTCAATAGAAGCAAAGCTCCAGTGGTCACTGCATAAGGAAAAAAGCATTAAGAAATCAAAGGCTACAAGAGTACTCAATCTTGAAGAAAAATCCCAAAAGAAGTAGTCACCCACATACTTGTTATGGTATGGAAGTAGCAAAATATCAACATGATCAAAATCACAGTGTCTGAACCAATTGGAAATATCCATGGGAGTTTCCCTTGGATCTCTTAACTTGAAGGAAATTGCAGGATCAATAATATGAACTGTATGCTGTACAGCATGGTTCAGCCAGCTTCTCATCATGCTACATTGGACAAAACAATAATTAGGGTAAGGTGTAAGGGAGGAGGTACAATAAGGATTGTTTTGCAAACAAATGTAAAATAAAAGACACTTACTAGAGCATTGCAAGAATGATAGTATCTGAGCAATACTCATTCTTATGAGCCAATGCTGCCAAGCATGCTTTTGTCAAGTCAAAATTATTCTCTGAAAAATCATCTTCAATATGGACAACTATGTTAGGTGCCAACTATTACATATTTCTCTCACTAGTCTCTGAAAAGGTGCCTTGGGGATTGCAAAGCCTATAGCTTTTTGTTGTTTCCTGATCTCCTTTAGCACACCTGTAGAATGTTTTAATCTCTTGGACTTTTGCTGGAGCATGATCATTGGCTTCCCCTTCCTGCCATGTGCAACTCTTCCCTTTGGAGGCACACTAGATTCCAAGATATCAGCCCCAGCTGCTGCTGCTGCAAGCCTTGGCCCCTTGCCATACCTCCTTGCAGTTGCCTTGGTTCTTGCCATCACTCTGAAAAGCTACATACAAAGCAATGAAAAAAGATTACAACCATGGAGAACATGGAATGATAAAAGAAGGCAATGACAAATTGGATAAAGCAAAATTTAATAATTTGTAACAAAACGCGATTATGATAATTTAAAAATTCTAACAGCTCATCATCGCGTTTTTCTACAAATACTTGAAACAACATGCTATTGCATTCCTACAGTGAATTCTCTGTCTTTACAACTACAAACAATATGGATTCAGTTTATGCAAGGAGTATACAGCCTTGAATAGCCTAGAAAGACACAAAATCACAATGATAGGGGTGGATGAAGCAGCAGTTTCAAATTTGCAACAAAATGCGATTTGGGCTGTTTGAGATTTCTAAAGCCCCCTCCTCGCGTTTTACTGCAAATTCTTGAGGCAGCATACTGGAGCATGCCTTCAGTCATTTCAGTGTGTATACAACTTGGTGCAAGATGGATTAAGTCTATAGAAAGCAAGAAGTGATCAAGCTCTCACTCAACAAGCCCAATTAAAAAGTCTTCCTGCTTCTACTTGCAGTGGAAAAAATCTAAGAAATGCATATAATATTTATCATAATATCTAACCTACATCACATCAATCAGTACCTTACCCTAATATACTATTAAACAAGAAGAGAAGGAAATAGAGTGTCTTACTGACCTGGAAGCTATCTGTAGGTGTGTTGTGCTGATGATGAGTATCCTGTGCTGGGGATGAACCTGTGCTGCTGGTCTGGATGCTGATGGTGTAGAGTAGGGAGGTAGAGATGCAAGAGAGCTGAGTTAGGAGAATAGATTATTGCAAAATACCAATAAAGTAGCTATTAAATACCACACGTGTGAAATGTAGTCGTTTTTTCACACGTGTGGGTCCCACCCAGATCTTTTGGAATTTGAAATTTGACACGTGTGAAAGTCACTTTTTGCCTTGAAAATTGTGTCAATCATGATTTCATAATCAGATCCATTAACACTCTTCCCTCCCCGTCTTCCATCCTTGCCAGCACCCTCCCATCATCCTTTTCCTTTCCCCTCTGATCACTTCCTAACCAACACTCCATCCACTCTGCAACCTGTCTGAAGACTACTACCACTGCCAGATCTCCAGGTTACCTGGGCTGCAGCTCAAGTTTGGAAGAGAGCAAGAGAATCACCAGGGGAACTCCAACAGTATGGAAGAGGAAAAGAAAGGTCAGAGATCTATACTCTTTTCAATGTTTTCTAATATATATTTCTTCCATCTATAGAATTCTTGAATCTTACTGCCTAAGAATCTGGTACATCACCCTAGGATTTGATTAGAGATGGATATGAATAGGACTTAGAATTTTGCAACAAAATGCGAAGAGAGTGCTTTACATTTTTCAAATGGTCCAAATCGCGTTTTCCTACAAATTCTGATATTAGTTTCAGTTTTTATTTCTTCCTCTTTGTTTTGCTCTCTTTTGCCCTGGGGAATTCCTTCTAGTGTCATTTACTATCCAAAACATTGTGAGATGTTCCTAGCATTTGATTGGAGATGGATGTCAATAGAAATGGAGAATTTGCAACAAAATGCGAGGAGAGTACTTGACATTTTCCAAATGGCCCTGCATCACGTTTTCTTGCAAATTTCTTGTGTCCCTTTTGGTTTTCACTTTTTCCTCATTGTTTTGCTTTCTATGTCCCTGGGGATTTCTTTCTTGATGATGAGAAAAGTTTTTGCTTTGGAACAGTTGATTCTCAGGCCCCTCCTTTCAAGAGGAAACTGGACTTTTCTGCTGCTATACTTAGACCACAGCAATCACCAGGTGATTCATGTGTGCTCATGAAGAGAGTTGTTTGGTGATATCCTATACATTACCTGATTGCATATGTCAGCATATAGAATTCATGATATATAAATTTTTATTCAGGTAAATGCAAGAGACTAGAGCAGAAAGGTGAGTCTTCCCTTTCAAAACAAAGGGAACCAGAAGAGGACAAATCTCCAGATTTGCTCCTATTTGACTTTCTTCACAAGTGCAAGGCTCAGAGGAACTTCCACATATACCACAGTATTTTCAACAGGGAGTTTACCATGAGCTCTGTTTTGGAGCATCACAGAGATTTTCTTTCAGACCATTGGGATACCTTCAAACAATTGACAGAGGCAGGAAGAATTGTGAGAAGATTTGACAGCCTGCCTGAGGAATATAAATTCAGCTGTAACTTGCACACCAGAAAGTGTAGAGTGCTTGAGGAAACCATGGCATTCCTTATGTACATTGTCTTCCATCAGCAATATCTAGAAGAGCAAGGGCAGGAGGCTGAAGAAGAAGATATATCTGTAGAGCGGAGGTAAAAGAGGATATTCCTGTGGCAACAGATATGGCAGAGCAAGAAGAAGATATCAACCTCGAGGATGAGGGGCTGCAAGTGGCTGCTCTTGACCTTGTTCAACTGAGGACTGAAACTCTTAGGGCAGCACAGCCAGTTGAAGATTTTGATGTTCAGAGTAGCAACTATGCAGTGCCCATGCTTCCAGGTGTCTTGATTGGTGGTAAAGATTATGTTTTCCTCCATGATATAGAGTGTATGTTCAATTTGAGGGAGGAATATGCCATTTCCCTTATTGCCCAGGCTTCAAGGTTTGACAAGGAGGTTGGCATAGAGGATGACCATTCACTCTACTGGCTTTGGAAACAACTTTTGATCCTGCAGAGGCCCTTACTATTTGTTTCAAAGAGGCTGAAAATTTCCAAGAGCCAGATGAAGCTGCTTCCAGCTCACCCAGGAAGCTATGAATCTCTCAGCACTTCATAAGGAAAAGCTTAAAGAAGAGGCTGACTGGAGGGGAGAGGAATAAATCTTTGGAAAGATGAACTTCTTGTTGCTGATGAAAATGAGAAGGTATGATATTATTACTTCAAATCAAATACTTTATCTTGTGTTTAAATGTTTTGTAGTTATGTATTATTGTCTCACTCCAATCTTTTGATACGTGGCAGCTACAAATTGAGGATGACACATTCCTCCAGAGAACAAGTGGAAGCAGGTCGGCTGGGTTTGGCAAAATGTCAAGCCTAGCTCATTATATTCATGATCTAGGCAGTGCTAAGATCTTGATTTACCATAGGCAGTTGAGCAACAATGGAGAAGCCATTGTTTACTTCTTTAAATGTTTGTCTAGGGTTTTAGGTGGACATGATCTTCCATGGCAAAAGGAAAATATCATTTTAATAGAGAGGTTGTCCGCCATAGATATATTTGGGGATTATGTGAATAAGCAGGCCTCTAGGGCCTCTTACTTTTTGTCTTACACTTCTTATGCATTAGCATGTGGTGTTAAGGAGCCCAAATGTCTGGAGGACTATGGAAAACACAAGCTCATAAGGTTTCGAGAGCCACCCATGATTGCATCAGGCCACACAATCCAAGAAGAAGAACACGTGGAGATAGCTGAAGACAAGGATACCCCTCTCAGACAAGCAACAGAGGCAAGCATTGATAAACAGACAGTCGACATCAAGCCAACAAGGAAGAAAAAGAGTCCAATCAAGTTCAAAATTAGAGTTCCGACTGGCAGGCCTTGGGAGTAATAGGATTTAGTCATCAAATATAGCACAAACATTATGTTGAAGTTGAACTGATTTGTACAAAGTCTTTGATCCTCATCAGTTCCTTGTACGTACGGACGATCAGTACCCTTTTGCATTTGTCCCATCACCGTACGACACTTCAATACTCTTCCCACACTCAGTAGAGCTTCTAAAAGCGTTTGACACTCAGTACCTTATTGGTAAGGATCAATAGTGTGTCTAGCATAATTAAGTAGTATTGATTGAATTTTTTGTGTGTAGCTCATGGATGTATTGATGCTTACTAATATAGATCACATGTTTCACAAAAGAAATAGTTTTGATGGAGTCTCAAAACATATAGGCATAACACCAAGAGTCACTTGTTCCACAGAATAAAAATCTATTGATTGAGTTTGAAAACATGTGGACATAACACCAATAAGTTACAAACTGCTATTCATGTTTACTTGTCCATTAATGGTTTCTAAATATCTTCGAATCCCTCCATTGTCTATGTCTCTCTGCTGCCATTGAATTGTCCAAAGTTTGTCTTCGTCTTTGCTTTTGGGCTAGAATAAAAGCAAGCTTGACTTTGGAACTAGCAACTTTTCTTTTAGCATGCAGCCTTTGTAGAATGCCTCGGTAAAACCATTGGAAGACTTCCTTCAGACTATTTGCCTTTTGACTCCCTCCATAGTGTTATGTCTGAAAAATGCATTACGTGCCATGTAGTGAGACTTCTCCATGCCTTGGGTAGACCAAATTGCTGGGCATCCATACTTTTTGACAAAATAGGGAAGGTGGTTGTAGATGATATGCTATTTTCACAGAGACATAAGAATGCATAGCAAGTTATAAAAGAAAAGAGGATCACACTTAAGTAAAAGAAGAAGACATCACTTTACCATGTAGTGAGTTATATTGCAGGCTGTCCATGTGTCTTTCATTGACTTTCCAAAATGTTGAATTGCCTCTTCAAAGTTCTTGTAATCACTCTTTGTCCATGTTACATTGTCACAGAACATGAAGAGTTGATCAAGAGACCTCCACACCTCTGCCTTCACATTTCGTGCTTCCCCATCTGCCTCATGATCTTTCACGGCATTATGGACTTGCTTCCACAATCCATAACTAATCCTTGAAACTGTTCTACCTTGCCTTACTTGCTTACTACTGTGTTTGGGTCGAGACAAGAATCTTCTTGCCTTAATACCACCAATAGAGGGCTTGATTGGTACCTCCTTGCCATTGGTAGACTTTTTAAAATCCTTTGTGATATGAACATCACCTCCATGCAGACCTATATCGGATAACACTTTTTCCAATGCATGAAGAGCATCCTTTCTATTTCTTTCGGGACGGAGTTTCCAAGCAAATCCAATATACAAAAATACCAATTTCTCAATAATTCGACATAGAGCATGCAATGTGCATATGTGAACATTACATAGTGGAATGTCAAGAATGGCCTTGAAGTCAGGGTCAACTTTATCTCTATTAGGTGCTCTCTTCCACCATTTGGAATCCATTACTTGAGCTCATTCTTTGCAGTAAAGACAAGGAGACTTTGAGTTACCTCCTTTACTAACGTTATACATGCACTTAAGTGTTTTAAGATCCCCCGCCAGGCCACTCTACTTGAAAATCACCTTTTCCTGCAACATGGAGATTCTCTCCTTGCACTTGTCTTTTAATTATTCTTGGTATTTCCGTGTGGTGAAACACCTAATCTAGTGTTTCATGGTCTTCTGTCTTCACCTGTGATTATACAAAACAAAAGTCTTACTATAAAAGATTTGAAAACATTGACTAAAATCAAGTACGAAACAAAAAATGATCATACCTGGAACGAGCCTAACCACCATATGTGTTTCTCCGACCGCACACTAAAATACTTCGAACTCGCTTCAGTCAATGATGTATCAAGTGCTCCATTCATCAATGTAATAGTAATCCTTTCCATTTTCTTTTCCTTTACAACCTCACACTCATCCAGTTTGATAACAAATTTCAAAATGCCTTTGCACTCTTCAAATGTTATTCCATAAAACTCGACCATTCTTCTTTGAAGTTGTTGTAGATCTACAAATATATTGTTCCAAGGGTCATACACAGTGGTTCCTTTACCACCATGACTACAATCCAGAATGTCAGAAGGCATTCCATTGGTTGAAAAGCATGGTGTTGAATTTTCACCGATGATGATTAACCCGGAATGGAATTTAATGTTCCATGTTTACGTAAATGCTTCAGACAAAGCAATGGGCAGTGCATTGATGCAAGAAAAACAAAATGGTTACATGCATCCCATCATTACGCTAGCAAAGCCCTCACAAGGGTGGAAAGGAACTACATCATAATAGAATGAAAAGCCCTTTCAATGATTTATGCTATGAACAAGTTCTAGCACTATCTCTTGGGAAACAAATTTGTTTTCCATGTGGACCATCAAGCACTCATTTATCTGGTGAACAAAGATTTTCTAGTAGGAAAAATGGCAAGATGGATGCTCTTACTTCAAGAATTTGAGTTCATCATCCAGCACACACCCAGAAATATAGGCATTCCGCACATCCTACAAAGTCTCAACTAGGCAAACACCATTCAAGCTAGTCTATGGGTTGGAAGTAGTTATGCCATGGAATTTGTGGTACCCAATCTGAGAGTGGCCATTCAAGAGAATCTGCCAATGGAAGAATCTTGGGAGATCAGAATACCGAAAATCTTAGCCTTAGAGAAAGAAAGGCAAATCAGCTCCCTAAAGGTGAAGATAGTGCAGCAAAGAAGAAAGGCTTGGAATGATAGGCATCTCAAGCACATGATTTTTGAGAAAGGAGATCTTGTATTGGTTTACAATTCCCACCATGGGAAAATTCAAAATCCGGTGGATCAGACCATTCATAGTAGTGAAGACCTGATCATCCCAGAATGCCTTTACCTTAGAAAACTTGGATGGTACACCTTTTCCAAAGACAGTGAATGGCTTTGGGATGAGAAAATACAAAGGCCACCTGGTGGTGACTACATCGAAAGAACTAGAAGCGGAAGACCAGGAGCCCCAGTCCGAAGCATATGCTGTGGCATGATCTCACTAGTGGACGTAGATGCAGAAAATTTAAAAGACCACAAAGCCGCGGAAGGATTGCCAGCCCGCAAAATCTCAGATCTCCACAACCAATCAAAGCTAAGATAATAAAAATTTGAGTGACCAAGTGTGTGCTAGCGTGATCCACATCAACAACTCAAAAGGCCATGATGATGGCACAAGCAACTGCATGGAGGACAGGTGTCACAACATCATTAAAACCCCACTTACAATGGTAAGATGGGAAGACAATGGGAATGCTTTAATACCATTAAGTCAAGATGACAACCATGATATGAATCAAGGGTCACATCAATCGAAAAGTGGGAAGCTAAAAATGACAACGCCCCAAAAAAGGAAGTGAAAAGGAGAAAACATTGCAACAAAGAACACAAGGAGTCTAAAAATGCACATTCACAATCTACCCTCTTGCACACAACTTTTGCACCTATCTGCAGCACTTTCTCAGAAAACATCACCATGCCAAAGATCAACAAGTCGTCCCAGAGGCCAGACAACAGGCCTAAGAAAAGCCTCTGCATGCACATGGTCATCGTTGTTATGAGGAAGAAAGAGTGAACAAGGAAGTGTGGATTTGAAAAACTATTGGAGCACCAGTGGTGGTGGGAAGAGCTGAAGGACCTTGACGATGGAGGGAAGCTGATAAATCAGTTTATGGAGAGACAAACACAGTTCATATAGAGGGAAAGGATCCCATAAAAGTCTTTAAGCTTGGAGACAAAGGTTTAAATGTCACACAATCATTACCTTCCTACCCTGCACATTGAAGCAAGCATTATTGATTACCTCAAATCCCAAAATGCATAGGTGATCACAGACGTTCAACAAAAGGCTCCAATGCTTACTTGCTTGGACAATCTCTATAGTCTCTACAACCTCCTCTTGATCTTGTAAGGGTATCCATGCACCCTTCTTCCTCATCCACCACTCGTAATAGAAATGAGTAGACAAAGTTGTACGAGCGCACAAGAATCGAAAGGAGACACTGGAATGCACTACATTGCACCTAAAATTCTCTCCTTTGTGCTCCCCATCCACAATGTCCAACCCTTGGCCAAGCAAATTGACAATCTCTTCATAGCCTACCACCTTGCACATGTACATTGCTGCCGTTCGTGTTGTGCAAGTAATGGCCTGAAACATGTGGGCAAACACATGCACAGGGCATGCCCAACTAAGACCAACCGATCTTGAGGCCTTTGTGTACTTCAAAAAAAGAAAAATGTATATCATTGGCCATCTTTGCTTTAAGAGTAACAATAGTCCAAACATCAAGCATTGGCCATTCAGCACTAGAGAGGGAAGGAAAGGGGACCACTTCAAGCTTACCAAACTCATTGACCTGTGTCGAGACTACATATTTGTGGGTGTAGAAGAAAATCTTTCGATTATCAAGGTCAGAAGGGGCACTATCAGAGAATACACCATCCCCAATGTGCATGTGTATGGCATAGAATGTTCCTGTTGGGCTCCTTATGGGCTACTCCTAAAAATGATATTGGAAGGAAAAATATCTGGAAATGAGGAAATTGTCCAAATAAAGTTGAAAAGAACAGTTAAAATACCATGTACACTAACATACCAAAGTGAAAGCATATAGTTACAAGGGAAACGAGGACTATGACAATGTGGGCTCAAAGAAATTTTCGATGCCGAGTACACATGTTTCACTAAGGCCACCAATCCATCATGCCTTGTTTCCTTGAATCCTAGTAGATGCCCCTTCCAATGGTGCTCAACCACATCTCGACGTCGAACTTGATGCGGTCCAGTGGCACTGGGCTGCAAATGCACCTAATCTCCCTTTCGAAATTATTTTTCAACCCAAGCATCATGTTCATTCCTGGTATTGTGCATGAGCAGATCCCCAACCTCATCCCTTGGCCTTCTCCTCGACAAAGATGCACTACCCTCCATAGTGTGTTCTGCTAGAAAGATGCACTACCCTCCATAGTGTGTTCTGCTAGAAAGGTTTTAGGGGGGGGAGAAAGAAGGAAGGTTGCACAGCACATGTTGTTGGGGAGAGGGAGGTAGATGTGGGTGTGAGGAGATTCGAATGTGTGCACGTGCACGTGATAAAGATAGAGAACACTGTAAATTTGAGCACAGTTGAGAGAAGGAAGGGAGAGAAAGAGAGACAGAGAGAGAGGGTTGCACCAGTAGAGAGCTAGGTTGAAGATCTACTTACAGTATATATATATATATATATATATATATATATATATATATATATATAGAGAGAGAGAGAGAGAGAGAGAGAGAGAGAGAGAGAGAGAAAGAGAAAGAGAGAGAGAGAGAGAGAGAGAGAGAGAGAGAGAGAGAGAAGGTTGCACATTAGAGAGAGAATGAGCTATGGAGATTTGAGGTTTAGGGTGAAGAGGATAATGTTGGAGAGAAGAATAATGTGTAGGGAGAGAAATTTGAGGTGAAAAAATAAGTTTTTTGATATAATATGGTTTGGGTTGGATTTTGAGAGGGAAAAATGCACTTTTGAAATTTTGGTAAAAATCTAAATTTTTAGGGTTTTTTGACATGCAAGAACGATGGGGCTTAAATTGGTGGAGCCCTCTACTTGTTTGAAGCTACCCCCTTACTTTATGGCACCCTCCTACTTTTTGCACTCCACCTCCCTAATTTATGAAGGACACTCCCTACTTTTGGAACCCCGCAAATGTAGTAATGAGGGAGACAAGCCTAGTTGCCCCCTACTTTTGGAGGAGACCAAATGTGCACACTCCTCTCTTCCGATTGGTCCATTGGTAATGAAGGTCATTAGCAAAGGGCCCAAAAGATGTCCAAAGGTTTCCTAATGCCTTATCATGGCCAGACTCATTACACATTAACCACCACTACCCAATGTTAAACCATTTGTAAGAGTCAAAGAAAGCAGTGTGTTGGAGTCTTCACCGGTTGATGTACTCCCACATACACTATATACATAGGATCTACATGTAGTAGATACATAGGCATTGTTCTTTCCTAAACATGCACTGAGTCTTATCTCACTGATGGGGAGATCATAGCAAGCATAAGCCTGTAGCCCATGGTATGACCCATTACATGGACCTTCCTACAATCAACATGATCCTTATGTGCATCATCTTCAACCACCCCACCCATTCAATCCACCCTGCCCCTAGCCTAAGTGCTTGACAATGCCAAATCCATCAAGACACAAAGGCTGCCCATCTCCCTCTTGTAGCACTATGGGCACAACCATGTGCAAATCTACTACCATGCCTCAAACTCTCTAATTATCTTGACTCCCCCCACGAAAAGGGACCTCAAGTAAATGTTGAAGAAAGTAGTAAAGAGAGTCAAAGAAAGCACTTGAGTTGAAAAATTCCTTATTTTGGAGAAGTGCGCACACACGAGCACACCTTTCGCCCATTGCCCATACACATCACTTGAATATTTCACTCTACGGGCATCACAAATTTTCCCTTCTCACATCTCACTGCACACACAAACTCATACACCTAAAATTACCCTCATCAATGCCAACCCTCCACGTACATCTCTGAATGCGGAGATGGTATGACCCATTGCCTCTGAAGAAACCTTGACCTTACAATAGGTACCTCCAAAATGAGATTCCCCGCCTTTATCCTTTGCGTCAAATCCAATTCAACACCAACAAAAATTCACCATGGCTGATGTATTCACAAGCAAAAGCCCCATCTAAGTGTAATACCTTGTCGCACGGCAAGATGACCCAGACATCCTTCTTCTACCCATGATAATCATCCCATGGGGTCCTAGCACTTATTCCACCAATCACAAGGTGTGGACCACTTCTACCAGCTACCTGATATGTTGTGAAGGGTCCACACCACTTTCACAACCAAGAGAGACTCGGCATGCAACACCTCTACATTACCTATCACTTCCCATGCCATCTTGACAAGTTACCTATCATCATGGCTGTCCAAAGCTACCCCCATCACTTTTTCATAAGGTGCTTTGCCATCTTACCCATGTGAATAGGCACTTAACTTTTGTAAGACAATGCTGGAGCATATAAAGTAGCCTTACCATGAATAAGTCATTTGGGAAATACACAAGCATTCCCTTCTTGTAATACTTTAGTGGTGAGCTCTCCTTCTTCCCTCTTCTCGCTTGCTTGTATGCTTTTCGAATCCATGCTTTCTTGAATAGGTTTGCTTGAAGAGGGAGCTCTCTTTCTTCCCTCTTATTGCTTGCATGTATGCTTTTGAATTCATGCTTGCTCTTGAATTCATGCTTTCTCTTGAATAGGTTTGCTTGAAGAGGGAGCTCTCCTTCTTCCCTCTTCTTGCTTGTTTGTATGCTTTTGAATTCATGCTTTCTTAAATAGGTTTACTTGAAGAGGGAGATCTCCTTCCTCCCTCTTATCGATTATTTTTATGATTTTGAATTCATGCTTGCTTGAAAAGGTTTGCTAGATGGATTCTTGCTTGAATAGGTTTGCTTGTATGCTAGATGAATGCTTTCTTGAATAGGTTTAATTGTAGGCTTCCCTCTTCCATTAGCTTCTTCTTCCCTCACCTTTTGTGAGAGAGAACCACCATGAAGGATCATCTCTTGTTTCCTCCATCAAGGCATAGAGATTTCTCACTTCACCCCTTTGGCAAAGGAGTATTCCAGTGTGACAATAGAGTGAGGATACTACAGACAAGCTATTGCACCCATAATGGGAAGTTGCATTTGCAACTCGAAGGCAACACCTAATGACACATGCACCCACAATGGGAAGTTACATTTTCAACTTGGTAAGGCTCTAAGGTAAGCTCTTGAATTGAACAAAGAAACTTAATTTACTTGACAATGTTACTGTATTAATGGTGCATGTGGAAGTGGCATACGTCAGGGCACAAATGCATAAAATAATATTGTAGAAACTCATGGTCCCTACAAAGTCTAGATTTGTGCCTTTACAATCATCCAAATTAAGCCAGAGCTACACAATGCTCATGTCAGATGCCTCTATCATGGAAAGGTTCCAAATCCTAAGTATCATAGAGGCTCCATATATGGCTCTACCACATATTGAGTTGTTACATGCTATTAAAGAGAATTAATTATGTAATTTGTACACATGACCGTGAAGAAAACTAAGGACAACATTCATTAAGAAAATTAATAATAATAGTGTGGGCTCCCTTGTGTTGAAGACATGCATCAAGCTTTATGTCTGTGGTGGGAGCACGTGAAATATTTTTATCAATGAATCTTAATCCCTAGAAGCTTAAATTCCATTGTGTGCCATAGATATTGGAGAGTAAGGGCCTACATATAGGGATAGTGCCCTACCATTGTGATGCCAAAGTTGGGTTTTATATAAGCTCCTACTGCTTATGATTGACGATAATGATTCTTCTTGCATTGTGCTAGTTGAATTGAAGCTCAAATGCATTTAAACAAGATTAAGTATACTTATTTTGGAAAAAATGGGGTGGCTCTTAGAATTCTATGGGGACATGGAGATGGTGGATGAGGTAGACTCCCCATCCACGTACTTAAGCAAGTAGGATACAACGAAAAATTCAAGGTTTTTGTTTCATTGTTTTGTAATTTTTTAGTTCCAAGGAAGATTTGTAAAGACCCTAAGATTATATGATGATACTTTTACCTCAATTCTCCACACAATTGCTTCACCCAGCATTTTAAGGTGGTGTTGTGCTTTGGCAATTTTGAGCTTATAATAATAGTGCATATGTTGGTTAGTGTATTGCTTGAAAAGCGACCCATCAGTTCTCCACACAATTTCTTCACCCAACATTTTGAGGTGGTGTTGTGCTTTGGCAATTTTAAGCTTATAATAAAAGTGCATATGTTGGTTAGTGTGCTGCTTGAATCGACCCATCAATTCTAAACAACCTGTCATACTGTCTCTTACAATATGATGTGACATATGTGTTGTTGTTGTGCTTTGACATATGCTAAACAACCATCAATACTTTCTCTTACAATATTATGTGGCATCTATGTTACTCCTATGTTATCACATCAAATTACTAACAACCGAATAATATGACAACAGACTTGTCACATATGATCTTTTACAACCGAATTGGACATTCTCCAAAGGGCCAAGATCTTACATGATCCTCAGTGTGAGTGTTTTTGTTTTCTAATATTTATCAAATTTTACTAATGTTGAACTTACGGCGGTAAAGACTTTTAATTAAATATTTTGTCACCTATGAGAGTTAAATGAAAGGATTAAATACATCTAGTGACTAAGTACTTTTTTTTAACATTCAATATTGCATGTGCCATTTTGACACCTACAATCATAGCAATCGCCATTGTTCTATTCTCATTACTTGACCCTTTGTCACTTCTATTGACCATACTATATATCCATACCTTTTAGTGTTCACTAAATGAAATGCTTGGTTGTGTAGTATTGTGATTCTTGGGCCTAGCATTCCACCTAGAGGAGAGGGTAATTCTTGGGCCCAGATTCCACTCAAAGGAGAGGGTAATTCTCAACAAGTTTTGAAAATAGAGGTATTTAATAACTAAAAGACAAGTACGCACTTCTAAACGTGTGGGTATGAACTCAACATTCAACCCCTACTTCTTGGAGGGGCTCTTGGCTAGCATATAAAGCATAGTGGTTTGTCAAACCGCGTGTTTTCGAGAATTATTGTTTACAAAAAAATCTCATTAGGTATATATTTTGTAATATTATCATTAAAAAATGAACTTTCTCTCTTTCTTTCTCTCCCTTTGGGTATATATATATGTAATATTATTATTAAAAAATAAACTCTCTCTCTTTTTCTCTCCATAAAGACATGTGAACAATGCCAATTAATCATGATCAAAAGATATCATAACACAACAAAAAACAAAAAACAAAAAACAAAAAACAACTATACAAACCACAGTCTCATAGCATTGGTATCCAAAAAGTCAAATATTTAGCAATAAGGAGGTGAGATATCTCAATATACAAAGAACTTACATAACAAAATTCAAATCCAAACAACTATGCATGTAATCTCCTAGCACTTGGTCAATTTGAAAAAATTATCTGAAAAATAAAAGGTGTATCAAATGTCAAGGTTCCAAAGGCTATCACTAAATCTAATTGCCCAAGCTATAATAAATTTTAAGTCTATCACTAAATTTGATTGGTGTGTTATGGCTAGTTCCGATCACTCCTCCTAAAAACACCTTCATAAGAGCTTACCTTCATGAGCTACAACCATTGTGGTGATCTTTTCATCAATGGATAAGCGTGAGCACACTACTTCAAGAGCTCCACACCTTTGTGGGTAGCGGTTTTTGTCACCATCTCCTACAAGCATTGTCACACCATCGTGTCGTTACACGTGTCGTTACACTCTGAGTTCGACCCTCCTCTCACCTCAAATCACTCATTCAATCACCATCTCCCACAAGCATTGTCACACCGTTGTGTTGTTAGACTATGGGTCCTTGTCCCTCCTCTCACCTCAAATCACTCCTACACACAAACTAGCATGCATTAGAGAAAGTAATTAATAAGAGGATTAGCAAGAGCAAAACTCAATTACATAATGGGAGAGTATATTGTATTATGAGAGAAAGTGACTTATATACAGGTCGTAATTGTTCAAACTTAAGCCGCCGTGGTCGGGCACCCAAGGCTCATAGGTGGCCTATTGCTTGTACAATACTTAATCTTATACATTCACAAGAAATCCATTATGTGGCCTATTTCTTGTACAATACTTACTCTCATACATTCACAGGAAATCTATTGTAGCTTGTTGCTATGCACTCTTACAAGAATTGTCATAAATATTCCCTCAATATTCCATCAAACCATTTCCATACATACGTCCAAGTTGTAGATTTGGACACCATTTCTTCATAGATTAATCGTACATGCTTTTAGTGTCTTCGTCTTTACTATTTGATGTAGAATTATAATGGAAACTCTTGTAGAATTAATTAGTGTCTTTGTCTTTACTATTTGATGTAGAATTATAATGGAAACTCCTGTTAACCTAAAATGGGTTAATATTCTCCCTTTCCTAATATCGATCGCATCCTCATGATCGAGTAGAAGACTTTGTTATGTGTTAATATTCCCCCTTTCTTGATATCGATCGTATCCTCAAGATTGAGTAGAAGACTGTCATGGGGAGAATTGAGAAGATGTTTTGTTGATGCTTATGACATTGTATGAATGTTCTTCATTGTTCCTCTGAAAGGGATGGGGAAGGCTAACTAGTAAATGATAAAGTTAGTAGATGGGGTGGGGATTTTTACAAGTGAATTTTTTTTGGCAATCACAAGTAGGTTTACATTGATTATTCAAGCTAGCAGTGATTTGAAGGCTTGTTTAGCAATGGAGGAGAAGAGATGGGGGGTCCGAAGGAACGTTGACGCAATCATCAAAATGAGAGAGTGAATCACAATTCCTCATTTTTTACATAAAAGCAATGCAAATGTAGCTTCTTACACGTTACTTTTCATATTTGTAGGACTTTGTCAAATTAATGTGGTCTTAAAGTGGACCTATCCTATAGTCTCAAATTAAGTCAAGAAGACTCTTGATTTAGTTTATATATTGAAGTCTAAATCATTGGAGAGGCATGAAAATTTTCTTTTGATTTGCGAGGTTAATAGAAAAGTTCTTTGAGAGATGTGTGGGTTTTATGGTGAAGAGATTATTGTTAAAGGATTTCATTCCTAACAAGGTTTAAATGGGCATCACTAAGGATAACATATTATGCTTGCACTTATAAAGGGAAATCTAGGTGATCAAAAACAATGGGCTCTCCTCTGGTCAAATCCCTATGGGCATCATGGAATGTCCTCAAACCTCTCCTTCGACCTAACTGCAATATCAGGGTAGCAACTGGCCTCTTACATCAAGACTGGCCCTTCCTTAAGTTCAAGGAAATTGAAGATGATCATATCAAGCTTTCATTATCACTGTCAAAGAAAGGGCTATCTAAACGGGGAGACTTATGGCACCCCCAAGAAAATAGGTGGTATTCTTCTTATGAACTCCAACAGAGATGTAGGATTCATAGGGTGGGGTTAGTGCTCATTAAGCAAAGGATGGAGTTTTGGGAGCTTGACCTATGCACTTTTCTTCAAGTTCCCCTTTGGAGCTCTTTCTCCTCTATAGAATGGATTAAGGATAAGCCTATACTCCCTATCCCCCCACTTAATAGAAAACCTCCCATCCATGTGAAACTAAACAATATATGGGACCTTCTAGATAGGAAGAAATGGTACTTTAAGTTAGATAACTCTTGCGGAAGGACATTGAACCCAAAAAGTCAAGTCTCCTTTGGTTGATCCTTCATAAAGGAGTAAAGGAGTCTGGACCAATGCTAGAGCTCACCCATTTGGCGTAGACACTACTATCTGGCCTAAATGTAAATTTGGGATGGAGGATATATTTTTTTCTTGCCCTTGTAATAAAAAAGCAATAAACTTGGTGCAAATGTAAATTTGATTCCTTAATCTTTTTATTCCGGACTCCAGAATCTAACTCTAGATCTACAGACTTCGATCTCCGGATGTTTGATTCTGTAAGATTCCTCCTCAGCTTGAATATCAAATAAGCCTCTACTTCAATCCCTTGTAATCATTCTATGATTCTGAATACAAGAAAGTATCATTTTTCCTTGTTTTATCTAGTGAGATAAAAAAATTCTAGAGAGTGGTAAATCAAAATTGGGATATTTTTGGATAAATAAATTCTTCAAATATCAAAAAAATGTTTCCCTAAAATAGAAAATCAAAATAGATTTTCAAAGGTGCAATTGGAATTAATTAAAATTGATTCAAAAGACCTTAGCCTAAGGGTCCAGATTTTTAAATTTTTTAAAAATTATGGTCCAATTAAGGTTCCTATGGACCAACAAGATTAATCCAAGTGTTGGGACAAGATAAATCCAAAGAATAAAAGAAAATACCCAAAAATTAGTAAATGCCCACATAAGATGAAGAGTTGATCAAGTACTAGGTTTATTAGTTAAAAATTATGGTGTATTAAAAAAAAGATATTTTGGAGTAATCATTCATTTTGACACATGTGTAAGGAAAAGGGATACCTTCAAGGAGGTGCCTATTTCACATGCTTCATTGAGTTTAAAACTAAAAAATAATAGGATATTTTTATCTCTCCTCTCTCCTAAATCAAACCAAATAAAAAGGGGAGCTAAACTAGTCCAAAACTTGTCCAAATTCAGCCAAACTGAAGCTCAAAAATTCTAGAACTTAGTTGGACTCAGTTAGTGGCCTCCCTCTCCTATAAATAGACCCTCATTCCTTTGTATTATTATCTGTGAACTAAACTATGCTGGTATTACTCTAAACTAAGCTTAATTTCTATTATCCTCTAAAAACCTCTACAAAATTGAAGAGATTGGAGCTTCTCTCTCTCTCTTCAATCTTCCTTGGTGGCTCCTACGACATACCAAACCAATTGATTGGTTGGGGGCCTCTACAGTGACTAAAGAATCAAGCATTTTAGGAGGTAAAGAGTGGAATATGGTCTTTTTTCTATAACTTCTAAATGTTTCTTTCTTCTCAACCCCTCTCAAGCTTGAGAAGCTTTAATTTGAATAGCTTTTGAATATTATTGAAATGTTTTAATGTATTGTAATAAAGAAACACATAAATTTTTATTTATGCTTAATTTTAATGATTTTTAAGCATTTCTCTCTCTCCCCCCCAAAGAAAGGTAATTCTTATGACCTATTCTCAATCCAAATGAAGCTTCTCATGAAGCATTTCTCTAATCCAAAAGTAAATTTTATGCTTGTTTAATTGGAGGCTAAAATAATGGCTTTTTAATGCTTTTATGATATTTATTTCATAGAGAAATTATGAATCAATCCATAATTGGATAAAGATCCAATTAGTGGTCATTTTAATCATACTAATCATATTAAACTTCATTCTCTCAATTAAATTGAGAATTATCATCAGTAATCAGTAATAGCAGCGAAGCCATGGTGAAATTTCTGTAAAATAAACACATAAAATATTTTCATTCATAATATGAAAAGAGGACTTCCTACCATATTCTAGGAATTATCATCCTAGATTAATTGAATGATTGTAATCATGAAAAAATTTATTTTTATGATTATGCATAATTAGTAAATTAGAAAAAAGAGAAATTTTTGGTAATTTATTTTTATGTTAAAAGAGTAATCCCCAAGACATTGGAAATCCATGTATTAGAGAATAAAATTGGAATGCTAAAATAATGTATAATTTATGATTTTAGTTAAATTTATCTTTTTGTATAGATAAACTTTTATGATGAAAGAGGAATTTCCACCATATTGAAATTCAAATATTTAAATAAAGGAAGTATAATTCCTAGTGCAAAGGAATTAATGAAGATTTTTATTTAATTTTTAAGAGAAAATATAGTTAAATTTATCTTTTTGTATAGATAAATTTTTATGATGAAAGAGAAATTTCCACCATATCGGAATCCAATTAATTAAATGAAGAAAGTGTAATTCCTAGTGCAAAGGAATTAATGGAGATTTTTATTTAATTTTTAAGAGAAAAATTTAATTAAATTTATCTTTTTGCATAGATAAGTTTAAATGATAAAAGAGGAATTCCTAGTATATTAGAATTCAAATGTTTAGATGAGAAAAGTGAAATTTTTAGCTTAAAGGAATTAATGGTTATTTTTATGTAATTTTTAAGAAGAATTTTAATAGATTTAATTTAGGGAAAAGAGGAATTCCCATGATAATTGGATTGCACTCATTGAAATGAGAAAAAGAAGGATTTCAAGGTTATTAAAAAAATAGGTATTGATATTTTAGTTAAAAGATGAATTTCCATGATAATTGAGAAAAGATGGATTTGAATTAAATTCTAATGTCAAAAGATGAATTTCCATCATAATTCTACCTAATGAATTAAGGTTGAGAATTTATGTGGGAAAATGAAAATCTTGGATAATTGAATTGGTAAAATCACTAAATGGATATTTATCCAAAAACTAGATGATTAATTGAAAGTAATCCTGGTAGAATTAAACTGAATGAATTTAGTTAGACTACGTGAGGTCAGACAGTAAACCTAATTGTCCTTCTCTCGAACTAAATCAGACAAAAATTTCGTGTGACCAATTCCAGTTACTAAATCCAAAGAATAGACTACAAGAACTAATCTAGTTTTTCCCTGACCAATCTCACCAAGAATCTAGTTGGATAAATGGATAAAATGACGGGTAGATTGCCCTCATGAGAGATCAAGGATCCTCATTATTGAAACTGGGAATTATTAGAAAAAGGGTCTTTGGAACCAATCTCAAACTGGAATCTCACTTGCATTGGAAAATTTGTTTTACATTCAAAGGACTGTTTTATGCCAGAATGCTGGAGGAAGCATTTGGCTTATGTTTTTCTAAAGGAGGTCCGTTGGAACAGCTGGCGGGGAGTCGTCAAGGGACGTCGCCCACGGCAAAGCCTGTCGAGGTCTTGACCAGCCTCGGTATGGTTAAAATAGTGCGCTTCCGGTACGATGGGCGAGGGCCGACGAAGCGGTCCCTAGGTGAAGTGCTAGGACACCTAAGGAGGATCCTAGAGGGTTCTGACGAGGTGATGCACGGGCTCGCGGTTGCTAGGACACCGAGGCGTACGTCGAGGAAGATATCTAATGGACAAAAAGGAAAGGTTTTTGGGAATAAAAATTTGATACTGAATCTCGTTGGTTGGCCAGTTGGTCTTCAACAAACAGTTCAGATGATGCATTTTTGTAATACAATGGACTTGGAATTTTGGAAAATGATGATCAGAAATATTATGATTTTATTCAAGGATTGTCTTAAAGCCAATCAAATCTATTATAAATGGCAATTGCATATTGGGTGTGTATGTGGTGTGCCTATTTGATTTTTGTATGAATCGCCGGCTAGGGGTCTGGAAACTCTTTTCCTTGGTACCCGGGCAAAAACCCAATCAAATCTTTAGAAAGGAATCCCACCAATTCAATGGTCGGGTGGTTGGCTAACCCATGGGCCGGATGGCTGGATCGGAGGATTCCTGAGAAACAACTAGATACGATTAGTTACGTTAATTAGTTTAAATCCTGAGAAGACCTTGTTCTGTGGGAAGGGATCATCGGCTGCTGTGCCTCGGAAATGAGAAAAAAAGCAGTGATTCCATGGACCAAGTGCAAGTCTCTTCTTGATCTGACCATGTGACTTTAGGCTTGGTCAGATCAGTTTAATTTAGTCAAGACTTGACTCATTAGAGTAATCTCCTAGTTAAAAGATATTTCACCTTCCTGGTGGAATCGCATGTGCCTTCTGGGCGAGGGGAGTCTTCCGGAGCTGAGGTCTCAGAGGGACTGCCCCCCGGGCTAGCCTCTTGTCCCGGACATCCACGGGCGAGGCCCTGAGTGTGCAGGACCCTTGCCCCACGCGGGAGGTCGCCGATGCCACTTCCGCCGCCGGTAGGAGCCCCGGAGTGGGCGGGTGGGGACCTCACAGCATCTGGTATCAGAGCATTGTTAAAAGCTAATAAGGATAAACAAATTCTTATGAGAACTTGATAATAAAAACTCAAAAAAAGCATTTTTCATAATGTATTTTCATTCTGTAAGCTTCTTTAATAATGAAGAATTTTTAATCAAAGAAATTGTTTTTATATATAGAAGTTCCCTATTTATCTGGTATTCCTGACCTCACCCAGTCTCAAGATATGACTGCGTTCGCCTTCGAGCATCTCATCTCTTCCGCTTCAACTCAAACAAGCCAAGCAAGATTCGCACGCCATTTCGAGAATTTATATTTTCCTGACACCACCCAGCAGAGAGACGACAACATAAGTGGTTTGCAGGGCAGTATGCCCACGCCTCTTGCGATCGGCGTGCAATGCTGAGGTAGAACCTCTCATTGGAAATGATTCTATTAAAGCTGAAAATGGTGCATGGTGTCATTCTGTATCATTCAACGCCTCGGAATTTCAGACTTTCATGCCAAGTCTATAGACTCCTTAGTTGCTTTATTCCTAAGGAGAAGATAATAGCTCCCTTGTCAGTAAGTGAACGTTTGTATCAGGGCATGGCTATGGCCCCCCAGTGCCGTTGTCTTATGCATCTCCCGAGGAGATTTTGAATTCTGGAGCCGAGCTGCTCTATGTACATATTGTAACTTTTATATAAAGAAATGTTTTTTGGAGAAAAATTCCCTGTTGTATAAGTGATTGTTTATGGATGAACTGTTAAAGAAAAATCTATTATCAAACATATGTCATAGATCTCCAATAAGATCATTGTCTTGTTTAAGAAATTGTTTTTCGAAACTCTTAAGTCTTAGGATCTCGTGGATGATATCAAAATAAAAATTTAATAATATATAATTTTTGGCAGAATCATGAGACGAGGAAACCGTGGCTGTCAGCCAGACCCTCTCTCTGAAGATGATGAGCTTGACCCTGATGTTTGCAAGGCTCTTCATAGGACTCAGCCAGGAACCTTCAAAGGAGAAGGGGAGAACCTAGGCGAGGCTGTGGAGAAATGGGTGGAAGCCATGGAAGAATATTTTGACGTCACAGGCTACAATGAGCGGAGCAAAATGGCTCTTGCCAGGTTGAAAATAGTGGAAACAGCCAGGGTGGCATGGAGGAACCACTGTGACACCAACCATCTGGACAGAAATACTCAGTCCTGGAACGACCTTAAAGCCTATTTGAGAAAGAGATTTTGTCCCCCTGGATTTTTGGAAACTAAAATGAACGAGGAATATCACCAGGCCTTTGCTCTTCTACTCAAATATCCACCACCTCTAGATGAAGAGCAACTCATGGCCAGGTTCATTCGGGGAATGAACGAACCCTTGGATACACTGGTCAAAAATGCCAAGCCAGTGTCCATGGTAGAAGCTGTCAGAATGGCAAAGGACTTTGCCTTCATCGTAAAAGTCCCACCAAAGCCAGCTCCCTCATCCTTCAAGAGATTTCAGAGACCGGGAAGCTCTTCCAACTTTTCGCCTCCAAAGAGACACCAAGTTTCTAACCATAATGTGGAGACGGGAAGCTTCAAAAATGAAGGAAGACCTTTCCCCCGAAGTACATTCTCAAGAACTCCGGCTCTCTCCAGAATGCAAAGGGAAGACCTTCAAAGCGAGAACAGATTTCCAAGGTGCAATTGGAATTAATTAAAATTGATTCAAAAGACCTTAGCCTAAGGGTCCAGATTTTCGAATTTTTTTTATTATGGTCCAATTAAGGTTCTTATGGACCAATAAGATTAATCCAAGTGTTGGGATAAGATAAATCCAAAGAATAAAAGAAAATACCCAAAAATGAGTAAATGCCCACATAAGATGAAGAGTTGACTAAGTACTAGGTGTATTAGTTAAAAATTATGGTGTATTAATAAAAAAATGAGATATTTTGGAGTAATCATTCATTTTTGACACATGTGTAAGGAAAAGGGAGACCTTCAAGGAGACGCCTATTTCACATGCTTGGATGAGTTTAAAACTAAAAAATAATAGGATATTTTTATCTCTCCTAAATCAAACCAAATCAAAAAGGGAGCTAAACTGGTCCAAAACTTGTCCAAATTCAGCCAAACTGAAGCTGGAAAATTCTAGAACTCAGTTGGACTCAGTTAGTGGCCTCCCTCTCCTATAAATAGACCCTCATTCCTTTGTATTATTATATGTGAACTAAACTATGCTGGTATTACTCTAAACTAAGCTTAATATCTAAACTATGCTGGTATTACTCTAAACTAATCTATTATCCTCTAAAAACCTCTACAAAATTGAAGAGATTGGAGCTTCTCTCTCTCTCTTCAATCTTCCTTGGTGACTCCTACGACATACCAAACCAATTGATTGGTTGGAGGCCTCTACAGTGACTAAAGAATCAAGCATTTTAGGAGGTAAAGAGTGGATTATGGTCTTTTTTCTATAATTTCTAAATGTTTCTTTCTTCTCAACCCCTCTCAAGCTTGAGAAGCTTTAATTTGAATGGATTTTGAATATTATTGAAATGTTTTAATGTATTGTAATAAAGAAACACATAAATTTCCATTTATGCTTTATTTTAATAGTTTTTAAGCATTTCTCTTTCTCCCCCCAAAGAAAGGTCATTCCTATGACCTATTCTCAATCCAAATAAAGCTTCTCATGAAGCATTTCTCTAATCCAAAAGTAAATTTTATGCTTGTTTAATTGGAGGCCAAAATAATAGCTTTTTAATGCTTTTATGATATTTATTTCATGGAGAAATTATGAATCAATCCATAATTGGATAATGATCCAATTAGTGGTCATTCTAATCATACTTATGATATTAAACTTCATTCCCTCAATTAAATTGAGAATTATCATCAGTAATAGCAGCGGAGTCATGGTAAAATTTTTGTAAAATAAACACATAAAACATTTTCATTCATAATATGAAAAGAGGACTTCCTACCATATTCTAGGAATTATCATCCTAGACTAATTGAATGATTCTCATTGTAATCATGAAGAAATTTATTTTTATGATTATGCATAATTAGTAAATTAGAAAAAAGAGGATTTTTTGGTAATTTATTTTTATGTTAAAAGAGTAATCCCCAAGACATTGGAAATCCATGTATTCCAATGATTTAGAGAATAAAATTGGAATGCTAAAATAATGTATAATTTATGAAAGATTTTAGTTAAATTTATCTTTTTGTATAGATAAAATTTTATGATGAAAGAGGAATTTCCACCATATTGAAATTCAAATATTTAAATAAGGGAAGTATAATTCCTAGTGCAAAAGAATTAATGAAGATTTTTATTTAATTTTTAAGAGAAAATATAGCTAAATTTATCTTTTTGTATAGATAAATTTTTATGATGAAAGAGGAATTTCCACCATATTGGAATCCAATTAATTAAATGAAGAAAGTGTAATTCCTAGTGCAAAGAAATTAATGGAGATTTTTATTTAAATTTTAAGAGAAAAAATTAATTAAATTTATCTTTTTGCATAGATAAGTTTAAATGATAAAAGAGGAATACCTACTATATTGGAATTCAAATGTTTAGATGAGAAAAGTGGAATTTTTAGCTTAAAGGAATTAATGGTTATTTTTATGTAATTTTTAAGAAGAGTTTTAATAGATTTAATTTAGAGAAAAGAGGAATTCCCATGATAATTGGATTGCACTCATTGAAATGAGAAAAAGAAGGATTTCAAGTTTATTAAAAAAATAGGTATTGATATTTTAGTTAAAAGATGAATTTCCATGATAATTGAGAAAAGATGGATTTGAATTAAATTCTAATGTCAAAAGATGAATTTGCATCATAATTCTACCTAATGAATTAAGGTTGAGAATATATGTGGGAAAAAGAAAATCTTGGATAATTGAATTGGTAAAATCACTAAATGGATATTTACCCAAAAACTAGATGATTAGTTGAAAGTAATCCTGGTAGAATTAAACTGAATGAATTTAGTTAGACTACGTGAGGTCAGACAGTAAACCTAATTGTCCTTCTCTCGAACTAAATCAGACAAAAACTTCGTGACCAATTCCAGTTACTAAATCCAAAGAATAGACTACTGAAACTAATCTAGTTTTTCCCTGACCAATCTCACCAAGAATCTAGTTGGATAAATGGATAAAATGACGGGTAGATTACCCTCATGAGAGATCAAGGATCGTCATTATTGAAACTGGGAATTATTGGAAAAAGGGTCTTTGGAACCAATCTCAAATTGGAATCTCACTTGCATTGGAAAAAGGGTCTTTGGAACCAATCTCAAACTGGAATCTCACTTGCATTGGAAACTTTGTTTTTCATTCAAAGGACTATTTTGTGCCAGAATGCTGGAGGAAGCATTTGGCTTATGTTTTTCTAAAGGAGGCTCATTGGAACAGCTGGCGAGGAGTCGTCAAGGGGGACGTCCCCCGCGGCAAAGCCTGCCGAGGTCTTGACCAGCCTCGGTACGGTTAAAATGGTGCGCTTCCGATACGATGGGCGAGGGCCGATGAAGCGGTCCCTGAGTGAAGTGCTAGGACACCTAAGGAGGATCCTAGAGGGTTCTGACCAGGCGATGCACGGGCTCGCAGTTGCTAGGACACCCAGGCATACGTCGAGGAAGATATCTGATGGACAAAAAGGAAAGGTTTTTGGGAACAAAAAATTGATACTGGATCTCGTTGGTTGGCCAGCTGGTCTTCAACAGAGAGTTTAGATGATGCATTTTTTTAATACAATGGACTTGGAATTTTGGAAAATGATGATAAAAAATATTATAATTTTATTCAAGGATTGTCGTAAAGCCAATCGAATATGTTATAAATGGCAATTTCATATTGGGTGTGTATATGGTGTGCCTATTTGATTTTTGTATGAATCGTCGGCCTGGGAACTCTTTTCCTCGGTACCCGGGCAAAAACCCAATCAAATCTTTATAAAGGAATCCCACCAATTCAGTGGTCGGGTGGTTGGCTAATCCATGGGCCGGATGGGGTTAGGCTGGATCGGAGGAATCTTGAGAAACAACTAGATACGATTAGTTATGTTAATCAGTTTAAATCCTGAGAAGACCTTGTTCTGTGGTGGGAAGGGATCATCGGCTGTGCCTCGAAAAAGAGGAAAAAAGCGATGATTCCATGGACCAAGTGCAAGTCTCTTCTTGATCTGACCATGTGACTTCAGGCTTGGTCAGATCAGTTTAATTTAGTCAAGACTTAACTCGTTGGAGTAATCTCCTAGTTAAAAGATTTTTCACCTTCCAGGCGGAATCGCCCGTGCCTTCCGGGTGAGGGGAGTCTTTCGGAGCTGAGGTCTCGGAGGGTCCCCGGGCTAGCCTCTCGTCCCGGACATCCGCGTGGGCGAGGCCCCGAGTGTGCAGGACCCCTGCCCTGCACGGGAGGCTGACGCCGCTTTCGCCACTGCCGCCGCTGGTAGGAGCCTCGGAGCGGGCGGGCAGAGACCTCTCACAGATTCCTTAATCTCTTTATTTTGGACTTCAAAATCCAGATTTTGGCTTCAACACCCAGATTGTGTGGATCCGATTGTTCATCGACTTCAACTCCGGATTGCTTGGATCACCTCGTGTCTCTTGATTTTTGTCCATATCCGTTTAGTCCAGATCGGATCTTGTGTTTTGTAATGGGATCTACATGGATAGTGCTTCTTGTAATCTTCTTATCTCTTTGAGATATATCTAATAAATCTCTACCATTTTTATAAAAAAAAGAAATCTTGGTGATGGGCTATATCACTCATCAAGCTTTTTCCCACCATGGCCCCCATCCAAAGAGCCAAAGATGTACCTAATAGAAGGTCGACGAGGTTATGTGACTCGGCTATGATGCATATAAACTTGTATTTTTTTCGACCAATGGGTGAGTATTTGTGTTTACTCTCACTAAACAGCTGCTACTATAGTAGTTAGGCAATCAAAAGAAGAATGGTAAGACAATGAGCTTACCCATTGATGTGATTGGCTATTGATGATAATATATGATATTGTCTATTTTCATCTCTCTTTTTTTATAGTTATTAGTGATTGTTTAGTCATATCAATAATTTTTAATGTACATGGAAGTGATTTACAAGCCTGTGTAGTGATCTGGAAGGGTTTCATTAGATGTGAAAAACCAGACTGGTTTTTCATATTCATGAATATCTTGAGATATTCAAGTCAAAGAGGTGTCAACATCTTAAGGCAAAATTATGCCATAATGTTCCACTTATGCAAAAGAAGATGTGATCAATGTGAAAAGTGCCATTCTTGAGCCTTTTTTCTAATGTGAACAATCGAGTAGTTTTTCATAAAAAAACTAGACTGGTTTTTCATAATCGTGAATATCTCGAGATATTCACATCAAGTAGGTGTCAACATTTTAAGGCTCAATCATGTTAGAATGTTTCCCTTAAGTAAAATAAGATGTGATCAATGTGTGAAAAGCACCATTCTTGAGCCTTTTTGTAACTTGAAAAACTAGAGTAGTTTTTCATGGCGTTAATATCTTGAGATATTCATGTCTAAAAATTTATAAAGTTTGGACCCTTTTCATGTATGTTAGTATCACATGTCACTTAGATGATGGACAGAGGTTAGTAGATCATGTAATGTATATGATTAGTATGACATGAATAACTACGGTGGCATATTCAAGCATAAATTTGTAGAGAAATTCACGTCAAATGAAACTTAGAATCTTCATGCAAAATGATGTTAGATGGATGTAATGAGGTTAGAGAAGATGAAAAATATGAGACCTGACCACTAGACTTTGGCTTGGCATGAAAAACCACACTTATTTTTCATTTTGACCATGAATATCTTGAGATATTCATATCAAAATTTTGGCCAAACGGTATAATGAGTACATAGTGGTGCTCACAAAGATGTGAATGTGCAAGTACATGAGTTTTCCCCTTAATTTGAGAAGATTTTGGTGCGAAAAACTAGAATAGCTTTTCACAAACAAAAAAAAAACTGGTTTTTCATGCTAAATGAAGTTTTAAATTTTACTTTTGAGTTGATTTTGTGGTTCCCCTGATATTACTGGCAAAAGCTAGAAATGATTCATGCTACTCTTAGAACACCTTTTTTTGGACATGAAAAACTCCAGATACTCAACGATCGTGAACTTCCATTCGACTTAACTTTTGATTTTTTATGTTTTTGAGTTCAGCACAGTGGAAGTTCACTAAACTAAACTTTTGGTTTTAATGTTATTTAGATGATTTTTTGAAGTACCTATCACCATCTCTATGTTGTGGACCTTCAAAGTGATTCTATTGCTCATGAAGCATGGCTATTCATTGGTAGCAATAATCCATTCCCATCCTAGAACTGTGTCTACTTCCAACATAAACTCAATAATAATAGACTTACATTTAAGGGTTTTAGTTTGCATGTAGATCATTTGTTCAAAGTACCCCAAACATGGCAAATTCATGTCTTGCATGAAATGGATCCACCCAGGATGAGCTTATAGTGTAGGTTGATTGAATAATTTTCATAGTTCAAGAGTCATGACATCATTTTTATGCCATAGATCAAGCGCTCGTCTTGAATTGTATTGATGTTTCCAAAGGCTTTAAATCCTACATCAAATCTTAGAAGATTTAGAGTAAGGTTAAGTCCAAGCACTAGGGTTTCAAGTTATATGGGTTTCCAAAGGCTTTAAATCCTACATCAAATCTTATAAGATTTAGAGTAAGGTTAAGTCCAAAGTTCTATGGGTTTAGGTAGTACATGGTCAATTTCTGGCAACATCTCATGTTGAATATATGCACTAATAGGTGTTCTAAGGTGATAGTTTGCATTGATTAGTCAATAGAGTAGTGAGATCTACTTATCTACAAGCCACCCACGATGATTTCTTCAAGGTCCTCAAGAGTAACCTTGAACTCCCATTCTATGTCAGCCCCTTTAAGGAGAATAGTGAAATATTCTGAATTTTCATATATTCCCCATTAGCATATATCACTTCAATGTGTCTAGGGGTGATTATGGGCTGTCCCAAGGATACCCAAGTTTCCTCAGATAAGATGTTGTAACTGGATTTAGGACTAGTCACTACTCTTTTCAATCCAACGTTCTCTCCCATAGGAAAATCTAGCCAAACTTTGATAGTAGGCACCTTCAAAGGGAGCCATGGATGTCTCAATTTTACTTTTAGCTTTCAATTTTAGTTTCCCATTCACTTTGAAATGGAGGCATCAAAACTTTGTTCTCTAATTTATTCCTCCCAAAGAGTTTGCCTAAATTATAGTATTCCGCATTTTGGTTTTCATCATTCTTAATATTACCCAATGTGATGCTCAGTGTGTATAATGGCAATGTAGGTCCCCTTACTATGTTTACTGAGACGTGTTTAGAAGCTTGTGTAAAGACCTTGAAGGCTCATGTGCAACATTCAAATACCCTTCTATGGAGGCCTTTACATCTAGGTACAAGTTACAATTAGTTTAGAGGGGTGTAATGATGGAGCTGACAGCATCATAAGATAAGATTGTGATGAGATTCTATCTCCCAAATGAGATGTCATCACACACTCTCTAGATCTTTCAATCTCATTCTGAGAGACTACATATCTTTCAATCTCATTCTCAGTTGAATATTGACTTGTAGTATCATCTCTATAGATTTTCCTTCTGATTTATCCTCATCATGGTTCGATTGATCGGATTGGGTAGATAGTGTCTCTTTCTCTTCAAAAGGGAATCAGTACTCCTTTTCTTGTAGGCATTGTGGAATTCTTATGGGTTTAACAAGATGTGGTTCAATGTCAATTGGTTACCTACACCTCAACAAATTTGAGTATGGTATCTTGAGTTTGAGCATGGTTTTTGCTAGGGCTCTTGTTCTCATCTTGGGGTGGTGGGTCCAATCTTGTGCTTTGATTTGACTTTCAACAGTAGATGAGGTGCTAGACCTTGTTTCTTCATCTGATGTTTCTTGAATCACTAGTAGCTTCCCATTGTTCTTTCCCATGTGAAGAGAGTGAATTTTCTTTTATTAGCACTTGTAGTAGCAAGTGTGGCATACATTGGCTCCTTGGAGTTGACGCTTGTGCATTATGTTACCTTTACCACCCTTGGGCTTAGACTTTCTTCAGGCATCTTCCCCTTGTCTTGAGGTTTAGTCCTAACCTCTTCCTTTTGTGTAGCTTTGGATTTATTGGGTTTAGGAGTTTTTGGTTCTTGTTTCAAGACATTATCATCTACCCCTTGTGTAGAGTGTTCTTTTGCATGCTTTTTAGCTTTAGCTGACACCTTGGCTTACAAACATGTGAGAACATTTAGTGGAACCATGGACAAGTGTCCATGGTCTGCACACTTAAGATTTTGAGAGTTGGGTATTGCACGGAAACTTGCAATAAAGCATGTCTCCTTGGGCAGTATATGAACATGTGATGGATGGCACATCATTTAGACATGGGCAGGAATTGCAAGTGTATTCCACATTGGGTAGGTTGTAACCTTATGTGGTCCATGATAATAGAAGCGCTGCATTATTTGTCTAACTACTTCCTTAGTAGTTTCTATACTTGGTTTTGTTTTGGTTTGAGTCAAGGAGACTAAATGTGTGCATTGGGATCCTTGGTTCGGAGGTGATTATCGTGCACTTGCATATGAATACAGTGCGAGTTGTCATGACCAAATGGGATCCTTGGTTTGGAGGTGATTGCATATGAATACATACAGTGCGAGTTGTCATGACCAAATGCCTTGTGATGAATGTAATATAAAGACTAGCCTAAGGCACATGTAGTATGAATTGGGATGGTGGTGCTTCTCGGAATGTGCACACAACACAATTGGTCTATAAAAGAACTGGCCATAAGGGTTGCTCATAGTTTAGCTAATCTCCTCTCTTGTAGTAGTGACCTTCAAAGCTTTCAAGCAAGGCATTATAGAATTATACAATGGACATCAATGTCTCTTTACTCCTTGCTTTCATTGGCTTAGATGAGGAAGATTTCATTTCAATGGTATCTTCCATCATGTTGTGATCTAAATGGATTGCTTCTTTCTAATATTGATCAAAATAATATGGATTTGAGACTGGGATTAAATTGTGTAAAGTATTTTTCTTTAATCCCACATGTGAGGAAACATCTCTTGATTTATGCATCATTCAGTTTCTCCCAGCCCTCACATGTGAGTTCAATATTTTTCATGTGCAAGATATAATCCTGTACAGTTTCCTCATGTCTCCGCTATGTCCCACAACACTACACCTAGGACCTTGTCCTTGAAAATCCCATAGCACTCCACCTAGGGCCTTGTCTCAAAAATCCATGGATGAAGGTAATTGTTATCTAATAATGAGTTTTATATAAGGGATCTTTATCCCATGATTCTGTGGAGAGCTGACCAATCTAAAGAACCGCAGAATCAGTTGGATCTAAAGTCGGATTTGAATTGTAAATAAAAGGACTTAACAAGAATTTTCGTATTGACAGGATCATGGATTGAGGTTGTCATGGTAGGAATGATAACCCCCAACTGGATGAGGAAGAGCTCGACTTGGATGTTTGTAAAACTCTTCATAGATCGCAGCTTGGACCTTTCAAGGGTGAAGGGGAAAACTTGGGCGAGACTCTGGAGAAGTGGATCGAAGCAATGGAAGAGTATTTCGATGTCACCGGGTACAATGAGAAGAGAAAAATGGCTCTTGCAAGGCTGAAGATAGTAGAAACAGCCAAAGTAGCATGGAGAAACCACTGCGAGACAAACCGTGTGGATCAAAACACTCAGACATGGAATGATCTCAAAATTTACCTAAGGAAGAGATTCTGTCCTCCTGGCTTTTTGGAAACAAAGATGAACTAATTTTTAGAGTTAACCTAGGGGAGCAGAACTATTGAAGTATATCACCAAGCGCTCGCTCTCCTCCATAAATACCCACCACCGCTGGATAAAGAACAGCTGATGGCCAAGTTCATTCGGGGACTGAACGAACCTTTGAATATCCTAGTGAAGAATGCCAAGCCAGTTTCCATGGCCGAAGCAGTGTGGATGGCGAAGGATTTCGCCACAAGGCCTTTGATGTCAAGGTCCCACCATTACCTTTCAAAAGGTTTTTAGCTCCAAAAGGTGATTCCAACCTTCCACCGTCTAAGAGATATAAGGGTCAAGCCGAGGATATGGGAAGTTCTAGAATGAAAGAAATGTCCTTTTCCTGGAACTCAATCCCTTCGAATTCAACTTCAGAAGTTTAGAATGAAAGAAATGTCCTTTTCCTGGAACTCAATCCCTTCGAATTCAACTTCAGAAGTTCCACCCTTGAACAAGGGAGTGAAATGCTATAACTGTCAAGGATTTGGACATCGCAGTATGGATTGCCCAACTTCTTTTGGAACAAGGTTTTTAGGACGAAAAAATTAGGGACCAGGATTCCAGACTCCGGCTCCTTCCTTCCAGAGTAATCAGGTTTCTTTTCGCCAAAATCAGAGAAATCCCAGAGGTAGACCCTCTAACCAACCCATCGTTTTAATCCAAAGTAATGAATAGGGGAAGTCAAAGAGAGATGTTCCCAAATCGGCCGTCCACTTCCAAGGCAGTAACATTGGAAGTGATTGAAGAAGAAGAAGAAGACGAAATCTCGTGTTTTTTGAGTGGGGTAGGATGTAAGATTCCTCCCTCCAGCTTTTGAGGTGTACAGGTGTAAGAACCTCCCCTTCTGATATTGTAATTATTCCCCTCTTTGAAATAAAAGAAAGATTTTATTTTACCCTGTTTTGACCTAGAGAGAGAAAATGTCTAGAGAGAGATAATCCAAAATTGAGATATTTTTTGGTATAAAAATCCTCCTAGTGTCTAAAATGGTTTCCCCTGAAACAGAAATTCAAAAAGAACTTTCCAATGTGCATTTGAAATTAATTGAAAATAGGTAAAAAGGACCTTAGCCTAAGGGTCCAGATTTTCAGAAATTTTTGAATTATACTCCAATTAAGGTTCCTATGGACCAATAAGATAAATCCAAATGTAGGGAGGAGCTAAATTGAAGAATTAAAAGAAAAACCCCCCCAAAATGAGTAAATGCTCACATAAGATGAAGAGTTGACTAAGGACAAGGAGAAGGAGGGATCTTCAAGGAGGCACCTATTTCACATGTGTGGTGGAGTTTTAAACTCAAAAATATTGTGATATTTTTATCTCTTGTCTCTCCTGGATTAAACCATATCAAAAGGGAGCCAAACTTGGTCCAAATCTTGTCCAAGTTCAGCCAAACTGAACCTGGAACATTCTAGAAACTAGTTGGACTTGGTTAGAGGCCTCCCTCACCTATAAATAGATCACTAGCCCTTTGTAAAAAAATATAAGAACTATACCATTCCAGTATTATACTGAAATAATGATATTTTCTATTATCCTCTACAAATTGAAGAGATTGGAGCTTCACTCTCTCTTCAATCTTCCTTGGAGACTTCATCAACATACCAAACCAATTGATTGGTTGGGGGCCTCTACTTTGATCAAAGAATCAAGCAATCTAGGAGGTAAATTGTGGTTTATGGTCTTTTTTTCTTTAATCTCCAAATGTTTCTCTCTTCTCAACCCCTCTCAAGCTTGAGAAGCATTCAATTGAATGGCTTTTTAATACAATTGAAGTTCTTTAATGAATTGTGGTGATAAAACACATTAATTTTTATTTATGCTTAAATTAAAAGTTTTTTTAAGCATGTCTCTCCCCCCCCCAAAGAATGGTCATTCCTATGACCTATTCTATATTCAAATGAAGCTTCTCATGAGGAAATTCTCTAATCTAAAAGTAACTTCTATGCTTGTCAAATTAGAGGCCAAATAAGTGGCTTTTTAATGCTTTTATGCTATTTAATTTATGAAAATTTTAAGAATCAACTCCATAATTGGATATTGATCCAATTAATGGTTATTCTAATCATAGGAATATTACTACACTTATGCTTTTTCACATTATTGAGAATTATCAGTAAAAAATTAACACATAAATCATTTTCATTCATTATATGAAAAGAGGACTTCCTACCATATTCTAGGATTAATCATCCTGGATTAATTGAATGATTCTCATTATAATCATGGAAAATTTGATTTTTATGTTTATGCATAAATAGTTAATTAGAAAAAAGAGAAATTTCTAGTAATCCATTTTTATGTTAAAAGAGTAATCCCATGACAATGGAAATCCATGTATTCCAATGAAGTAAGAGAAAAATTGGGATGCGAAAATAATGTATATTTTACTTAAAAATTAAAGAAGAATTTTAGTTAAATTTGTCTTTTTGCATAGATAAATTTAAATGATGAAAGAGGAATTCCCACCATATTGGAATTCAAATATGTAAATGAGGAAAGTGTAATTTTTAGCATATTGAAATTAATGGGTATTTTATTTATTTTCAAAGATGAATTTTAGATAAATTTATTTTATCTATGAGAAATATTTAAATGGTAAAAGAGGAATTCCTATGATATTTGGAATTCCATCATTGAGATGGGAAAAGAGAAATTCCTAGTATATTGAAACTAATGAGTATTTTAATTAAATTCAAAGATGAAATTTACATAATTTCATTTTATCTATGAGAAATATTCAAATGTTAAAAGAGGAATTCCTATGACATTTGGAATTCCATCATTTAGATGGGAAAAGAGAAATTCCTAGCATATTGAATTAATGGGTGATTTACTTTAGATGAAATTACTTTATGAGAAGTATTTGATGATAAAAGAGGAATACCCACCATGACATTGGAATGCAATTAATTAAATGTAAAAAGAGGAATTCTCATGGTATTTGAGATCCAAGAAATTAAATGAGAAGAAGAGAAATTTTTAGTATAGTTCAATTTATGATTATTTATCGAAAGTGAAAATATGGGTAGAATTGATTTCTGTAAATCCCATGAATCCTTTTATTCAAAAGGAATATAATTCATTTGAGAAATTGAGAATAAATATGAAAATAGTCGTCAAGAAAAAGAACCCTTAATTAGGCCAAGCAATTGGCAAAAATTTAAAAAAAGTCCCATTATTGGGATCAACCTCGAAAAAGCTATTAAATGGGAATAGCATGTGAATGGATGAGATAAGGTGAAAATAGGATGCGATAAGATGTGTATGGGATGTGATAGAATGTGATAAGATGTAAAAACGAGATGCGATAGAATGAAAATGGATGTGATAAGATGTGTATGGGATGTGATAGAATGTGAATGGACGTTATAAGAGGTGTATGTGATGTGATAGAATGTGAATGGATGTGATAAGATGTGTAGGAGATGTGACTAGATGAAAATAGAATGTGATAAGATGTGATGTAATGAGAATGAATGTGGATGTGTATGTGGAAGAATGAATATAGATGTAAATGGGATGTGATAGAATGTGATAAGATGTAAAAACGAGATGCGATAGAATGAAAATGGATGTGATAGAATGTGATAAGATGTAAAAATGAGATGCGATAGAATGAAAATGGATGTGATAAGATGTGTATGGGATGTGATAGAATGTGAATGGACGTGATAAGAGGTGTATGTGATGTGATAGAATGTGAATGGATGTGATAAGATGTGTAGGGGATGTGACTAGATGAAAATAGGATGTGATAAGATGTGATGTAATGAGAATGAATGTGGATGTGTATGTGGAAGAATGAATGTGGATGTGTATGTGGAAGAATGGATGTGGATATATATGTGGAAGAATGGATGTGGATGTGTATGTGGAAGAATGGATGTGGATGTGTATGTGACAGGATGTGATGTCGATGTGAGTGAATGAATGAGATGTGATGTGATGTGAATCGGGATAAGAATGAATGAGATGAGATGTGAAATGAATGAGATGAGATGAGATGTGATATAAATTGCGATAGATGTGAAATGAATGAGGTGTGATGGGATGTGAATATGGGTTGATGCGAGTGGATGAGATGAGATGTGATGTAAATTGCGATAGATGTGAAATGAATGAGGTGTGATGGGATGTGAATATGGGTTGATGCGAGTGGATGAGATGTGATGAGAATAAATGAGGAAAGATGTGATGAGATGGAAAATGATGTGATTGGATGAGAATGGGTATACATGTGAATTGGATATGGATTAAGTAATGTGGACGGATGTGGAACAATGTGAAAGACGAGAGTTCATTATAGAAACTGTATTTATGACATGTTTTTAAATGACTGTTTTATGTCAAAAACGTTGGGGAAGCATTTTGACCGTCTTGTGAATGAGGTCGTGTGTAGCTGATAAAGTTGCAACAGTTGACAGAGAGTCAACAGGGGACGTCTCGCGTGTAGCAAGGTCGGCCGAGGTCTTGACCAGCCTCGATTCAAATGGTGAGCTTCCGGTACGGTGGATGAGGGACCAAGGAAGCAGCCTATAAGTGAAGCGCTAGGTGACCTGCCAAGGATCCTAGAGGAAACTGACCATACGGTACTCGCACTTTGGGTTGCCGAAGATACCCACATGTGCCTCGAGGAAGATATTGGAACAAGGAGTAAGAGTTGTTTTCTAAAACCGGGCATGGATCTGGTTGATTGACCTTGCTGGTCCTCAACGGATGAGTCCATGGAACTTTTATATGGATCTGTTGGTTGATCTTGCTGATCTTGAACGGAGATTCCATCTTAATTTTTATAAGTGAATATATTGCCGGTTACTATGAGCTAGGAACTATCAAAAAGGACCCTAAGTGGACAGGTGGTGAGCGTTCTGGTTGGCCAATGATGCCATAGATACACCGATGAAGGAATGATTGGAAATAAGGATTCAACTGGAGATTTTGAGGATTATGATCAGTGACACTATGGTTTTATTAAATGATTGTTTTAAAGATAGCTGAATCTGTGAAAAAGACAATTTCATATTGGGTGTGTAAGTGGTGTGACTGGCATTAAATTTGCATGAATATCTGGCTAGGGGGCCTGGGAACTCTTCTTCTTGGTACCCGGGGCAAAACCTAACCAAATTCCTAATTGGATCCCATCACTACAGTGGTTGGCCGGTTGGCTAACCCATGGGTGGATTGATGGATCTGTAAAATAAGACTCAATTATGTTATAGTATGATAGATGAAGTATATTCGGATAGTAATTGTTCTATAGAAAAAGAATCAACGGCTGTGCCTCTCGATGGGGAAAAAGGCGTTGGTTTCTATGATCCAAGTGCAAGTTTCTTCCTTGATCTGACCAAGTGACTCACAGGCTCAGTCGGATCAGTTTGGTCAGTAATGACCTTGACTATGTTAGAGTACAAATATCTCGGTGGACTCGCCCGTGCTTTCCGGTAGGGGAAAGTTTTTTCGGGTTCAGTTTTTGAAGAACCAAGGGATTAGTCTCTTGATCGAATATCCATAGGCAAGGCCCCGAGTGAAGGATCCTGGCCCGTGCAAGAAGTGCTACTTCCACTGCTAGCACCCCTGAATTCGTTGCACGGAGGGGGCAAGGATCTTTCAGCTGGTGTCACAGCGAGTTGGGTAAAGTGGATCAACTGAAAAGCCAAAAATGTCAAAAATTTGTGAAGTAACAGTAAAAAGTTATAATTGTGTGATGAAATGATATTCAGAATGAAGATTCATAAAATTTAAAGTGGGTCTTCAGATGAAGTACCGCAATTGTATGGAAATCCCTGACTTGCTTGAGGCCTAGTCATGATGGTATTTACCTTATAATTCCAAGGACTGTGACTACCCGTATATACTGAGGGTATAACTGCAGCTCTTTACTGGCAGTATATACAAGTAAATCTAAGACTTAAAATTATAAGCATAAATGCTTTCCAGATGATGAATTCGAATGTGGTTGATATGATTTTAAAAATTTTGGTTGAGAACTGATGAGTTGATTTGGATTTTGATTGAAAAAAAAAAGATGATTCATGAATTTCGGGTTAAAAAGCGATCACTTGATCAAAGCCACAATGATGATGAATGGGACGAGTCCCTATGTTAAGAATATGAATGATATGTTCTGAATGAATTGTTATCTGATAATGAGTTTTATATAAGGGATCTTTATCCCATGATTCTATGGAGAGCTGACCAATCTAAAGAACCCCAGAATTAGTTGGATCTAAAGTCGGATTTGAATTGTAAATAAAAGGACTTAACAAGAATTTTCTTATTGATAGGATCATGGATCGAGGTCATCGTGGTAGGAATGATAACCCCCAACTCGATGAGGAAGAGCTCACTTGGATGTTCATAAAACTCTTCATAGATTGCAGCGTGGACCTTTCAAGGGTGAAGGGAAAAACTCGGGCGAGATTGTGGAGAAGTGGATCGAAGCAATGGAAGAGTACTTCGATGTCACCGGGTACAATGAGAAGAGCAAAATGGCTCTCGCAAGACTGAAGATAGTAGAAACAGCCAGAGTAACATGGAGAAACCACTGCGAGACAAATCGTGTGGATCGAAACACTCAGACATGGAATGATCTCAAAATTTACCTAAGGAAGAGACAAACCGTGTGGATCGAAACACTCAGACATGGAATGATCTCAAAATTTTCCTAAGGAAGAGATTCTGTCCTCTTAGCTTTTTGGAAACAAAGATGAACGAATTCTTAGAGTTAGCCCAGGGGAGCAAAACTATTAAAGTATATCACCAAGCGTTCGCTCTCCTCGTTAAATACCCGCCACCGCTAGATGAAGAACAGCTGATGGCGAGGTTCATTCGGGGACTGAACGAACCTTTGAATATCCTAGTGAAGAATGCCAAGCTAGTTTCCATGGCCAAAGCAGTGTGGATGGCGAAGGATTTCGCCAAGGCCTTTGATGTCAAGGTCCTGCCGAAGCCAGCACCATTACCTTTCAAAAGGTTTTTAACTCCAGAAGGTGATTCCAACCTTCCACCGTCTAAGAGATATAAGGGTCAAGCCGAGGATATGGGAAGTTTCAGAATGGAAGAAATGTCCTTTTCTCGGAACTCAATCCCTTAGAATTCAACTTCAAAAGTTCCACCCTTGAATAAGGGAGTGAAATGCTATAACTGTCAAGGATTTGGATATCGCAATATGGATTGCCCAAATCCTTCTGGAACAAGGTTTTCACGGCGAGAAAATCAGGGACCAAGATTCCAGGCTCCAGCTCCTTCCTTCCAGAGTAATCAGGTTTCTTTTCTCCAAAATCAGAGAAATCCCAGAGGTAGACCCTCTAACCAACCCACAGTTTCAATCCAAAGTAATGAATAGGGGAAGTCAAAGAGAGATGTTCCCAAATCGGCCATCCACTTCCAAGGCAGTAACGCTGAAAGTGATTGAAGAAGAAGAAGAAGATGAAAGAGATCATACTCCACCTACGAGATGAGGACATCTCGTGTTTTTTAAGTGGGGTAGGATGTAAGATTCCTCCCTTCAGCTTTTGAGGTGTACAGGTGTAAGAACCTCCCCTTCTGATCTTGTAATTATTCCCCTCTTTGAAATAAAAGAAAGATTCTATTTTACCCTGTTTTGACCTAGAGAGAGATAATCTAAAATTGAGATATTTTTGGATATAAAAATCCTCCTAGTGTCTAAAATGGTTTCCCTTGAAATAGAAATTCAAAAAGAATTTCCAATGTGCAATTGAAATTAATTGAAAATAGGTAAAAAGGACCTTAGCCTAAGGGTCCAGATTTTCAAAAAATTTTAAATTATGCTTCAATTAAGGTTCCTATGGAACAATAAGATAAATCCAAATGTAGGGAGTAGATAAATTGAAGAGTTAAAAGAAAAACCCCCAAAAATTCATGAGTAAATGCTCACATAAGATGAAGAGTTGATGAAGAGTTGACTAAGGACAAGGTTTATTAGTAAAAAACTATGAGTATTACTAAAAAAATGAGATATTTTGGGTATAATGATTCAATTTTGACACCTTGGAGAATGTGGACTCTTTAAGGAGGTTCGTATTTCACATGTGTGGTGGAGTTTTAAACTCAAAAATATTGTGATATTTTTATCTCTCGTCTCTCCTGGATCAAACTTGGTCCAAACCATATCAAAAGGGAGCCAAACTTGGTCCAAATCTTGTCCAAGTTCAGCCAAACTGAACCTGGAAAATTCTAGAAACTAGTTGGACTTGGTTAGAGGCCTCCCTCACCTATAAATAGATCATTAGCCCTTTGTAAAAAAATATGAGAACTATACCATGCCAGTATTATACTGAAATAATGATATTTTCTATGATCCTCTAAAAATCCTTTATAAATAGAAGAGATTGGAGCTTCACTCTCTCTTCAATCTTCCTTGGAGACTTCATCAACATACCAAACCAATTGATTGGTTGGGGGCCTCTACTTTGATCAAAGAATCAAGCAATCTAGGAGGTAAATTGTGGTTTATGGTCTTTTTTTCTTTAATCTCCAAATGTTTCTCTCTTCTCAACCCCTCTCAAGCTTGAGAAGCATTCAATTGAATGGCTTTTTAATACAATTGAAGTTCTTTAATGAATTGTGGTGATAAAACACATAAATTTTTATTTATGCTTAAATTAATTATTTTTTTAAGCATGTCTCTCTCTCTCTCCCTCAAAGAATGGTCATTCCTATGACCTATTCTATATTCAAATGAAGCTTCTCATGAAGCAATTCTCTAATCTAAAAGTAATTTCTATGCTTGTCAAATTAGAGGCCAAAAAGGTGGCTTTTTAATGCTTTTATGGTATTTAATTTATGGAAAAATAAAGAATCAAGTCCATAATTTATGGCTTTTATGCTATTTAATTTATGGAAAAATTAAGGATCAAGTCCATAATTGGATATTGATCCAATTAATAGTTATTCTAATCATAGGAATATTACTAAACTTATGCTTTCAAATTATTGAGAATTATCAGTAATAGCAGTGGAGCTATGGTAAAATTTCTGAAAAATTAACACATAAATCATTTTCATTCATAATATGAAAAGAGTACTTCCTACCATATTCTAGGATTTATCATCCTAGATTAATTGAATGATTCTCATTATAATAATAGAAATATTGATTTTTATGTTTATGCATAAATAGTTAATTAGGAAAAAGAGGAATTTCTAGTAATCCATTTTTATGTTAAAAGAGTAATCCCCATGACAATGAAAATCCATGTATTCCAATGAAGTAAGAGAAAAATTGGGATGCCAAAATAATGTATATTTTACTTAAAAATTAAAGAAGGATTTTAGTTAAATTTATCTTTTTGCAAAGATAAATTTAAATGATGAAAGAGGAATTCCCACCATATTGGAATTCAAATATTTAAATGAGGAAAGTGTAATTTTTAGCATATTAAAATTAATGGGTATTTTATTTAAATTCAAAGATGAATTTTAAATAAATTTATTTTATCTATGTAAAATATTAAAATGGTAAAAGAGGAATTCCTATGATATTTGGAATTCCATCATTGAGATGGGAAAAGAGGAATTCCTAGTATATTAGAATTAATGAGTATTTTAATTAAATTCAAAGATGAATTTTAGATAAATTTATTTTTATCTATGAGAAATATTTAAATGAAAAAAGAGGAATTCCTATGACATTTGGAATTCCATTATTGAGATGGGAAAAGAGAAATTCCTAGTATATTGGAATTAAAAAGTATTTTAATTAAATTCAAAGATGAAATTTAGATAAATTTATTTTATCTATGAGAAATATTTAAATGTTAAAAGATGAATTCTTATGACATTTGGAATTCCATCATTTAGATGGGAAAAGAGAAATTCCTAGCATATTGAATTAATGGGTATTTTATTTTAGATCAAATTACTTTATGAGAAGTATTTGATGATAAAAGAGGAATACCCATGACATTGGAATGCAATTAATTAAATGTAAAAAGAGGAATTCCCATGGTATTTGAGATCCAAGAAATTAAATGAGAAGAAGAGGAATTTTTAGTATAGTTCAATTTATGATTATTTATCAAAAGTGAAAATATGGGTAGAATTGATTTTTTGTAAATCCCATGAATCCTTTTATTCAAAAGAGGAATATTGAATATAATTCATTTGAGAAATTGAGAATGAATATGGAAGTAGTCGTCAAGGAAAAGAACCTGTAATTAGGCCAAGCAATTGGCAAAAAATTAGAAAAAGTTCCATTATCGGGATCAACCTCGAAAAAGCTATTAAATGGGAATAGCATGTGAATAGATGAGATAAGGTGAAAATAGGATGCGATAAGATGTGTATGGGATGTGATAAGATGTAAAAGAGATGCGATAGAATGAAAATGGATGTGATAAGATGTGTATGGGATGTGATAGAATGTGAATAGATGTAATAAGAGGTGTATGGGATGTGATAGAATGTGAATGGATGTGATAAGATGTGTAGGGGATGTGATAAGATGAAAATAGGATGTGATAAGATGTGATGTAATGAGAATGAATGTGGATGTGTATGTGGAAGAATGGATGTGGATGTGTATGTGAAAGAATGGATGTGGAAGAATGGATGTGGATGTGTATGTGAAAGGATGTGATGTCGATGTGAGTGAATGAATGAGATGTGATGTGATGTGAATTGGGATAAGAATGAATGAGATGAGATGTGAAATGAATGAGATGAGATGTGATGTAAATTGCGATAGATGTGAAATGAATGAGGTGTGATGGGATGTGAATATGGGTTGATGCGAGTGGATGAGATGTGATGAGAATAAATGAGGAAAGATGTGATGAGATGGAAAATGATGTGATTGGATGAGAATGGGTATACATATGAATTGGATATGGATTAAGTAATGTGGACGGATGTGGGACAATGTGAAAGACGAGAGTTCATTATAAGAACTGTATTTATGACCTGTAAATGACTGTTTTATGTCAAAAATTCTAGGGAAGCATTTTGACCGTCTTGTGAATGAGGTCGTGGTGGAGACCTAGCTGATAAAGTTGCAATAGCTGACGGAGAGTCAACGGAGGACGTCTCGTGTAGCAAGGTTGGCCGAGGTCTTGACCAGCCTCGGTTCGATTCAAATGGTGAGCTTCCGATACGGTGGATGAGGAACCAAGGAAGCGGCCTATGAGTGAAGCACTAGGTGACCTGCGAAGGATCCTAGAGGGTGCTGACTATATGGTGCTCGGTTTGCCGAAGATAACCACACATGCGTCGGGAAAGATATTGGAACAAGAAGTAAGAGTTGTTTTCTGAAACTAGCCATGGATCTGGTTGATTGACCTTGCTTGTCCTCAACGGATGAGTCCATGGCTCTTTTATATGGATCTGTTGGTTGATCTTGCTGATCTTCAACGGAGATTCCATCTTAATTTTTATAAGTGAATATATTACCGATTACTATGAGCTAGGAACTATCGAAAAGGACCCTTAGTGGATAGGTGGTGAGCGTTCTGGTTGCCAATGATACCATAGATACACCGATGAAGGAATGATTGGAAATAAGGATTCAACCGGAGATTTTGAGGATTATGATCAGTGACACTATGATTTCATTAAATGATTGTTTTAAAGATAGCTGAATCTATGAAGAAGGCAATTTCATATTGGGTGTGTAAGTGGTGTGACTCGCGTTTAAAGATAGCTGAATCTGTGAAAAAGGCAATTTCGTATTGGGTGTGTAAGTGGTGTGACTGGCGTTAAATTTGCATGAATATCTGGCTAGGGGGTCTGGGAACTCTTTCTCCTGGTACTCGAGACAAAACCTAACCAAATTCGTAATTGGATTCCTAAGTGGGTCTTTAGATGAAGTACCGTAATTGTATGGAAATCCCTGACTTGCTCGAGGCCTAGTCATGATGGTATTTACCTTATAATTCCAAGGACCATGACTACCCGTATATACTGAGGGTATAACTATAGCTCTTTACTGGCAGTATATATGAGTAAATCTAAGACTTGAAATTATAAGCATAAATGCTATCCAAATGATGAATTCGAATGTGGTTGATATGATTTCAAAAATTTTGGTTGAGAACTGATGAGTTGATTTGGATTTTGATTGAAAAAAAAAAAAGATGATTCCTGAATTTCGGGTTGAAAAGCGATCAATTGATCAAAGCCACAATGATGATGAATGGGACGAGTCCCTGTGATGCTGTTCGTAAACTGGAAAGACAATAATGACTTCAGCAAATCACTACGAGATTAGTGGATTGTGCTGACAAATTGCTACTGTTAACATTGGACCTAGTGGATCTAGTTAAGGGATGACAAATTAAAAACCTGCATAACTGAAACTTCCATGGAGGAATGTTCAGATGGAATTTTTGGTCTAATGGACCATTATTGTGTTAAGAATATGAATGATATGTTCTGAATGAATTGTTATCTGATAATGAGTTCTATATAAAGGATCTTTATCCCATGATTCTGTGGAGAGCTGACCAATCTAAAGAACCCCAGAATCAGTTGGATCTAAAGTCAGATTTGAATTGTAAATAAAAAGACTTAACAAGAATTTTCATATTGATAGGATCATGGATCAAGGTCATCATGGTAGGAATAATAACGCCCAACTCGATGAGGAAGGGCTCGACTTGGATGTTCGTAAAACTCTTCATAGATCGCTGCCTGGACCTTTCAAGGGTGAAGGGAAAAACTTGGGCGAGACTGTGGAGAAGTGGATCGAAGCAATGGAAGGGTACTTCGATGTCACCGGGTACAATGAGAAGTGCAAAATGGCTCTTGCAAGGCTGAAGATAGTAGAAACAGCCAAAGTAGCATGGAGAAACCACTGCGAGACAAACCATGTGGATCGAAACACTCAGACATGGAATGATCTCAAAAAATTTACCTAAGGAAGAGATTTTGTCCTCCCGGCTTTTTGGAAACAAAGATGAACGAATTCTTAGAGTTAACCTAGGGGAGCAGAACTATTGAAGTATATCACCAAGCGTTTGCTCTCCTCCTCAAATACCCGCCATCACAGGATGAAGAACAGATGATGGCCAAGTTCATTCGAGGACTGAACGAACCTTTGAATATCCTAGTGAAGAATGCCAAGCCAGTTTCCATGGCCGAAGCAGTGCAGATGGTGAAGGATTTCGCCAAGGCCTTTGATGTCAAGGTCCTGGCAAAGCCACATCACCATTACCTTTCAAAAGATTTTTAGCTCCAGAAGGTGATTCCAACCTTCCACCGTCTAAGAGATATAAGGGTCAAGCCCAGGATATGGGAAGTTCCAGAATGGAAGAAATGTCCTTTTCCCGGAACTCTATCCCTTGGAATTCAACTTCAGAAGTTCCACCCTTGAACAAGGGAGTGAAATGGTATAATTGTCAAGGATTTGGACATCGCAATATGGATTGCCCAACTCCTTTTGGAACAAGGTTTTCAGGGCAGGAAAATCAGCGACCAAGATTCCAGTCTCTAGCTCCTTCCTTCAAGAGTAATCAAGTTTCTTTTTGTCAAAATCAGAGAAATCCCAGAGGTAGACCCTCTAACCAACCCGCAGTTTTAATCCAAAGTAATGAATAGGGGAAGTCAAAGAGAGATGTTTCCAAATCATCCGTCCACTTCCAAGGCAGTAACGTTGGAAGTGATTGAAGAAGAAGAAGAAGATGAAAGAGATCATACTCTACCTACGAGATGAGGACATCTCGTGTTTTTTAAGTGGGGTAGGATGTAAGATTCCTCCCTCTAGCTTTTGAGATGTACAGGTGTAAGAACCTCCTCTTGTGATCTTGTAATTATTCCCCTCTTTGAAATAAAAGAAATATTTTGTTTTACCCTATTTTGACCTAGAGATGGAAAATGTCTAGAGAGAGATAATCCAAAATTGAGATATTTTTGGATATAAAAATTCTCCTAGTATCTAAAATGGTTTCCCCTGAAACAGAAATTCAAAAAGAACTTTTCAATGTGCAATTGGAATTAATTGAAAATAGGTAAAAAGGACCTTAGCCTAAGGGTCCAGATTTTTAGAAATTTTTAAATTATGCTCCAATTAAGATTCTTATGGAACAATAAGATAAATTTAAATATAGGGAGGAGATAAATTGAAGAATTAAAAGAAAAACCCCCCAAAAATGAGTAAATGCTCACATAAGATGAAGAGTTGACTAAGGACAAGGTTTATTGTAGTAAGAAACTATGAGTATAACTAAAAAAATGAGATATTTTGGGTATAATGATTCAATTTTGACACCTTGGTAAGGAGAAGGAGGGCTCTTCAAGGAGGTGCCTATTTCACATGTGTGGTGGAGTTTTAAACTAAAAAATATTGTGATATTTTTATCTCTCCTAAACCAAATCAAAAGGGAGCCAACAAACTAGGTCCAAATCTTGTCCAAATTCAGCCAAACTGAACCTGGAAAATTCTAGAAATTAGTTGGACTTGGTTAGAGGCCTCCCTCACCTATAAATATATCATTAGCCCTTTGTAAAAAAATATGAGAACTATACAATGCTAGTATTATACTGAAATAATGATATTTTCTATTATCCTCTAAAAATCCTCTACAAATTGAAGAGATTGGAGCTTCTCTCTCTCTCTTCAATCTTCCTTGGAGACTTCATCAACATACCAAACCAATTGATAATGGAACAAGGAGTTAGAGTTGTTTTCTGAACTTGGGCATGGATCTGGTTGATTGGCCTTGCTGGTCTTCAACGGATGAGTCCATGGCTCTTTTATATGGATCTGTTGGTTGATCTTGCTGATCTTCAACGGGAGAGTCCATCTAGATCTTTCTTATGTGATTATATTTCCAGGTACTATGAGCTAGGAATTATCAAAAAGGCCCCTAAGTGAGCAGGTGGTGAGCGTTCTGGTTGCCAATGATGCCATAGGTACGCTGGGAAAGAAATGAATGTAATACTTGATTATATTTTCGAGTACTATGAGCTAGAAACTATCGAAAAGGCCCCTGAGTGAGCAGGTGGTGTGAGCATTCTAGTGCCAATGATGCCATAGGTACATCGATGAAGGAATGATTGGAAATTAGAATTCAAGCTAGATATTTTGGAGGATTATGATCAGTGATACTATGGTTTCATTAAAAGCTTGTTTTGAAGACAGCTGAATTTGTGAAAAAGGCAATTTCATATTGGGTGTGTAAGTGGTGTGACTATCTTGAACTTTGCTTGAAGCACCGGCTAGGGGGCCTGGGAACTCTTTTCCCTGGTACCCGAGGCAATACATAACCAAATTCCTAAATGGATCCTATCACTACAATGGTTGGGCGGTTGGCTAACCCATGGGATTGGATGGGGTTAGGCTAGACTGATGGATCCCTAGAATGAGACTCAATTCTGTTAAGTTACGATAGTTGAAGTAAATCCCGGATAACCCTTGTTCTATGGAAAAGAATCAACGGTTGTGCCTCTTGATGAGGAAAGAGCATTGGACTCTATGATCCAAGTGCAAGTATCTTCCTTGATCTGACCATGAGACTTACGGGTACGGTCGGATTAGTTTGGTTAGTGATGACCTTGTCTATGTTAGAATAAAATATCCTGGAGGAATTGCCTATGTCTGCTTGGTGAGAGAAGTTTTTCGGGTTCAGTTTTGGAAGAACCGAGGGATTAGTCTCTTGTCCGTATATCCATGGGCAGAGCCCCGAGTGAGAGGCTCTACCCGACGCAAGAAGTGCTACCTTTGCTGCTAACACCCCTAAATTCAATGCGCGGAGGGGGCAGGGATCTCAAGAGAGCTAGGTGGGGTGCTTCACGTACTCCTCGAAGCGGCCACCTGCTCTAGTAGGCCCATTCCTCCCTAGGGAAGTATGGTGGAGCACCTCCAAGGAGGATTCGGAAGCTTCAGACATCCTAAAGGCTGGTTGTGAGGGTAAGGGGGTGTGAAAAAATTTTACAAGAGTTTGGCTAGGCTAAGAGTGAAAAGTGAGAAAGTGGGAGAGGAGGGGACCCATTTTTATAACACTGTGAAGAATACGTGGCCATGGTGGCAAGTTCAGGGAATGGATGTGCGACTGTAAGCAAACGATCGCAACAAGATGATCAAATGGCCGCGCGGGACTGGTTGGAACAGCCGTTTGCTTTGCATAAAGAGTCGGCAGGCACATAGCCGTAGCAGTGTGCGAGGGGAGGAACGGTCGTTCCAACTTGTGAACGTCCGTGGTGGCAAGTTAGATTTTGAGAAGGGAACAGTCGTGCGAAACTCGAAAAGGCCACAAACTTTGGGTTGAGAATGGAACGGTCGTGGCACTTTGATTCTGAGACAGAAACGACTGTGGCACTTTGATTGGATTTTTATTTTTTATTTTTTTGGTGTGTACCTTGTCATAGGTTTTGTACACTGAGGCTATGCTGCCAGCACCCCATTGTGGGTTTTGTACTGACCGCGTGCCCATTTCGCCCCAAAGAAAGGAGTTTATGCCAATTGTGTGATGGCAAAGTAGGGGTAGCACTTCCTAAAGAGATTTCGATGTGAGTGGCAATAGCTAGGGCTAAGGGAGTTAAAGGGAGTTTCGCAGTCTTGTCAAGCCTCTAAATGATAGGCGAAGGAATTGCTGACGTTGAAGGTATATCTGTAATGAAATTTGTCAGCGGTGGCTTGGGGGTGACTATGTGACTATGTGACTAGGACTATGTGACTATGTCACATAGGACTTTTTTCTTCCCTTTTTCTTGAGTAATCTTAACGGGCAGATGTTGCCTTGGTTGCCCATTGAAGGTTAGGTGACTGAGGTATCACTTGAGGTAGGGGCTTAGGTTGGAGAGGTTTGGGGATCCATAGGGTATGATTTCCTTCATAGTAATGTTGAGCAAGAAGAAGATATTTTGGGACACATCAAAGGGTTGAGTGCATGGCTTTAGGGTTTGGTCGAGGGTCAGAGCGCTTAGGAGGGTGTGTGGATTTGTGTTGACCCTGTACCTTACAGGCTTGAGGTTGGTGAATGAGGGCCTACGCTGGGGGTGAGAAACTCTGGATGCCCATGGAGAGGGGGATGGTGGGACCTTTTGGGGATCCACAATGGAGATGTTCCCTCATAGTAGCCTTGTCCTACAACAAGGAGTTGCTTGGGCACCTAGTGGTGAGATATCGAACTCTATGAAGATTTGTTAGGATGGTTAGCAATGTTAGTTTGGTTAGTATAAGGTGGTATGGCAGCTGCTTGTGATTTGACCATGTGAGAGCACGCTGCCACCGTGTGTGGTGGTTGTGTGGGTGCGAGAGGCGTTGGGGTGCAGATGGCATGTTGAGAGGCCTCTTTTTCGAGGGAACGGAATGATAAGAGTGAGGTGCTGGTGTATTTGTTGTTGGTGGGAGTGGGAGTTCATGGCATGGGGGAGTGACAGGAACTAGTTCTTCATCTGTCATTAGGATGGTAACATGGCCAGAAGCCAATTGTAGGGTGGCTGTCCGTGCATCCCAATCGATGTTGCATATGTTATGGCCCATCCATCCCCTACCAAGGATGATCTCTTCACTTATATTTCCTAAATGCATCACATAAAACTTCCCTTCCAATGGATTATTTCTAATGTGGAACAAGAGTGTGATTGTGCCGATGCAATGAATGTGTTGTGAGGTAAGCGTGTGGTGACCACGGCAAGTGTTTCTTTCAATGTGGGTCTCGCACAACAAGGGAGCACCATGTTTCATAGGACAGTAAATTGTAACTAGCCCTTGTATCAACAAGAGCTAATTTTTGGGAAAAACTAGTTGATGTGGTCATTTCTAACCATAACCAAGCCGGCTTCACCTCCCAGTCCGATTACTTGGGCCATGTTAACCATAACATGCTTTTGCCTTAGCTTGGCTTGCCTCACCTTGGCTTGCCTCGCCTTGGCCTCTTCTTTCGTAGTTTTTTTCATATCCTCATGGTCTTGTTTTTGTTGTTTTTTATCATGGATGGCCTTCAAAGTGGCCTCAGAGAGAGGGCCATAGTAGCGTTTAAGTTTGCTACCATTGAAGTATCCTACCATCTCGACACCATCAAAGGGTTTCAATGCGCACAGCACCCTGTGGTGTGATTTTAGAGACCAGAAAAGGTCCTAACCCACATAGTTTAAGCTTTTTCTTATGTGTTTTTGTACTGAATAAGAGGACTATGTTGCCCTCATGCTTTTGTTACTTCGTTAATGAAATTCATTCCATTGTTGGCTGACAAGCTCAAGAGGACACCCAAAGTGTGTGATTATAGACTCATAGAGAAATTTGGCCGTTGATCGAGCATCAACCTTGCGGGTGGTGCAAGCCTCTACCCACTTGGTGCAGTAGTCCATGGTGGTAGCAATTATATATATGGCTTGCGTGTATTTGGCTGCTAGACTGATGGGTCCTACGAAGTCTATGCCCCATTTTTCAAATGGTTGTAAGGACACAATGGGGTTTAGGGGCATGTGATCCTTGAAACAAGGGATTGCTACGCACTGGCATTCATCACATCGTTTGACATACTCAATGGCGTCAGCCATTAAGGTGGGCCACCATAACCCAGTCTCCTATGAGAACCTTACGAGCAATGATGTATGTGGCAAAGTGCCCACCAACACAGGCAAAGTGATCATGTTCAAGGAGGAAGACGTATTCGTCTTCCCAAACGCAACGTCTTAGTATTTTATCCTTACCCTACTTGTAAAGTTGACCCGCAATTAGTTGGTAGTACGGGGCTGCTTTTTTTATTAAGAGATGGGTGCAATCCTTGTTGAGGAGAGGATGGGTGCAATCCTTGTTGAGGAGAGGATGGGTGCAATCCTTGTTGAGGAGAGGATCAACTAGTAAGCCAGTGGCTAAAAAGTGAGCCACTTCTTCACCCTATTCAGGAATTACGCAAAGTTGGAACAAGGTCACATCTGGTAAATCATCATCTATTCCCATTGGTTGTTCACCATTGAGGATCCTTGACATGTGGCCTACTAGAACATGCTGAGAGACTTTTCTCACCATAATAACAGTGAAATCAAACTGTAGCAAGATAAGCAGCCACCTGGTGATTATGCCTGTCATACAAGGCTTATTAACCAGGTATAAGAGGGCTTAATGGTCTACAAAGAAGATGGACTTGGTCGCCAAAAGATAATGGCAAAACTTCTTAACCGTGTAAACCATATCTAATCCTTCTCTCTCGGTTGTGGTGTAATTCCTCTCAGCCTCGTTGAGTTCGCAGCTGCAAAACTAATGGCGAAGTTCATCTTGTGTTCGTCGGGTTAGCCTATGGCAAATGCTAAGGCATCAATATGGACATGGAAGATGAGATCCCAGTTGGGGGATCTAAGGATTGGAGTGCTTTTGCCAAGGCTTTTTTGAGTGTAGTGTAAGCTCTATGGCATTCTTCTATCCACTCAAAAACTATGAGGAGTCCGTAAAGGGGTCTAGCAATATCAGCATACATGAAAATGAATCGCCGATAATAGCCAACATGTCCCATGAAGCGCTAGATGCCCTTGAAGTTGGTAGGTGGCCGCAGCTCAAGAATGAGTTGTACTTTGCTGTCGTCAGTTGATATTCCTTGCCTGGAGATGACGTGCCCCGTGTCGAACCCAGCTTTGGCATTTAAGAGGGTTCAGCGAGATGTGATATAGTCTGCATCACTCTAACACCTTACGCAAACATGTGAGGTGATCCTTCCAAGAAGAATTGACACATAGGTCGTCCATGAAGACTTCTAGGAATTTTGAGAGATATTCCTTATAAGCCATACACATTAAGCGTTGGAAGGTTCTGAGGGTATTGTTCAATCCAAAGGGCATGACTTTGTATGCATACATACCCCATTTAGTAGCAAAAGCAATTTTGTGCTGGTCTTTAGGGTCGATCAACACCTGGTTGTATCCTGAGAATCCATCTAGGCAGTTGTAGGCTTCCTTTCCCACTACTCTTTCTAACACGTGTTCAGTGAATGGTAAAGGATAGTGGTCCCTTATAGTGGTGGCATTGAACTTTTTGAGGTCGACGCACACCCTGACTTTTTCGTTTTTCTTGGTCACTATCACAATCGGTGACACCCACTCCATATGCTCAATTTCATACATGAATCTAGCGTCAATGAGTCTTTCAATCTCTTCACTGACCATCTTGGAATATTTCGGGTTCATTGGATAAGCTCGTTGCTTGACTAGCCTAGCTCCATCAACCATGGGAATGGTATGCTGTACCACTTCTGGAGGTACGCCCTTCATATCCGTGTACTTCCAAGCAAAGCAGTCCTAGAATTCAATTAGGAGAGCAATAAGCTCTACTTCTTCTTCCATTGTAATGTATTCTACAATGAATACGGGCCTCGGGTCTTTGCCCGGGCCTGCCAAGTTTACTTCCTTAACCTTGGTTGGGGACCATCATATGAGGTCCCAGGTTGCCCACTATTAGACCTTTAAGCCGAATCATATTGAACAAAGTGGTTGACCATTTTGAAGGTCTTAAAGTGCTTGGGAACCTGTTGTGTTTCTTCTACTTTAGCACTTTCCTCATCAATTATCCTTTTGGCTTCTTTTTTGTGTGTGAGTGCTAACTTTTTGTTATGTGCCTTGCATGTAGAGCGGAAAAGCTTTTTAGAGACTGGTTCTAGTTGAGTGGGTTTGACCAGTTGTGGGACAGTAGTGTGGACCAAAAGAGAGTTGTTTGTAAACTCTTTTTGCCATACGTCATTGAAATGCTCATGGGCTTCCACAGCTCCCACATATTTTAACTAATGGGTTTCAGAGTTGTCTGGGAAGATGTATCACTCTGGCCCAGGAAATCCTTCAGGCTTGTGAGTTTTATGTGAGTGTGTACTCCTTGATGGCTTAGCTCAAACAACCTGATCCAACTCTTGCGTGGTTATATTGGGCAGATATGCTGAACTAAGCATATATAACGATGTAAGCTCTTGCCCATCTGCTATGGAAAATTGTGTAACAGTTTTTCTAGGCAAGATATCCAGTGTGTATTGATACATATGGTCGATACCACATCCAATGCACAATGGTGTCAAGAGGCTGGAGCACCCACTATTGGGGCACTCACTGCTCTATTCCTGTTGGGACACTCGGCCACTCGGTGAGGTCCACCACAATCATAACACTATATGGGCAGTCTTTTTGTTGTTCGAATCATATCCCTAGCTCGCGATATCGGGGCTGCAAGGTATACTGGATACATTTGATCCCCCTCCATAACATAGTGACTGAGAATTTGTGAGGGAGGACTCATGGGCTCTTGGGTTGCATAAGTGGGTCTCTCCAGGATTTCTCCCTCGTTCCCATCCTCAAAGAGTTTTGTCAAGGTTATCTGACAAACTGGTGTGACCAGTGTGGTGGGAGAAATGGGAGTGGTAGGAGCATCTCAAGGACTCTCAAGGCTGTGGTGGGAGAAATGGGAGTGGTAGGGGCATCTCAAGGAATCTCAAGGTTCCTCTTGGGGCCACTTTGTGGCCATGTTAGGGAGTGTTGTGATGTACAGGGGCTAGCAAAGCCAGCAGTTGCCTGGGGTTTGCACAAGTAGTACTTGAGGCATTGCTCGAGCTAAGGCAGCCTTGTGATGATAGCAGTTAGAGATCTCGTGGTTGCCCCATTTCACACAGTAGGTAAATAGAGGCTTGCGTGGGGTCTCAGATGAGGACATTCAGTGCCAGTATGGTTTTCTCGATAGGTCGAGCACCATACAAGCTCCCTTCTAGGATAGAGATGTGGATGGCCCCCTAGATCCCGGCCTTGGTTGATTCTCCATTATTGGGTCTTCTGTTGCATTAGAGCGGCGGCTAGTTGCTCCACACTTTGTCGAGAAGTGGATTCCTTACCCTTTTCATGAGTCTTTGTGCTGGTGGTCTTGAAGGAGCCTTATGATGCAATTTTTGTGGAGCTGTCAAGAACGTGTTCCCTTGAAGTTATCCTGTTATGACCCATGTTATTTGAATAATAATCATGGTCATTTAAATTTGTATATATTTTTTATGATGCCTATTTCTCATCATGAACACGTTAGGATTGATTGATGTGATGTCAATTGATTGTTACTACTGACGTGGTTTGTGTTTATGAGTTTAGGTGATGAGGTGTGCAAGGGTACCGATTTAGGTGTTGCACGGTGCGAGGGTACCGATTTAGGTGTCGCACGGATGGTGGATTGAGTCATGGCATGTGGACCGATCTCACAATATTTTGTGGTTGTATTATGGTATTTGATATTATTTTGACATCAGTGTGATATGTGTGTGTGCACGTGTCAATTTATTGTACACTGTGCGTACGAGTACTAGTTGATTTATTTTGTAATGTGCATATGTGCACAAGTTAGATTATTGTATTAGAAGAATTGTGCAAACCTTAGAAGGTTTGAGGACAAAGGCTAATTAAATGGCAAAGTCCAAATATGGATGTATACTTTATTTTTGGCTTAAAGGCTACTTTTTGGAATATATAAAAATACCCACGCGAGAAGAAGCCACTCACGATGGGAGGGGAAGATTGCACCCAGTCTTGTGTTGCCTTGTGTTGATGGTGATGTATTTCTTTCTCTTGTCTTATGTTGTGTTATATGTTTTAATTTTCAATTTAATTCAAGTAGTTGTTTTGATGTTTGATATAATTTTTATGAGTCTTTTGATTATTCTCTTCAAGAAAATTAAAGGTCCGGTTGGAGTGGTATGAGAGCTTTGGTGTAATTTAATTTTCTTGAAGGGCATCAAAAGAGGTGAAAGAGACTAAAAGAGAGGTGATTTTGGGTGATTTTGGTAATTTTCTTGAATTTTAATTGAAGAAGAACACGTTTAGGGATTTTTGTTTATGTATAGATGAAATAAAGGTTGTTTTTGACCATTGGGTAATCAATCTATTGCCCAAAGGATAAAATAAAGGTGGTAAACCATATGAGAAACCATGAAACCTCTCTCAAAATTGAAAAGCGGTTTTGCTAAATTCTTGACCTCTTTGTGATCTGTCTGTATGGATGGGTTTCAAAATTGATAGCCAATCCTGCTTAGCTTTCCAATTGCTAAACCATTGAGGGAGGAAGCAATCTATAATGGACGGTGTATAATTCACCAAGAGCTAATTTATAAATTATAGAGAAATAAGCTCTGTGAGAGAAAATTTCTGAAATTGATCTTTTTCTCTCTCTCTCTCTACCTCCTTCATACCCCGGCGGCGTGCGTTGTGAATTCAGAGGGGGGGAGGAATTTTTTTTTTAGACCCTGCGCTTCTCTCTCCATCTGGCCGGCGGCCTGCGCCCTGCGCAGCCTGAAGGGCAGTTTCATAGATTTTAAAATAAATATATATAAATTTTCAATGGATTTTTTTTTAAATCTCTCTCTTCCTCCTTCATACCCGGCCTGCCGCCCCGCTAATGTCTTCATCCTGCCGGCGATGCCCATGGCTGCGAAATTCAGGATTATTGTTATTAGTTTTTTTTTTAAAATCCTGAGCGCTAGGTGCTGGCTTTGTGGGAGAGGTTGAAAATGTAAATTTTATAAAAGCTTTAATAAGCTTAATTAAAGGCTTATTAGCTGCGAATTCAGGGAGTGGAGTAAAAATTTCAGATTTGAGCTAATTGTTTATTGAAGTTTTCAGATTTGTGCTAATTGTGCTTAAAGCTTTGATTATTACAAAGCTTAAATTAGCTAAAAGCTTTATAAGCTTCAAATATTTATTTTTATTTTTATATTAGATGCGTTAAATTTTACTCTTGCTTTATTTTACTCTTGCTTTAAAATTTTTTTTACTGCGCGCCACGCGGGTAGTCTCAAGAAGAGAGGATTGATAGTTTAAATTTATAAAGAATCAGAATAATATATATAAATATATTTTTATTACTGTAAGAAAGCTTTATAGAGATAAAGCTTCATAATAGTAATAATAATAATTAATAAAAAACTTCATATTATTACTATTATTATTTTTCTTTTCCCTTCTCTATTCATGCGGTGAGCGCACCCTAGTAGAAGGAAAACTATTTTTAATATCTATATATATATATAAGCTTTTGACTAAGCTTTAAAAGCTTTCAAATAAGCTTAAATGAGATTAGTAAAATGTTTTACAAAAGAAAAATATTTTTTGACTATTCCCATCATATTTTATCGAAAAGAATCTCATGTACATATAGTTAGTTTGGATTTCTTTTACAGATTTTTAGAATTTACCTCAAGAGAAATTTTGAGAGTTGTTAAATTCTTGTGAATAATATTGTTTTCTAAATTCTCATAAAGTGCGAATAATATAAACAGCTTGTTATAGTGAAGATATCATTAAAATATTGCTTTAACCTATGGCTAGTTTTCTAATTTTAAAGAGTATATGGATTATTTCTTGAAAAATTATGCATTTGTGTATTGAGCTAACTTGGCAGGATTCACATCTAGCTCGACATTCCATATGAGATAAGAAATCCTATCTTTTTCCTTGTTTTTAATTTTTTTCTATTCCTTTTAATTGTCAAGAAATGGGTGAATATCTGCACCATCGTACTATTCAAGAACAGCTTGACACCGAAGAGGTTAACGCACTCGATACACTAACCAAAGGTGGAGGTATGTGTTAAAATTTATTTATTATACACAATTTCTTGTTTGCTTTTGTATTTGTTTTCTGAATATTCTTTTCTTCTAGACCTAGTTAGAAAACTTTAGCTCTTGAAGAGAATTTTAGATACAGTGACCTAACTAGAAAGATCAAGACAAGATTAGCAAAAGTTATCTTCAAGATCTAGTTGCCCCAATTCAAGTAAAAGTGATTGTTAGACATCTCATACAAGATTAAGACCAATTTGAAGATTCAAGAACCAAGCAAGTTTCTCCAGTCTTTGATTCAAGTTATCAATTGCTTTACCATCGAATTTAGTGATGATGCGAAAAGTAAAGAAATAGCTCTCAAGTGATGAGAAAAGAAAAGAAATAGCTCTCAAGTGACTAGAAACCAAGCTTAAGTTGTATACCAATCACAATTACGAAGTTTATACCAATTCAAGTAAAGTTTTGTTTAAATTTTCAAGTGTTCTAGTTTAAGATCTATCCAAGTACAAGATTTTGTCTAAATTTTCAAGTATTCTAGTTTAAGATCTATCCAAGTACAAGATTCTTTCTAGACCAAGAATTGCTCTAAGTCAAAGATATATTCAACCACAAGATTTAAACCCCTTAAGAACAAGATTTATTCAAGAATTGCAATTATGATTAATTAAAGACAAATCTCTCAATTTTCGTCCATTCAAGTATTTTTAATCTAAGCCAAGATTCATTACTAGTATATCAAGTTCTTGCTATATCAATTAGGGTGGAAGATGTCCATCTTTATTCAAGTTCTGATTTCAAGTTTAAGATTAAGCTTAAGATCAAGATCCCCTTAAGATTTCATTGTTTACAAAAGTAAGATTCACAAATTCAAGAATTATAGACCTATTCAAAGATTATAATTTTTGGAATTTAGTTAGACAATTACAAGATTAAGATTAAGATCGAAAACAAATCTCGAGAATTCATCAAGATGAAGATCAAGAACAAATCCCCAGAATTCATCAAGTTATTGACAGTAATGTAAGTGATTATTTTTCAATTCTAAGTTGATAAGAATTTTCATTTCGACCTAATTCATTTTTGGAATAAGACTTGTAGTTTAATTTTGAGGATAGAGAAAAGTTATGTCGGAATGAAAGTTTCAGAGGGAATTAGCTACTCCGTCTCAAACTTCTATTCTTAAGGTAGTGTCGTGTGAAATTAATGTATGGTATGGGACATTAGATTGGTTTTACATACCTACCCCAGATGTATCTATGTCTTCTATCTTTCACCACGACTGTTTGTATGTGGAAGGTACCTAGGTGGTATGGGACACTTAGATCCTTTTCACATGCGTTCATTTGTTTGGTCTTATTTTTTTTGAAATTGTTTGATGTGATGATCTTGTCTTCCACTTGTACCATGAAGCCATCCACTCATTGATTACGCAACTGAGGACAGTTGATTCCCAACAGGGAGGACTGTTATGACCCATGTTATTTGAATAATAATCATGGTCATTTAAATTTGTATATATTTTTTATGATGCCTATTTCTTATCATGAACACGTTAGGATTGATTGATGTGATGTCAATTGATTGTTACTACTGACGTGGTTTGTGTTTATGAGTTTAGGTGATGAGGTGTGCAAGGGTACCGATTTAGGTGTTGCACGGTGCGAGGATACCGATTTAGGTGTCGCACGGATGGTGGATTGAGTCATGGCATGTGGACCGATCTCACAATATTTTGTGGCTGTATTATGGCATTTGATATTATTTTGACATCAGTGTGATATGTGTGTGTGCACGTGTCAATTTATTGTACAGTGTGCGTACGAGTACTAGTTGATTTATTTTGTAATGTGCATATGTGCACAAGCTAGATTATTGTATTAGAAGAATTGTGCAAACCTTAGAAAGTTTGAGGACAAAGGCTAAAATTGAGGACAAAGGCTAATTAAATGGCAAAGTCCAAATATGGATGTATACTTTATTTTTGGCTTAAAGGCTACTTTTTGGAATATATAAAAATACCCACGCGAGAAGAAGCCACTCACGATGGGAGGGGAAGATTGCACCCAGTCTTGTGTTGCCTTGTGTTGATGGTGATGTATTTCTTTCTCTTGTCTTATGTTGTGTTATATGTTTTAATTTTCAATTTAATTCAAGTAGTTGTTTTGATGTTTGATATAATTTTTATGAGTCTTTTGATTATTCTCTTCAAGAAAATTAAAGGTCCGGTTGCATATCCTCAAACTTCAGAGCACTCCTGTCGAGAAGTGGATTCCTTACCCTTTTCATGAGTCTTTGTGCTGGTGGTCTTGAAGGAGCCTTATGATGCAATTTTTGTGGAGCTGTCAAGAACGTGTTCCCTTGAAGTTATCCTCAAACTTCAGAGCACTCCTGCAACATTGTTCAAAAGAGGTGTGACCCAAAGCGAAATAAGGAGTTGTGTAGGGGAATATCTTCGAGTCCTTCCAGAAATCTCCCAATTAGTCTCTCATCAGAGAACTTGTCTGTGGTATTACAATGTGAGTGGAGATATCTGACTCTGTTTATGTAATCTCATATGGTTTTTCCCTTATTATATTTGACATTATTGAGCTATTCAACAGGGCTCCATCGAGTACCTGTACCACCCTACCTTGAAAGCTTCTTTTAGAGCCTCGAAGGAAGCTTTATCTTCCGCTTTCAAGGATCTAAACCATTGGCCCGCTTTACTATCCAAGGTGAAGCCAAAGGTGCTTATCTTGTTCTAATTGTCTATATGGCCAAATGCTTCGTAGATTTGATTAAACATCTCCAGGTGAGTAATGGGATCACCTGTCCCCCTCAAACTTCGTGATCAACTTCGAGATGTTTGCTAGTTTGGTTTGTTCCTACCTAGGTTGAACTGGTGCAGGGGGATTAATGCCAGCACCTACCCCCTCCCTATTTCCATGGCAATTCTTAACATTTCAGGTGTCAACCCTGTCATGGCTGGTGTGTAGGTGGTGCACGTTGGGGAATAGGTTGTGGAGGAGCGGGACCGGGCAGATAGTAGGCAAGTGGGGGTCTTTGTCCTCTATGGGGACCTCATTATGACCCACGAGGTCCTACGTAATACACTGGTGGGTGTACCCCTTGAGGTGGGTATTGCGACTGATAGGCTAGCGGGCCCTGTTGTGGTGATGGGCCTAGGTAGACCCATTGTCTCTGTTGTGATGCCTCAAGCCTCAGGGAAGATGGACTTGGTTCTTGGTTTGACCAGGTTTTTGGGGCTCGGAATGAGTCTACCGCCCTTGAGATGGGTATGGTTCTCTAGTCTGGTAGCTAGATATGGGTTTGATGGCTCTCGCTTGGCCGACTTCCACTCTAGGGTCTAGAGGTGGAGTGACCCCACTATCTTGAGGTTGATCCATATTTCTCTCCCTAGGTTGATCCATATTTCTCTCCCTAGGTTGCGGTTCTACAAACTGTGTTTCCCAGGATAAAATTACCAAGCCTTGATGCAAGGCTTCGCTGAGAATGAGTTGGAGAGATAAGAGTAGGTTCATGGACAGATGGTATGTCCATGCACTATAGTTCAGGCCCTCTCGACTGAGGTCCCTCGTCCACTACTGGGGAGGTCCTCACTATCGCTGGTACCTGTTGTCAAAGACAAGCACCGTTTGACTCCATGCGGTATTTACCGATGGGTCTGATCCGATTTGCGAAGGGGTTTCTAAAGAGCTTACTTCGTTGAAGAAAGGGTTATTTCTCACCAACCTACCCGAGCGTAGGTGCATGGGAATATAGATTCACTACTCTGAACCCCCAAAGAAAAGATGTTTGTTTTTTTAGTGAAGGAACGGCCATACACGTGAGCGAACTGGCATACGCTCCTCAATGAGAGAAGGAACGGACCTTTGCTTCTCTACTAGTGGCAAGCTAGTGCTACGGGTATTCCCTACAAGGTCGGCACGGGTGATCGCTTCAGGCTCAGGAAGGAACGGGCATGCAAGTTTATGAGCCGATCAGAAGGGGCATCGCAAAGTGGAAAAGGAAACTCGAACGGGTGTTCACTTCTGGTGAGAGAAGCAATGGACTTTCGAGATGAGATCGATTGGAAAACGGATGTGGCGAGCTGGTGCCGTGCACGTTCCCTTCAAGGTTAACACGGGCGTTCACTTCTGGTGAGAGAAGGAATGGACATGCAAGAGTTGGCACGAACATTTGCTTTGTGAGCGAACGATCGTGGCACTGTCAAATAAAGTTTTTTTCAAATTTGACTATGCAAGTCTGACAACCAATCTGACAGTACAAAATTCTCCTTAGTTAATTGCGCTTTAATGCACATGAGGCCTAATTAAATGTAATTAAATAAATTTTAATGCTCCTACCAAATTTAAGTAAGAAATCTAGCAAATTTGGTTTGCAGGCAGAAGGAATAGGCGTGCAAGAGTTGAAACGGATGTTTGCTAAATTTGCCACAGATGTTCGACTCTCAGAGATGCTTGGCATAATGGAATTTCGCCTAGGAACCTCTCCAATCAACAAGCTAATTCAGGTACCTTCTGAGGGTCTTTTGATGTTTTTATTTTTACAAGGAGCTAGAGCTAGTCTCTAGCTACTTATTGATAACTATAATGCATGGTTTAAGCTAATGGATTGAGATTAATTGAATGATTCAACAAAAGTGATGAAAACACAAAAATTGAAAATTGCTTGAATGTTGAGGGCAAATAGGGGCACTAACTTGCTTCTTCTCGCTCTCGATGAGACTTGAATGCTTCGATGCTCAACCAATAATCCAACCACCAGGTAATCTCCCACAAAACACAAAACGAACAATGTTAATCAACCAAATGGTGGGTTTGCATCCCAACCGAGTAAAATCAAGCTCTAGCTAATGAATCAAGTAGAGGACCCTAAGCCAAATGCTAATCCCCAGCAGCAGCTCCAAAGATGTTAATGATTTAACATTCTACATCACAAGCACCAGAAAGAAGAAGAAGAGAGTGCATGCAAGGGTCAAATCTGGTGATTTACACTTGGCCAACCCTATTAGGGTTAACTCCCCGATGTGAGGCCATTAGGGGCTCACTCTACACTCTCTTTGTATCACCCAAAGAGAGATCCAACAAGCAAGCTAGATAGAAGCAAGAGGGAAGGAGTTATGGAGAGCTCAACCTCTACCTCATGCCAATCGTATTATGCAACAAGACAAGGTGGAGAGTGATGAGAAGGAAGTGAAGGAGAGAAGGGAGAGCAACACCATTCCTATTCACATACACCAACAATCACAAGCAAGCAAACTACTATAAGCTCAAGAGAGAGTGAGAGAGAGAAAGCAAAACTCAATTGAGACAAATGGGATTTTCCCTTTTCATATTCCATAAAATGTCTTATATACATGAGCTCACTTTTTACAATGTCCGACCTCCCAATTACAAATGGGGGCCCAAAATTAGTCTTCCTAGTTTAACTAGCTCTATGTACATCAATTCCTTATGACCGGCATTACACAAGTCGTAAGCTCAGTCATCCCTTGTCTCATTTATAATTGGCACTTAGCGTGGTTACAAAAAAGATGGATTACAAGAGTAATGTGGTAGCCATGTTGTGAAAGGTCATGTTATCCAGAGTGGTTAACAAGCCTGAACCTCAGTGCATGGACAGACTAGCTGTCCAAGAGCACACTCCTACCTCTCCCACACATTCACAAAGAAGCCTTGCTTCGAGGCTCCGTAATTTTATCATAGGAAACATACAGTCGGAGGAAGAACCACAACCCAGGGTGAGAGGTATGGACCATCCACAAGAAAGTGAGCCCACACCGTCTATAGATCCTAGAGCGGAAGTAGGGCAAAGCGAAAGCCATCAGACCTAGAATGAACCACCAGTCTGGAGAGAGCCGTACCTGTTTCAAGAGTGGCTGATTCTTACAAGGCCTAAAGACATGTACAAAACTTAGGGCTAGGTCCATCTTCTTAAAGGACCAGAAACGTCATACCAGCAAGAAAGGCTCTACCCAGGTCCTTCGCATCATCAGCCCAGCCCACTTGTATATCAGCAATACCCACCACCACAGGGAGCTTACCTTGGGTACCACTTGTATATTAGCAGTACCCACCACAGGGAGCTTACCCTGGGTACCACATGGGACCACAAGGGGCACAATCTAACCCACCTATAAGCCAAGGGCCTCCCATGGTATATTATCCTCCTGGACCCGCTCCTCCTCCAAATATTCCTCTACCTACATGCACTCCAGCCATGGTAGGGGGTTGACCCCAAAAATGCTAAGATTAGCCATGGAAATAGGGAGGGGGTGGCTGCTGCGGGCATCACGAGCACCAGTGCAACCTACGCCTACACCCATATTAGAGCAAAAAAAACCTACCAACATCTCAAAGCTTATCACTAAATTTGATGGGACTGGAGATCCCATCCCACATTTGAAGATGTTCAACCAAATTTGTAAAGCCTTTGGCCACGTAGAAGATCATGTTAAGGTTAGTGCCCTCGGCCTCACCCTCGGGCGGCCTCACCCTCGATGGTAAAGCTGGCCAATGGTTTAGGTCCTTGAAGGCTGAAGACAAGACCGCCTTTGAAGCCTTGAAAGAGGCCTTCAAGGTAGGATATTCTTGCCAAGGTACCAGATGGAGTCCAGTGGAGCAGTTGCACAATGTCAGATAAAGGGATGGTGAAACCATCCGAGACTATATCAATAGAGTCAAATATCTCCATTCTCGCTGCAGTGCCAGAGACAAGTTCTCTGATGAAAGACTAATAGGGAGATTCTTGGAAGGTCTGGATGGCGTACCCTTGCACAATTCATTATATGCCATGGCCCATACCTCCTTCAAGCAATGTTGTAGGAGTGCTATGGACTTTGAATACGATTACAATGGAAAACGTTCCTGAGAACATGAGGGCACATCTAAAGCCTCTTTCAAGAGACCACCACTACAAAATCTGACAGAAAATGCAAGGAGTCCACAAGTGGACAGCAAGTTAAGCAAATACCCGCTACATTAATGCAGCATATGACCCAACATTGGAGACCCCGTCTCTATCCAAAGAGGGAGCTTATATGGTGCCCGATCTATGAAGCTAGCCATACGAGCATGGAGTGCCCACATTTGCGACCCCATCCCAACTTCTACGGCAATCATGAGCTTACAAACTGCTATCAACAAAGCCCGTGCTCTACCTCAGGCCTTGCCAGCCAACCCAAGGCAACCGCTGGTGGCTTTGCCAACACCTACTCATCATAGTGCACCTCAATCAAGCCAGGAAGTGTCCTAAAGAGGAATCCTTAGGGTACTTGAAATGCCCTTACCACCCCCAGTTCTCCCACCTCAACCCCCATTTCCAAGAATCACACTAATGAATAAGCTAACCCTAACAAAAATCTTCGAAGAAGGGGATGAGGGAGAAATTCCAGAAGTCCCTAACTATGAAACCCTTGAGCCAACAAGCCCGCCCTCTCAAATTCTAAGTCACTATGTTATGGAAGGTGATCAAATGTACCCACCACTGTACTTAGCCGCCCTAATGCCAAGGGCCAAAGACATGAATACGATGGCAAAATGACCACCTATGTAGTGATCTCATTACTTAGGGCCCCACCAAGTGGCTGAGTGTCCTATCAAGAAAGGGATGGCGAGTACCTCTGTAGGCACTCCCACATTAACTCCCTTATGCGTTGGGTATCGAATTGACCATCTATATAAAGATTGTCCGCTAAGACCTGGAACAATAGGGAAGGCTCGCGAAGCTAATTCGAGCAACGCCATTAATCTGTTGAGTGTGAGAGATGGCTTCAGCCATACGGTCCCTCTTAATGCCATAACCCGACTACAAAACCGACAAAGAGCTGCAGCTCATGCTGCACAGTGAAGGCATCTACCTCACGGAGACTAGGGACAAGCAAAGGCCTTATCCTCAAAGAATGTCCCTGAGCAAGCACAAGTGGCTAGACGCTCAAAGAAGAAAACTACAAAGATTAACAAGGGAGATTGTCGTGCAGTTATCCAAAGTGGTTTGAAAGATGGCAAGACAACATAGGTATCATTCTTTTCGTCAAAAGAGGATGATCTGATACACTCAAGCGCTCGAGCTTGAGAAGCAATTGACGTTACGAGGCTCTTGAAAAAGCTTGCTGAATATCCTAACCCTGTAGAGGAGAAAGAAAGATTACTGGCTGCCCGAGCATTGGTCAGGGATTGCCAAGCACAAATAGAAGATGAGCCTCCTACTGCCTACCTGGAGCCTTGTCTGTTTGTTTCCAACATGAGACCTACAGAAGATGCTCAGGTATATTCTAGAGAGCTCCCAGACTAGTCACCCCCATAGAGGCCAACAGAAGCAGTAGAACCCACCAGTAGCAGTTGCTCCCCACTAGGAAGACAGAGTAGCAAAATATCTCAAAGATCTAAAGGATGACCACCTTAAACGAATGGATACAGATTTAATCCATATCCACATTCCGTACACACAAAAGAGCTTAAGATTAAGCCAAAGCAACCTTCACGGAATAGCCTCCACCCCTAGAGACATTGTTGGTCTCTCTTCCTTCCTATCATCTCACATGCAAATCCCTATCGGCACCTTACTTCAAGGTAGCCCAAGCTTATGGGAAGATCTAAAAGACTGGATGAAGGGATGCCTGGGCAGGCATGCAAGAATCCATGGAGCTAGATAGCTCCAATGAATCTGAGGAAGATGAACTTGTTATACCCCCCACGAAATAACTGGCACCCCCACAGTACGAGTAAATACGTTTGGAAAGTACTTCGATGAATGTAGCTTTGCCGATAACCTTCGATGGCCTCCAGGTCACAACAATCCTGGATGGGGGAGCAGGAGTAAGCATTGTTACAATACAATTCTAGGAAAAATAGGGAGCACCATGGATAACACCACATTACTAGTCAAACTCGCTGATGGAGCCATAGCTAATAGACCCATCGATCTACTGAAGGATTTGAAGATAAAGATCCTTGGAACCACTTACCGACTGCCACACCCTTTGTGGTGATGAATTTTGGACATCAGCCTGTTTCTTATGATTGCATCCTAGGATGACCATTCATGAGAGAATCTAAGATGATCCATGATTGGGATACCATCCACATTTACATTCGAAGAAAGCTGTAAAGATCAATCTATACATGCGGAAGGAACACCCAATGAGTGGCAAACCATTTGCAGAGGAAACACAACAACCCAATCTACTACAGTCTATCTGTATCAAACATCCCACAAGACACTCGACGATGAAAAGGATAGTGAGGAATGTGCACCTCTTCCTGAGGCTGAAGACTCTGAGAATTGGATGCATATCCTAGCCACCTTGGACATTCTACCTAGACACACCGGCATGAGGTTTGCTATGACAGACGGGTGGGAGATAACATCTCTATACATTCTTAGCTCAGCATACTTGCGTTGCCACACCCAAGAACTTGAACAGGCCATTAGAGTGGAACCATCAAGGGACACACACTCCCATAGGACTCGCAAGCCCGATGGATTCCTAGGGCCAGAATGATGTGTCTTTCTAAACGATTTAGACACCCACTGGCTGAAGTATGTCGAGGCTATTGAATCACATAACCACTTCAACGGTATATGGAAAAAGAAGTTTGCCAATAGCTCCCATCTGGTCCACACGACCACCCAAAGCCAATGGAACCCGTTGAACCCACACCATAACCAGAAAAGCTTTGCCTCTTAGCGCACAGAGCACACAATAAAAAGTTAGCACTAGCAGAAAAGAAGCCAAATGGCTAGTGGAAGAAGAAAACGCTAGGGAAAAAGACCCCACATAGGTGCCCAAACATTTCAAGACCTTTTGGATGGTCGACAGATTTGTCTAATATGACTTGGCCCAAAGGTCTCACAATGGACAACCAGGGACCTCTTATGATGGTCCATCCAAGGTCAAAGAAATAAACCTGGTAGGCTCGGGAGAAGACATGAGGCTAGTATACATTGGAGAAGACCTCTCTATAGAGGAAGAGATCGAACTCATCGCTCTGCTTACAGAATTCCATGATTGCTTCACCTAGAAGTACACAAATATGAAAGGTGTACCTCCCAAAGTAGTCAAGCACACCATCCCGATGGTTGATGGAGCAAGGCTAGTCAAACAAAGGGCATATCCTATGAACCCAAAATATTCCAATATGGTCCAAGAAGAGACTGTCAGACTCATTGATTCCGGATTCATCTATGAAATAGAACATATGGAATGGGTATCACCCATTGTGATAGTGCCCAAGAAGAATGGGAAAGTCACAGTGTGTGTAGACCTCAAAAAGGTCAACACCGCCACCATAAGGGATCATTACCCCTTACCATTCACTGAACATGTGCTAGAATGAGTGGAAGGAAAGGAAGCCTATAGCTTCCTTGGCTACAACCAGGTGTTGATCGACCCAAAGGATCAACACAAAATAACCTTCGCCACCAAATAGGACACATATGCATAACATGTCATGCCCTTTAGGCTGACCAATGCCCCTGGCACCTTCCCGTGTTTAATGTGCACTGCCTACAAGGAATATCTTCAAAAATTCCTTGAGGTCTTTATGGATGACCTCCTTTGTGTCAACTCCTCCTGGAAGGCACACTTTGACTATTTACATAAGGTGTTAGAAAGAGGCTATATTGCATCTGATTGAACCCACTCAAATGTCACTTTCGGGTTAGACATGGAGTGATCCTGGGACACTATCTCCAAGCAGGGAATTTTCACTAATGATAACAAAGTGCGCTTCATCCTTGAGCTGCCCCCACCCACCAACTTTAAGGGAGTCCAACACTTTATGGGACATGTCGGCTACTATTGGTGATTCGATTTATGTATGTTGATATAGCTCGACCTCTTTATGGACTTTTGATCATTTTTGAATGGACAGAGGAATGCCAACAAGTCCATACAATGCTCAAGAAAGCCTTGGCAAGTGCTCCAATTCTCAGGTCCCCCAACTAGGACATTATCTTTCATGTCCACATCGATGCCTCTACTTTTTATGTTGGATGTGTGCTGGCCCAACCAGGTGAACACAAGATGGACTTCCCCATCAGTTTTGCTAGCTGCCAACTCAATGAAGTTGAGAGGAATTACACCACAATCAAGAGGAATTACACCACAACTGAGAGAGAAGGGTTGGCCATGGTCTGCATTATTAAGAAGTTTCACCATTATCTTCTGGTGGCGACTAAATTCATTTTCTTCATGAACCATCAACACTTCTGTACCTAGTAAAGAAGCCATGCACAACAGGTATAATCACCAAGTGGCTGCTTATATTGCTTAAGTTTGACTTCACTATGAGGAAAGGCTCACAACATGTTCTAGCAGACCACATGTCAAGGATCCCTAATGGTGAGCCGCCCGTGGGAGTAGAAGATGATTTACAAGATGCCACCCTATTTCAACTATGCTTATTCCCTGAATGGGGCGAGAAGGTGGCACACTTTTTAGCCAACGGCTTACCAGTGGACCCCCTCCTCAACAAGGACCATGCTCTTCGCCTAATTAAACAGGTAGCCCCCTACCAACTCACTACAGGTCAACTCTATTAGCAAGGGAAAGACAAGATTCTTAGATGTTGTGTCCATGAAGATGAATATGTCTTCCTTCTAGAACAAGCTCACTCTACCTATGCTCGTGGGCACTTTGTAGCAAATATCACTACACACACAAGGTCCTAACATCCGGGTTATGGTGGCCAACCTTAATGGTATGACAGATGCCATAGAAAATGTCAAGCGGTGTGATGAGTGCCAACGTGCGCGGCGATTCCCCGCTTTAAGGACAGCATGCCCCTAAACCGTGTAGTGTCCTTACAACCATTTGAAAAATGGGGCATCAATTTCATTGGACCCATCAGGTCCAGCACCCAAATACACCCAAGCCAGATCTATATAATTGCTTCCACAGACTATTGCACTAAGTGGATTGAAGCTCAGGCTACCCGTAAAGCTGATGCATGATCAACTGCCAAATTCCTTTATGAATCAGTCTCATCACACACTTCGATTGCCCCCTCAAGCTGGTGAGCGACAATGGGATACATTTCATTAATGAGGTAATCCAATTCCTCCTGCAAAGAGTTCCTTGTCACTCACTGAAAGTCCTCCCCCTATTATCCCCAAGAGAATAGCCAAGCTGAGAGCACGAACAAAGTTTTATTTGCCATTCTAACTAAAAACTGTGGAGGCCAACCGCAAAAATTGGGAACAAAAGTTACCGGTAGCACTTTGGGCTTATAGAACTTCCTACAAGGCAATAACCAATGCCACACCCTTTAGTTTAACCTATGGTACTGAAGCGATCATGCTAATGGAATTTTTGGTCTCCCCAGCTTATGCATCACATTACAAGAGAAGCTCATAGGAAATGTCTTAGGCTGTTGCCTTTTTGAGCTTGAAAAGCTCGATGAAACATGCCTTCTAGTTGTATATAGCATGATTATCAAAAAGCTAAGGCGTAAACAATGGTTCGACGACCAAAGATAAACAAATGAACGAGGGCAACATGGTCCTCCTATTCAGTACAAAGATGCACAAAAATAAGCTCAAGCTTAGAGGCTTAGGACCCTTCCTAGTCACTGAGATAACCCCACAAGGTGCTATGCGCATCAAGACACTTGATGGTGTCGAAATGGCTGGTTATTTTAACGATAGCAAATTAAAATGCTACTATGGCCCACTCACTATAGCCAGTCTAAGAGCCATCAATGATAAGAAACAACACAAAAAGGAAACAAGCTGCCCAACAAGAGGCCAAAGCGCGGCAAGCCAAGCTTTGGCAAAAACAAATCATGGTCAATATAGCCCAAGTGGTCAACCTTGAGGAGGAAGAATGGGAGGTGAAGCCTGCCTGGTTGTGGTTAGGAATGACCACCCCCCCCCCCCCCCCCGATAAGCTTCATCCAAAAATTATCTCTTGTAGATATAGGGGGTGACTACAATTTGATGTCTCATGAAACATGGTGTTCCCACGGGGAGCCTTCACTGAAAGGCACCCCTGCCAAATTCACAACAGTGGCATCATAGCATGTTCACGGCTTAGGCATAGTCACGCTTTTATTCCACATTGGAAATAATCCCTTGGAAGGGGAGTTCTAGGTGATGCCTGCAGGAACCATGCGGGAGGAGATACTCCTTGGAAGGGGTTGGATGGACCATAATAGGTGCAGCATCGATTGGGACACAAGGACGGTGACCTTATAGCTGGCTTTTGGCCAAGTTACGGTCCTCATGACGGATGAAGAGCCCGTACCCGCTACTCCCGCATGCCAACAAGTCACCCCTCCACTCCCCATCATTCCACCCTCACATCCCAAGTCCATTCCGCTCAAAAAGAGGCCACTATCACTTCCAACCACATCATTGCCTCTCACACCCTCCTCACCACCACACTCGGCACAACAGCCAACTCCCACAACTCAATAATCACTCAAGTTGCTAACCCACCGCAAAAAACTAACCATACTAATACTTCTAACCAAACTATAACATGCACACATGTCATGCCATCTCCACATTGGGTGCCTAAAAAGCTTCTAATAGCAGAGGGCTATTATAAGGGAACATCTACATTATGGATCCCCTAATGATCCTACTCTCACCCTCATCCACCAGCACCCAGAGCTCCTCGTCACCCTCACAGGCAACTAATTTGCCAACCACAATCCTACAAGGTACAAGACAGATGCAGAGCCAAACGCTCTCCATAGCATCCCTATCCTTAATCAAACCCACTGCTGTGCCCAAAACCAACCTTCACATGGATCCCCAAACCTCTATTGCATGCCCAACACTTCTATGAGGGCAATCGACATATTTGGATCCCCAAATCACCCCAACCCCAACGTGTCACTCAGTAGTCACCGACCTTTCAATGGAAACCTAAGGTGGCCTCCGCCCACAAAGACTGTCCCCCCAAGACAAAGGAAAGAAGAAGCTTCATAATGAAACCCTAACCCCCATTATGCCAGCAAACCTTACCAACAATATATACCCTCAACGTCAGCAACTCCTCCACCCGTTATGGTAAGGCTACCTCGGAGTACCTCGACGCCACTATCAACCTCTCCAATTTCAGGTACTCTCTTGTCATCAGCCTCTGTACCCCTCCAGGAATCAGCCATCCCCACCTTGCCATTACCAAATTAATATCGACTCCTAACTTTGGCAAATTGGGCATGTAGTCAGTACAAAACCCGCAATGGGGCACTGGCAACATAGCCCAAGGGTACAAATCTGACTCAAGGTACCCTCCCATAAAAATAAATGCCACGGTTGTACCAAATTTTCCATGATGGCCATACCATTTGCCTCCCCCATTTGCCATGGCTCCACCAAGTAGAACTACAGATTTGCCCTGGCTATTTCGAATTAGCCACAGTTGCACCAACATTCACTGAAACTGCCGGCCATACTCTGTAGAAATGGATATCTGCACCGCTGTTTCAAATCTAGCAAATGAATCAAGCTTTTCTTTTCCCCATGGTTGCTGCACATTGTTTTCCATAGTAAAAGCTTAACGTTTATTTATAAATATGAGGGCTCCATGTCCCTTATGGGCTAGTTACTTGTAGCTAATAATAGCTTTTCCTCAAAGCTAAAATTAAAGCTTTTAATAGCTTTAATCATCCTTTTAAAAAGTTTAGAGAAAACTCAAATGAAACCTAGGAAAGGATTAAGCTATAGAGATTTTAATACCAATATAAACCTAGGATAATACAAGATTTAAATTTTCGTAACACCAAAAGCTTTGTAAGTTTTTCTTAATAAAGCGTACTTGATGAAAAGATATATACGCTTTATATAACAAGCCTTTTATATATATAGATATATATATATATATATCTCCACCTTTTGGTGCCAACGGGCCATTTTAGAGTCACAGTCCGCTTTATGCTATGCGATGGCCGATTCAGATTATAGCCTTGCCAAGCTTTATTTTATTTATTGTTATTATTATTATTATTTCAAGGCTTTTAAATATATAAATATATATTTCTATCTCTAGCGCCCCTTTTTCTCCCTTCAGTTTCAAATTGGCCATCACCCATCTCTTCACTACTATGTACTGACCACCATCATTTGCCACCACAAAGGTTTAAGCTTTGATTATTAAAGCTATGTAATAAAGCCTTATATTATAAAGCTTATAATATAATCCTATATAGCAAAGCATATAAGCTTTATATATTGATTGCTATAATTAAGGACTTTTGTAATCAACCAAGATAAATAAATACTTTCCAGATTCTACCATTGCTTTTTTTGGAGATTAAATTAAGGATTTAGAGGACTACAACCAATATTAGATCTTCAAAAGTTTTGTCAAGGTTTGCTTTTTACAGATTTCATTAGGGGTTGTTAATTATCACAAGTCAACCTAGAGGACAACAACTTCTCTTCGACATACAAGCTCCCAACTTTTACGAAATACAGGTGAAAGCTAACTAATAACTACACCCTCTAAATTTTAGAGATTAACAATTGGAGTTATGAATTGAAACTAACGTATACATTAGTATATGAAATTTTTTGATGATTTACCAGCTAAGTATTCACCTTCTGTAATTTGATTACTTGTATAAAATAAAAATTGTTACTCGTCGATTTGTTTTCTTTTAACTGATATTTTTGCAGTCCAACACAAGGAAGTTCCTCTATTTTCCATAATTAAAATATCACATATATTGTGACCTTTTATGATGTATTTTGTAGCAAGGTTGTTCGACACTTGCAAATAAGTTCCTATCCTTCATAGCTTAGTAAATAATTCTTCAAATATTTCTAAATAAATTTTATCTTTCAGATGGTGACTCAAACACCTTCCGAGTAAATTTCTCATCCCTATTCTTATAATAGTGATCATGCTTAAATATTCATTATTAATAAAACTTCAAGATTTTATTTCTTCTAAAATCATAATTAAATATAACCATAGTTACGTATGGAATTATAATCCGTTCGCATTCTTTCTCATTTTTCTCAATGTAAAGTATCATTACATTCGAATATATAAAAAGGTACGACTCTCTATGCTTGAGTTTCGTGCTTATTATTTAAGTTTTTTTCAACTTCAAAAGTAAACTAACCTTTCATCATCCAGACTTGTTTACTTAATCAATTTCATCTACGTTTAGTTTATAATCTCACATATCCTTGAGTGTCAAAAGTCTTTTGATAGATAATTTCAATGACACCAACGATGGAGGTATGTACATATATTCACTTTCTTTTATACAACTTTTTCATAAGTATTTCTATAATCTCTTTCCAACCTAATAACCTAATTAATAAACCTTACACTAAAATTAGTTCAAGTTCAATAACTTTAATGAAAATTCTAGAAAGGGAAAATTTGTGTCAGAATTTAAGTTTCTGAGAGAGCTAGCCACTCCATCTCAAACTTTTATTCTGAAGGAAGTGATGTATGGAATTAATCCGGTGGTATGGGACATCAGATTAGTTTCATATACTTACTGTAAACACATTTATGTCTTCTATCTTTCTACCATCCTATGTGTGTATATGCAATGCGCCTATGTGGTATGGGACTCATAGACTCATCTTACATACATTCATTTGATTGGTTCACTGCATATGCATTTTGTGTAAATCTAGTCTTCCACACCAATCATGAAGCCATCCTCTCATGCGTTTATGCAACTGTATATCAAGGACGCCAGTATATGGCATGCTTTTATGCCTCCATTGTTTGTTTCAGTTGGTTCGTATATAGAGGGGTGATTCCCGGGGTACTTACGCCTGGCAAACATGTGTGTGGCTGCTTCACTGTTTGTTTCATTTGGTTTGTATGGAGGGGTGATTCCCTAGGTACTTATGCCTGTTTGGCAAACATGTGTATGGCTTCTATTTGATTATTATGGGTTGTCTGTATCTCAAGACGACGTTGGGATTAACTGATGTGTTCAATTAATTGTTTAACTAACGTGGATAGCATCTGAGTATAGCAACGAGAAGTGCGAGGGTACCGATTGAGGTGTTGCACTGCATGAGATGTGCGAGGGTACCGATTGAGGTGTTGTATGGCTGGTGGATTGAGAGGTGGTGTGAATATGATGATCATTTTTCTTTTGTACTAAACTTTTTATAGATGTTATCTTTGATTTGATAATCAGTGTGACGATCACCAATTTTGGTGTCGCACGAGTTTTTTTGATTGGTATTCCATGTCTATAAGAACCTCTGAGCCATGCCTTTGTGCCTCTGAGCCATGTTCGGACCTATGAGTTTACCTTGCAGGTTATGACATCAACAATCGTGTTCTCTTGGCATTTTTCTTATGCAATTGAGGATAATTGCTTCCTCAAACGGGAGGACTGTTATGGGTATATATTTTATCATATTTTTGATGAATTAATAATCGTACAAAAATATATTTAATTTAATTTGTGTAGGATTCAACTTAATGAAATGTGCAAGTGGGCACAAGATTAATGCATAGGTGTAAATGTGCACAGTCATTTTTTGTAAATAAGGCCCATTAGCAATTTTATTTGGGCAAAGGTTTTTATATTTATAAACCATAGTAGATTTCATATGGTTAAAAATGTGTGAAGCAATACCCCAAAAGTGGAAAAAGGAAGCCCAATTTGTATGCTCATCTATTCTTAGCTCCTTGGGCTATTTTTATGAAATAAAATTCTCTAAATACTCATGTCGTGGAAGTGGAGCTACACAACATAGGGGGGAGATTGCACCCAATTTTATCTTAATGGTGATGTTATTCTATCTCTCTTGCCTTATGTTATGCTATGTGATTTGATTTCAATTTAAATTCAAGTCTTTGTTTTAATAATTAATGTATTTTATGAGTATTTGATTATTTCTTCAAGAAGTACAAAAAGGGTCCCATGACAGAGTCGTACCTTATATATATTCGATTACACAATGATGTTCTACATTGAGAAAAATGAGAAACAATGTGAATGGATTGAAATATAATTATTCTTCTAAACGTAACTAGGGTTATTTTTAATTATGACTTTATAAGAAATAGAACTTAGAGTAGTATGAATTGAAATTCTATGCATAATTATTTAAGCATGATCATTATTGTAAGAATAGGGAGGAGAAACTTACTTGGAAGGTGTTTGAGTCACCATCTGAAAGATAAAACTTACATAGAAATATTGGAAGATTTATTTACTAAGCTATGAAGGATAGCAACTTACTGGCAAGTGTTGAACAACTTTGCTACAAAATACATCATTAAAAGGTCACAAATATTGCAAGTATATGTGATGTCTCAATTATGAAAAATAGAGGAACTTACTTGGGAGTGCTGGAATCATCCTGAAAAAGAAATACTCATGCTATATGGTACCAAACAATTTTAAAGTAGTTCCAGGATTAATATATCTTGAATTAATTATAACCAATTTTAAGCACATAATACAATTAATGAATGGGTTGAATACGTACTCATTTGATGTTGGGGAAGCACATCTACATGGTAAAGTGTTAGATAAAGAAATGTAGATATGATTTATGCAATTAATATTCACGGATAAGAAAATTTTACCTTAAGGTATGATGAGTTAAGAATAAAACAATAAAAGTGGTGTTCAAATATCACAATGATAAAAATATGAAAAACTCTTGAAGTTTTGTAGATATCCTGAAAATATTTTAATCTCTGTAAAAATAATTAGGCTGGAACAACAAAATTTAGGGTCTCTTCTAAGCCTTTGAAAGAAAGTCTTGGAGCAAGGTTTTGGTCTCTATGCTCTAAGGTCTTATTCCCAAAAGTTAAAGCTTTTTGAGGTTTTCGATAAAGTTTTCTTTTCCTTTTTATGGATTTTTCTAGCATGCAAACTATATTTTTCAAATAATTTTAATTAAAAACTAGAAAATAAACATTGAAATAATTAATTTTGCACGTGCAAAATGAAATAATCATCCAAAAAAATGTGATAATCTCAATAATGACTTATGAAATTTATTTGGATTTAAAAGGATACTGTTTGACAATTTTAAACAAATTTAAAGGATCGAGGAACAATAAACTAAGGTTTAATTGTAAACAATATACTCTCAAAGTACTTGAATATTTAAAATAAAAATATAAATAGAGAGAGTATAGTAAATACTTAGCTTAGATATCGTGTCGATTGGCTGCAAAATAGTTGATTGGGTAACACAAAATATGCATGCAATAATTTAATTAATTTACAACTGATAAAGAGTAATTGTAACGAACATTTAGCTCATGATTTGTAGGAGCCGAGTCTCAATGGTGACGAAGCAACGTTTCTCGTCATAGCTCCAATGAACTGTTCATCTAAAAAAAATTCTTCAAGGGGATTGTTAAAAATAAAATATGTACTTTTAAAAGCTTTATATATATATATATATATATATATATAAGCTTTAATGATTAAACTTTAAAGTATAAGCTTTGGCCTTTTAAAAGAAAACAAAAAGCTTTATGAAAATAATAGAGATTGAAGAAAACTAAAGTTCAACTAAATTTTGATTATTATTTATTTTTTAAAAAAATAATTAAAAAATATCTATTCCATCAGCTAAAAATAGCAACCTGCGTAGAGGCGCAATTGGAAAGGATATATATATATATATATATATATATATATATATATATATGTGTGTGTGTGTGTGTGTGTGTGTGTGTGTGTGTGTGTGTGTGTGTATGTTTTATTATTAAGCTTAGCTTTTATTTTTTAATATTTTTTTAAAGCTTTAACAAAGCTTGTGAGCTTGAAAAATAATAATAATAATAATAATAAAAAGAAGTAATCAACACCTCTCTGGAATTATCGTCGGGTGCGCAGTGTGGAGGAGGACAATTTTTCTTTTTTTTTTCTTCTTCTACGGTGCGCCCAGCGCATGAGAAAGCTTTAATCAAAGAAATATATATATATAATATAATATATATATATATATATATATATATATATATATATATACTAACCATGCTTTTATCAAAGGCTTCAGCCGAGCGCACTATAGATGGGCCGCGCGGCACACAGGGTGCGATTTTGGAGAGAGAGAATTAAATATAATTGCTATTGGACATTGTTACATAAAATAACTTCATACACATTTGCACATATATTAATCTTGTGCTCACTTGCACATTCCATTAAGCTGAATCCTGCACAAATTAAATTAAACATATTTTTGTACGATTATTAATTCATCAAAAATATGATAACATATATATACCTGTAATAGTGTCGATCTTAAAAAGGTCAACGCAGCTACTAGGAAAGACCATTATCCATCAGCTACTAGGAAAGACCATTACCCTATAAGGAACATGTTTTGGAGAGAGTGGCTAGTGAAGAAGCTTACAGTTTCTTGGATGGATTCTCCGGCTACAAGCAGGTGTCCATAGCACCAGAAGACCAGCATAAGACATCTTTCAATACAATGCGGGGGACATTTGCATACAAGGTTATGCCCTTCGGTCTCACCAATGCCCCAGTAACATTCCAACGATTGGCGTGCACAGCCTTCAAGGACTACTTGCAGAAGTCGTTGGAGGTATTCATTGATGATCTGTGTGCACACTCTCGATGGGCGAACCATCTGGCTTACTTAAGGAAGGTGTTCGAGTGATGTTGATTATATCCTATATCCCTGAACCCTTTAAAGTGTCAATTTTGGGTCAAACATGGTGTGATATTGGGACACATTATCTCAAAGAACGGTATATCCATGGATGATAGCAAGGTCAAGTTGATGTTGGAGCTGCCACCTCCCACTAATTACAAAGGTGTGCAAAGATTTATGGGCCACGTGGGGTATTACCGCCGCCGCTTCATAATTTTCTATGCTGAAATCACCAGACCATTGTACGAGCTACTCATTGTCTTTGAATGGACTGAGGAATGCCAGGAAGCATATGATTGACTGAAGCAAGCATTGGCTAGCGCTCCAATTCTACGACCTCCCAATTGGGACCTCATATTTCATGTGCATATTGATGCATCAAACTTTGCTATTGAATGCTTGCTAGCCCAGCCTGGTGAGTTCAAATTAGACTATCCAGTCTGCTTCGCTAATCGTCAATTAAATGATGCAGAGGTGAACTACACCACCACAGAGAGAGAAGGATTGGCCATGGTTTATGCTGTCAAGAAGTATCGACATTACCTATTGGCCAACAAATTCATATTCTTCATGGACTATCAAGCCTTATTGTACTTAGTGAATAAGCCTTGCACCATGGGAAGAATCACACGATGGTTGCTATTATTATTGGAATTCGACTTTACAGTTTTACGATAAGAAAAGGGACACAGCATGTGTTAACGGATCATATGTCAAGAATTCCAAATGGAGAACTAGCAAAATTGGTGTTGAAGATGATCTCCCTGATGCTTGTTTGTTCAAACTGGACATGGTACCCGAATGGAGCGAGGAGATATCTGATTATCTAGCTCATGGTTTTTCGTAGGAAATACCCTTGAACAAAGATAAAATGTGGCGGCTTATCAAGCTTGCTGCACCTTATCAATTGATTGCAGGAGAACTATATAAGCTAGGTAAAGATAATATGCTAAGAAGATGTGTGAGAGAAGATGAGTTTGTAGTACAATATTGGATAAAGCTCATTCAGGGATAGTAGGCGGGTATGTTGTTAGAGAGATCACGGCTCGCAAGGTACTTAAAGCAGGATTATGGTAGCCTACGTTATTCGGAGATACCATAGAATTTGTTAAAAGGTGCGAAGAATGTCAGTGTTTTGCTATCCTACAACAAAGGGACAAGATGCCACTCACCCCTATTATTGTAAGACAACCCTTCGAAAAATGGGGTGTAGATTTTGTTGGACCTAAAAAAAATGGGGTGTAGATTTTGTTGGACCTATTAGTTCCGCAGCACACCCATCACACAAGCCCGATATGTGATCATAGCCACGGACTATTTCACCAAATGGGCAGAAGCTAGAGCCTCGAAGCGAGCTAATGCATGAACAACAGCAAAATTCTTATATGAGCATTTTATTTCAAGGTTCAACTACCCATTAGAATTAGTTAGTGATCACGGCTCACATTTTATTAATGAGGTGATCGATTAGTTACTTGCAGGATTCTTAGTGGTCTATCAGAAATCATCACCTTATTATCCATAAGCTAATGGTGAAGCAGAGAGTACAAACAAAATTTTGTGTATTATCTTGACAAAAACCTTGGAAGCAAGTCAGACAGACTGGGAACATAAGCTGACAGCAACCCTATGGGCATATCGAACATCTTATAAGCTAGCGATGGGATACACTCCCTTTCATCTAGCTTATGGTGTTGAGGCAATAATGCCTATGGAATACCTAGTTTCGAGCCTAAGGATTGTAGTGCAAGAACTTTTGACGGAGAATGCATTAGCTAAAAGGCTAATTGACTTAGAGAAGCTTGATGAGACCAGGCTAATAGCATCACATGGACTCATGGTCGAGAAACTACACAGGAAGCATTGGTTCGACAAAAAATTGAAACAAAAAGAACTGGAAACGAGGGACCTTGTCCTCATGAATGGTGTAGGGAGCACCAGGAAAGAGAAACTCAAATATAAAGGCCTAGGACCCTTCCAGGTGTCTAAGATCACACCTCAGGGAGATCGATTACAATTGAGACAATTGACAACATACAAATGGAGGATTACATCAATGGAAGCAAACTCAAAAAATATTATGGACCACTGACTCAAGAGATGCTCTCGCAAGAACATCTCTTAAATCCAACAAGCTCAAGAAGAGGCTAAGGCAAGGGAGGCCAAAGCTAAACAATTAGTCCAGAGAAGAGGATATTACATGTCAACATGGATTCCTTGACTCTCTCAGACAAAGAGGAACTTAACATTGAGCCAACACGACTCAGGGTGGAACTCTCTATAGCTAAAGGCCATGCAACAAGCATTGCACTAATAGATATGGGATTAAGTCATAATTTGATCTCATATGAGACATGGAAAGCCTTAGATATACCACACCTTCAACCCACTGATGTACAAGTACGCGGTGTACACTTGATAACTGCGAAAGCTGAGGGATTTTTAAGTGTTAACATTTCCATCAAAAGGAAAGTGTTTGTCATGCCTGCAGGTTCCATGGAAGAGGAAATGATTCTAAGACGATCTTAGATCTGTGCCAACAAATGCAATATCCAATGAGAGAAGAGGACAGTGCTGCTAAACGAGGGCGACAAGGTCATGTCCATACTCTTATGGAGCCTGACAAACAAAGGGAAACAGATCGTGATTGACAAAAAAATGACACCAAATACAATAACATCAACTCATAAAACAGAACAAGCATCAGTCCCACAAAGCCTACATAAACAATACCCAAAGTCGTAGGGTGGTACACAAGTGGGTGCCCAAGGTTCAACTCAAAAACCAACCCCACAAGAAGGAGAAGAAGAATAATATGGGGATAGTAAGAAAAATTCACAAAGGACTCAAAAGTCAGACATGGCTTACACAAACAGATTGGCAGGACTCCAGGCATACCAATAGCCCATAAGGCTTTCATAAGAAATGGGTCCGAAAAGGCTTCCTATGAGCGCAAGGATACTACCAAGGCAATACGGCAATATGGGTACCCAAACCCCACTTAGTGCCACCATCACAAGCAGTTCTAGTAACAAAGGAAAGAGTAGTAAAAGCATACAACATCAACTCCCAACCAATGCTGGAACTACGCCAACATTGGTGTGGAGGAAGAAAACTCAACAAAATGGGTTGGGAATTGCCAAAGCAATATCAGTAACTACTTCGGTCACAGAACTGAACAGGAACCCTAAATGTAGAAACAAAGAAGTTTAGCAAAGGGACATGGATAAAAGCCCCCAACCATAGGACCCAGTAATAACATTGTTCAGTTGGGTGGAAGGAAAAATCAACAACTCCCACATGGAGCTAAAATGCCTACAGCAGCAACACTTACCCAGAAGTGCCAAGGTGTCGTGAACTGATCCAAAAATGTTCACGCCGTGAACTGGTTCAAAACGGTTCATGCCGATAGCCAACCCTAAAAATTTCACGCCGTGAACTGGTTCAAAAAAGTTCACGCCGTGAAACGGTCATTTCTCATGAGCCAATCGAAAGACGCCACGTGGCTTTCTTCATATTAAGGCAGCCACCCTGTCCGATGGCTGCATTATAAAATCAAAATTTATTTCCTTTCTCATCATTTTGCATCGTGTGTCCATCGCTACTCGCTTGAGCTCCCGCTTGCAATCATCGTGCATCGTCTTTCCTGGATTTTCCAACTATAATCGACTCTCATCGATTAAGGTGGGAGCTTGGTCCATTTCTCATTTCCTTTGCGTATTCTTTTTCTTTTTCTTTTTTTGATTTTGATGTTTATGTTCGATCAATATATCCTCGTACATAAGTATCACCTGATTCGGTGGTTATTCTATCCAATTCCTTGCAGTATCATCACTTGCATGCAACACATTCTTTGATAACAAAAAATTTGAAAAACGATACAATAACAAAAATCTGCACCTTCACACTTCACTGAAGTTTCACAGGACTACACAAACCTGCACTTTCACAAAACCACTGTAGTCTCACAGAACTTGAGTTCACGAAACCGCATCTCACGAAACCACTGTAGTCTCACGTTCACAAAATCGCATCTCATGAAACCACATCTCACGAAACCACTTTTCATGAAACCACTGTAGTCTCACGGAACCTGAGTTCACGAAACCGCTATAGTCTCACGGAACCTGAGTTCACGAAACCACTATAGTCTCATGGAACCTAAGTTCACGAAATTGCATCTCACGAAACCACGTAGTCTCACGGAACCTGAGTTCACCAAACCACTGTAGTCTCATGGAAACCGAGTTCACGAAACCACATCTCACGGGATTCCATTTCACGACGTTTCACGGAACTCCCTTTCACGAAACCACATCTCACAAGACCACTTTTCATGGAACTCCCTTTCACGAAACCACATCTCACGAGACCACTTTTCACGGAATTCCCTTTCACGAAACCACATCTCACGATACCACTTTTCACGGAATTCCCTTTCACAAAACCACATCTCACAATACCACTTTTCACGTAAACCTCATTTCACAAAACCTCACGACCTGTAGGTTCACGGGACTACTATGACCCTGCACCTTCACACCACAACATTCACTTGTCAATTAACACACCTTGTTATTACTCCTACACTAACACACTTCTCATTTCAACTAACCGGTTTACCATAAATAATAATATTATTATTTTTTAAAGAGAAATGGTACCTACCCCACCAGTCTGGAGACTAATGTACTTTTCATATACAGATGTCAACCTCCTCAGAAACAGAAGCTGTAGAGACCCCAGAAGCCACTTAAGCGCCACCGCTACAGGCTCCCCAACAAGTCAGAAGAAGAAACCAGTGTGCAAGTACCCAAATTGAATTTTTTGGGCCCATATGCCCAAGTCTTCCATGGGGCCATCATCAACAAAAAAGCCCTTACGGCCCATGGAAAGGTCGCACTCCATTACCACAGCCCAGAGTGCCTCCAAATTCTGGAAGAGGCAGAGATCAAGGAGAAGCTGGAAAAAGGGGGCTTGGGGAGAATGGCACAAATACTTCCAAGGAGCATCGACACAGAGCTTTGTGCCGCATATATCAAGACCTATGACAAAGGCACCAAACGTGGCACTATCACGAAGGCTGATGGCACAATAGAGTAGCTCTTGATCACGAAAGAGCTCATTCATGACACTCTGCAGCTCCCACCAGCAGTCAAAGTCCAACCCCACGCATTCAACAAAATGCCTCTGGACGCAATGCTAAGGAAGAGTTCTTATAACTCTAATGGGACAGAGTACAAGAATATCCGGGATGAACCTACAGAGAAAAACTGCAGGGCCATGTCACTGATAATGCATGTCAAGCCAGTGGATAGATACAGCAGGGTCCCATTGAACAAGATCGCTAAGGTACATGAAGAGAAGGAGGAGGACTGGGCCTATTATATTCATAGAGTGACGGAGAACTATCTAGAGAACTATCTGAAGGCCCACCAATCCAAAATATGCAACCCGTACCTGCTAACCCAAGTCCTTAATCATGTAGCAAAAAGGCCTCCCAGAGCTCGAACCAGCAGAGCAACTGCAACTGGCACTGCTGCCAGAGCAACCACCACTAACAGCAGCTGAAGGACGGACAAGAAAATGTGGGGCATCATCCTGTACATTGCTACAGAATCACAACGACTAGAGGCTGAGGTGACACTGGAAATCAAAAAGTACCAGGAGACATTGACAGAGCAAGAAGCCACAATCAGCCAGGCCCCTAGTAACAGTAGCAAGTTACTCCCCTGAGACGAGCTTGGCACAACTGATTTTCACCAACCTGTCCCCACCACCTGTCTCCCCAAACACGGCAGACTCAAGAGGTACACTATCCTATTCCCCAAGATAATATTGAAGCCTTCACTGAGACGACACAATTTTGAAATCATTGTCTAGTGCAGAATACGAGGCCTTATTCGCGCTGGCAATCCTCTATTAAAGCCCAAGTTGATGTTCAAGGTGCTCATGCAAGTAACTCCATTTGAACCAACTCGACGGATTATGCCAGAAGCCTACTCCGAGGTCACACCAACAAAGCAGCATTATGTGCCATACCCTCTACGAGCACCTCGCCCCTGATTTAAAAGAATTGCTTCCCTTGGCTAGAGAAGGCACATTATGGGTAAATGTGGCACAGCACACAAAATTGGCCAATCCCCAATTGGCTGACCTACTGGAAATTAGAATTGTCACCTTCATGATCAGCTGCTTCCGCAGGTGAAGAAAGGCTCACCTCGTACACATGAGGCGGCTATGCCACAATTGTGCAGATGAGACGCAGCCCAAACTAGAAGATTTTGGAATACAGCCACACTGGCGGAAAGAGTACTTAACAATTCCATAGTACAGCCAAGTCTATATGTGCGCACCACCAACACAGCGGGTTGACCCATTGTACATGCCCCTTAAGAGAAGATGGACTCCACTGGAGTTTCAGGAGGCCAAGCGGTGCGACTCCCATGTCTGCTCTACAACTTTTCGATCTTCATGCCAGCAACCTTTCCAGATATACGGGCGCAAAGGAAGCAAATGCGTACTTGGATACAAGCATGGCATCGTATCCCAGATCCAGCAATCATGGCAAGTGTTAGATTTTTGAAATTGATGGTGGTCCTGATTGACCAACCTAAAGAGCCCTATGATAATATGACTCTGAGCACCTATAGTCGACATGAATCAAGGCCCATCTAATCGGGGCATGATGCTATATTTCCATCGCCTAAGGTGTCTTCCGGCTTACCACATTCAAGGACATGGTGGACACCGGGTTCTGGCGCTCCCACTCATCAGCATTCAGACGCACACTTAGGAAGCTTCAATCACAAAGGAATTTCTACTGACATGAGTTCGGTGACTAGGTCTTTAGACCTCGGTAACAGGTTATGAGAGAACAGAACCTACATCAGGAAGGGGGGGATGTTAATTCCGTTTTGGATTAACAAGCATGCTCCTCCAATTGAGGACATTAATAAGTGTCATGAAACGGCACTATAAAAGTTGTACATTATGAGATATTGGCCACCCAAGGCCTAGTTAAGTAAGTTTTGGGTGCCCAAGTGTGAATAAGGGCCAAATGTATATAAGGCATTTTCTCATAATGAAAAGACACAATCCCCTTTTGTGCTATAGAGAGCTCTTCCTTGTGTCTTGAGAAAGATTGAGATAGAGAGAGCATTCTAGCATTGTACCTCTTCTATGATTGTATGATTCATGCTTGTGGGGGAGAGTGAGAGAGAGTGATTGCCTTATGCGACGGTGTGAGTGACTCTACGGTGATAGCGTGGAGGTGGAGCTTAGCAAGTGAGCTTGGAGGCCTCAAGGAACTCAAGTTCGAAGCATTGATAAGTGCCCTATAACGGTTGTGATATATTGCTCTTCCTTTAGGTGAATGTATTGAGTCCCCTCTTGGAGGTGTGGTAGCTCATAACAAGCTTTGGCAGTGCATCTAACATGATCACTTTCCTCCTCGTCAGAGTTGAAAGAGTCACACTTGCACTTGGAACGCTTCACTTGACGCTCTAATTTGCGTTGGAGTTCACGCTCACTTGTGATTTACTCTTGAAGTGCTAAAATTTGCTCTTGCATAGTGGGTTGTGCAAGTAGAGTGGCCATTGCAAATAAATAGATAAAGAAAGTGTAATTTAATAATGCAAACAAATATATAAAGACGAGAAACTTGGCTCTTGAATCGTGTTAAATTCGGGTTTGAAGTCGTCAAATGGTTTATCTTGACACCGTCCTTTTACTCCAATTCCGAATAAAATCTAAGCATAATCAAGAAGCTTGAGTTTCGGTCGACTTTGGCAAAAAATATAAACTTCAAAAACCTGTCAAAGCTTGATGTGATGAAGAAACCAAAGCCAAAAATATTAAAAGAGCTTTCTGTAATTTTCTACAACTCCTGATTTTTTTTCCCTTTGTAAAACTCCATTTCTTGGCTTTTTGAGAGCTTTTAAAAGCTTTAGGAATGTAAGCTTTTATTAAGCTTATGTAAACTTTAAGCTTATAGCTTTAAGATTCTCTCTCTCTCTCTCTCTCTCTCTCTCTCTCTCTCTCTCTCTCTCTCTCTCTCTCTATTTTTATTTTTAAGGAAGCTTATAATGCTAAGCTTTGTAAAGCTTACAAAGCTTTTAAAAGAAACCAAGGTGTCTCTCTAGAACCAACACAGTGCAACTGTAAAAAGAAGGAAAATTCGGGCCGATTTCGTGCTGCCCGCTGCCCGTGAAGAAGAGGAGGAGTTTTTTTCTTTTTTCTTTTTTAAATAAAAAAAGCCTAGAAGCATAGAAGCTTTGGCTTCTTTAAAAAAAATCACCAAAATTTATGTTCTTCGCCCACAGACGACGCTACCCATGGGTGGGAAGGAGATAAAAGGAAGGATTTAATTGCTCCAATTCTTCTTCTTATTCTTTTTAAATCCAAAAATTATTCACTTTAGATGCAATTCAGCGTTATTTCACAACATTGATTTGTAGGAGTTTGTGCACCATCCATCATGGATTTTCTCTCATTGCAAGTGGTTTAGCAATCTAATGATTAGGCTCAAACCTCCTTGAGAATCCTAGTTCATCTATATGGTTGGATCATAGAGAGGCTAAGAATTTGGAAAAACCATTTTTCAAGAGAAAAGTGGTTTGGTGGTTTTCTAAAGAGTGGTTTGCCACCCCCTTTATCCCTTGGTCTTTGCCTTTGGATAATAGAGTGAAACTCTTCAAACCTTTGAATTAAGTTTTCAAGCTTTCAAATCTTGCCTCCATCTTCCTAGACCCAAGCCCAAGCTCTCATACCATTATACACCCAAGCCCAAGCAAGCTCTCATACACCCAAGCCCAAGCTCTCATACCACTATACATCCAAAGCCCAAGCTCTCATACCACTGACATGGATCCAATTCTAGAAAAATAGAGTAAAAAGGAACTTGTAAGAAATTGTTTAATTCAAACCATATAACTCATCAAAAGACCACAAATTCAACATATTCAACGTTTGAATGAATAACAAATAATACTTAGCTCAAAAATCACGACTCCAACAGTGGGTGCAATCATCCCCCCTCATGTGTGTGGCCTCTCCCCACACATGAGTATTTACGTAATACTTTATTTCAAAATAGGCCATAGGCTCCAAAAATACAAAAAGGCTCTTTTCTTGTGTGACACTCTCATATGCTCAAAATAGTCTGTTAATAAATTGAGGCTAGGGTTAAAGCATATCACGCTTTACAAAATATTAAAGTTCAAGTCTAAGCTTGATAAACCAAGGCTTTTCAAAATAAATCAAAATATGCACAAGCTAGCACATGTATATACAAAACTTGTTTACAAAAATGTTTGCCAAGTAGTAATAATGTGCTAATTCTCTTCACCTATAAAATAGCCAATAATAAATTTGTAAGCAAATATTTCATAAGTGTACAAACCATAACCACACGCATGTTTACCAAGCGTTAAGTAAACCAGGAATCACCCTTCCAACTAAACTGTAACAAACATTGTGGAGGCCCCAACTATACGTCAATATATACCAAACATATTAATATTTATAATAGCATCACCCATGACATTAACATGATTTGGCTTGACGCAAAGATAATCCAAGCATCCCTGAATTATCTAAGAGGGTAGAATAATATTTTTAAGAGGGCTTAATATATTTTTCCATAACACTTTCTTACCTTGATTACTCTCTTAGAGTAGTTGGCTCGATTGCTTGCTTGGAGTAGTTAGTGATTTCTTACCTTGATTGCATGCTTGGAGTAGGTGGCTTGATTACTTGTCTCCTTGTAAGCATAGCATTAAAAAAGAAAACAAAAGAAGAATCTTGATTAGGATTATAAAACCTTGAAGAGAACCCTAAACCCTAATTGAGAAACCAAACCTTGATTAAGAAACATTACTTTCCATGTATGGCAAAAGAAACATGGTACAATCATAAAAGAGAGAGAGGAAGAGGAAACCTAGGTTGCATGCCAAAAAATGTTGGGGAAAGAAGTAGATGTCAAAAGGAAGAAGATACACATAATATTTTGGGTAAGATCTAAAAATGAGGCGTGCACTATTTTCATCCTTTTTTCCCAATTAATTATCTAGAGTGTCGCATCAAAGCATTGAAATATCCAAAAATTTGTGATCTACGTATTAATAATGCAATTGTTAGAATTTCATTTCACACACCACATAAGTGTATCCATGTTGGTTTTAAATATAGTGGGCTTATTTTGGACATGCCATCTCCACCCACGACTGCCTTGAAGGGACCAACGCATGGCTTCAAAGAGAATTCTATGTCCATGCAAGCATGGAATTCAGAGGGAGACAAATAACGTGAGCATATTTGGGCTTCCTTTGAACCAATTATTAATGTGCATGGATAGGTATGTATTTTCTATGAAATTCATTGTTTTTATGAGATCTATGATTTAAGGAAAAACACATATCTAATGTGGTCACTACAAGTTACAAGGAGTCTTTTTGCATCATGCAGATATGATGTATCAACCTTACTACTTAATTGAATTGGCGCAACTTAGGAGAGGTGTAGGCCAAGCACCTACATCGGAAGGGAGACAGATTAAGACAAGTCAAAGGCACATCAAAACCCCACGATCCATTACATAGGGAAAATGTAGGTGATGACATGGATGATATCATCTTTGATGTGGAGGAGAGGCCATGCATCACGAGTGAGGAGGATGCATTTCTCTAACATGAGGAAGCAAATTATGGATGCAATGATGCTAGCATGGATTTACTCTTTAGGTTTAGTATCTTCCCCTCACCCTTTGTGTGTCTTCCTTAAGGATTCACTCTTTAGGTATGGTATCTTCCTCAAGGATTCACTCTTTAGGTATGGTATCTTCCTCAAGGATTATTGCCCTATGTTTGTTTCATTTGGGTCAATTATTGACATGTGCTACCATTTGGGTCTTAGGTTGCTTCAATAATGCTTTCAACAAACAATTTCATGCTTGGATCTCGACAGGAGATGAGGAAAATGATTAGTTATGTATTATACTTGTATCCATGTATGTCCAAATGATGGCATTCTCTATGGAGGTGAACATTTGTATTTCTTGTTTACAATGTGGAGAATTTCGTTATAGAGAGAACTTAAAAGGAGAGAAAGTTACAGTCAAAGTTTTGAGACACTTTTCTCATACCTCACATAAAACTTATGTTTAAAAGAGCAAGTCAATTGCAGAGCTCATGATGTGGCATCCCACCCATTTCTGGATATAGGACATTGAGGATTCCGACTAATTGTGAGGCATGGAGACACATCGAGTTTTAATGACCAAATTTAAAGAGGAACCTCGTCATTTGTGGGACAAGGCCTAGCAGATGGAGTGAATCCATTTAGGTTACACTTTACAAGTTGGCCCACTTGGCCCATAGTGCTAGTGAACTACAACACCCTGCCTTGGCTCCCAATAAAGAAGGGCCACCTTCTCCTTTTTTCCTTCTTATCCTAGGCAAAGATAATGGATGTGTACATGTCTCCTTTGGTGGAAGGTCTAGAAACATTGTGGCATGGCATTTACAACATTTGCAAAGCAAGTCTCACAAAGATCTAGATCCAAGCATCTGAAAGGAATCTTGATGTAGATTGTGCATAATTATCGAAGATAATTGAATTAATTACGCATGCTTTTGAAACTATAATTAATATAACCCTCTCATTTTCTATTTGTTAAATAGACATTGTCTTGAGGCACAATACTCAAAGCACCTCAAGAAGGTTGTCTAAGAGAGTCATGGACAATACCTACCTTGTGACCTACCCTCATCCTCTATGTGAGGGTCTTGATGAAACCACTATCAATGAATGCCTCACATTGGAGAGACACATGGATGGAGAGGCCTCCTTCAGGAATGAAACGGCTAGCTATCTTTCATTGTCTTCCTTAGTGGGGAGAGTTACTAATAAATCATCTTCTAGATTTCATGCATATAAATTCAAGAATGCCAAAAGCTCCATTCGGGTCATCTGATTAGTGGCAAAGACACAATCATTGACACCGGATGCTACAAATGGGCTACATATGAATATTTGATATCTAGTACGTGAAAATGTCTCATTTTAATACCTTGTATTTATAAGATTGTGGGTCATGCTAATAAAATGCCTCATTTCAATACCCTGTATTTATAAGATTGTGGGTCATGCTAATAAAATGTCTCATTTCAATACCTTGTATTTATAAGATTGTGGGTCATGCTAATAGTTAACATCTAATAGCACATGGTTTAACATAACTAGTCTAAACATTGCACTAATTTATACTCTTGTACTCTTTGAGGTGTCCCCTTCCCATGGGATACCTTCAGTGGTGGGTGCATATTTATGTAATTTTGCTTAAGTAACATCTCTTTATTAAGCTTTAATGATGACTATCAACCCAATGAGAGACTTGTGATACTCCTCTCATATGGTTAAGCCTATACAATTGTTTTGCACATTAAGCTCCTTCCAACACTCCTCTCACATGGTTAAGGCTATATAATTGCCCGATGCCTAAACTTTAGTTTGCTCTCAAGGGTGTGCCTCTTGTTGCACATGACCTTAGGCCATTCCCTTTAATTTTGCATGCTCCTTTGCTTGTCCCTCTCTTAAGGTGGTGGAGAGGCTTTGCTTCACCCTATCTGTTGTTACTCTTGAAGTTATATGGATTAAAGCATAATGCTAAAGAGTAGGTGAACTACAATGTCCTCTCCTCTCCTCTCACCTAGCTACATCTATAACAATGCATTGTAAGTCGTAGATATATTCACCCCCTTTGGCTCTTCTTGATCCCTTTTACTTCAAGCAAGAGAGACAATTGCTCCTCCTCCACCTTTCCTTACTACTCTACCTCCAATGACTAGGCTATGTAGCTATTGCTCCTCCAACTTTCCTTACAATTATTGCTCCTCCTCCACCTGTCCTTACTACTACTCTACTTCCAATGACTAGACCATGCAGATGTTGCTCCTCCTCCAACTTTCCTTACTACTAGGTTGCCTCTACTTTAGCTCCATATATCGACCACTGTGAAGGAGGGTATTTATGCCTTAGGCACATTTTTCAATCTTGCATGGATGTTTAGCTTTCTCTCAGGTTTGAAAATATTTTCATTGTTGTTACCTTATGCATGGTATGCATCTGGTCTTGATCTTGGTTCTAATCCAATCATTCTTATACATAGGCATGTCATGCTAATTGTCTTTAGTTATATCTCATGAACTAGCTTGTGTGGAACCCATTATTTTTTCCTTAAGGAAAATTTAGTTATAGGTTGACCGTTATGGTTATAATCCTTCATCTATTGCTTTTGATTGACAAGAGACTCACCATGACTTTTCCCACTTGCTAAAACATGGAAGTTTGGAAACGTACTAGTATTTAATTGCTCTCTCTTTGGTGCCTATTTGGTTTATAAAAATGTGACCTCAGTGTGACAAGGGTGGTAGGGTGTTGACACATGCTTGTTAGACTCTAACTTCTATTTTTTTGGGATGGTGGTAGGTAAGAGTTCTTCCCTCTTGGCTTTATGGATGGCTTTATGGAGTACATAACAAAAGATGGTAGATATAGCCTTGATACTTGGCATCAACATTGCAAGTCATCTTGTACTAATGATACCCTTGTTAGGTTTCATGGAAATTATCATGGAATTTGTTGTCGATATTTTGAGAGAGAGAGAGAGAGAGAGATTGCGAAAAACTCATTTTGCTTGTAGAGAAACACTGACTGAAAGAAATGCTCCATGGTAGATCAAAGTTATGGGTCACACGAATGGAGGAGACATGCATATACTTTGTCAGACATGTGAACCGCATATAGATGTGTGAACCGCATATGAACCCGAGTCGTCACATAAAGCGAGCACACAATCTTTTCAACAGAGCCTCTTATTTGAAAAGGGGGTCCTATAGGCCTACATTTTCTTGAGTGTGTGTGTAAAGGCTTTTTGATGGTTGTGTGTAACGGGCCTTAATTTAGGAACAATAAAAAAAATGCATAACCCATAGTGATCTCCATCCACCTCGCCGTTCACAACGCCATTTGTGTGCCCTATGCGTGCTCACTGTTTGGTGTTCTCAAAGAGCTGGACAGGTATTTGCCCCTCTCTCTCTCTCTCTCTCTCTCTCTGTCTGTCTTTGGCCACTGAGAGCCTCTATATTGGCTTTGCTTCTGCTTCTTCTTTTCCCCACCTTATATGCTGTGTTTAACACTTGATTTTTCAAGGGTTTGTGTCTGCTGTTCACAAGGTTTTCTTTCTTCGATTCTGCATACTTAAGTGGTCATTAAAAGATTTCAATGCAGAATTTAAATCTAATGGCTCATTTTTATCTTAATGTTTTAGTTGAAGGAGAATTTCTCTCTGTTTGGTGTTAGCAGCTTATGCTTAGAGCATCGCTCGCCTGTTTACAAAATTTCTGCTCCGTTTCATGTTCCGGTTTCTGGCTATGTCTCAAACATCCAATTTCTATTTAATCTCAGTTTGCTCTTGAATTCTTTGTTAATATTGATTGATTTTGGTTTTCTTTCAAAGGATGCAAGTTCATGTCTTTTCTTTTTCTCAGAAAATTACTCCTAGTATGGGGTCTTTTATTCATGGCAGAAATGAGCTGCAGCCAGTGTGGTCACAAACCCGGTTGTTAGCTGGCCGGGGTGTTACCACTGGGGCTGGAGCTTGCACGGCTGCAGTTTCTTATCTTTGCATTTGGAAATAGTTTTCTGCCAAAGATGTTTCATCATAATTTTCGTTTATGTGTTATAACTTTTTTCCCATGTGGTTCTGATCATTTAGCAGCATTTAAAAGATCGAGAGAGCAATTTTGAAGGCATTTGCAGCAGAACTACTAGTTATGGAAGTTCTATATGGTCCGGCGACGTATGAACAAGAGCCTCCTCGCCATCCCACACTCAAGATCAATTCCAAGGTTACATTCTATAATCAATACTTACTTTAAAAATTTTCAAATGATGACTCAACCATGGATTATATCGCACTTAAACTATGCATGATCAGCTGGAGAGTATGTGGCATAGCCATGTGGTGGACAATCAATTTGCACGCACCTCAGGTCGATAGTGAGGTCCCCTCCGCTACTCGCTTAGACCGAGTTGAGCTACCCAAGTTGCAATCCAGGATCCTGGTGTTGACCTCAAGGAAGAAATTTCCACCTATCTATACCCATACATCATTGCTGGAGTGACTAGGGTATCAATTAGCCATCCCTTGGGCTCCTGTAAATGTGTCTGGAAGCACTGTATTTCTAGGAGGACTAGGGCTGCATAACTTCTCGTCAATCTGTCCTGGGCTGCTGGGCACATAGCGAAAATTGGGCCAGAGAAAGTAACTCTGAGGTATGCATAAGAGGTCACAATATCTACTGGATCTCCCATGTAGGTGAACTGATAACTGGATGCCACTAATTAAGAGGTATTAAAGATGACTGTGAGGTCCTGCTGCCCACAAAAACGATGTAAAATATCTAGATGCCTCTGTAGTCCCTCAGCTAAATTTGGGATGAATACTATATCATTTGCATGTAGTAAGAGAAGGATCAGGATACCTGCTAGAGAGGAACCTGCACCAGCGAGCCTATCAATGAAGTTAGAGATCTCAGTAATGTAAATCCCAAAAAGAGTCGGGGAGAGGGGGCATCCCTGTTTCACAACAATGGTACTGGAGATCTCCTGTGGCAATCCTCTTGGAGCTTTGACCTAGCTTATGACTGATTCATATAATGTTGTGATGCCCCATATCATCTTTGAGGATACACCCAAATCCTCCAGGCGTTTGAGGAGGCGTGCCCTAGGGACAATGTCAAATGCCTTGGAGAAGATATATCAAAGCAACAAGAAACCTAACCACAAGGCAAAAGTCAAAGGGGCATCTACCTCTCCTAGAATCAAGGAGCTGATTTAGGGGAAAAGACAAACTCACACCTAATCACAAATGTTAAGTTGTATTAGTAGCATGTCTGGAGCGCATTTAAAGGCACTCTTCTCGATGATAATTGTGAAAGCAATTGAATCATTTTGCCACTCTCATTTTGAGTCGTGTTTTCTCTGTGTGTGTGTGTGTGTGTGTGTGTGTGTGTGTGTGTGTGTGTGTGTGCCATAGCCATAGCCATAGCCATAGCCATAGCCATAGCCATGTTTTTCTATGATTCACCATAGCCTCCATCCACTTCATTGTTTTCTACATTTGGTATCAACGCAGGTTAGGTGGCCGTCAGGAGCTTCACCTCCATCCTCAACTCGGTGCGGCACTTGTGAGCTGCCCGCATGTGCTATGTGGTTACTGATAAAGTTGCACAATGTGAAAGCAAAACATAGGAGATAGGGAGAGCAAAGGAGAGAGAGAGAGACATGAGACAATGAACATCATGTTATGTAGCAAGAGGCTTTTACAATGGCAATGTCAGCCAACAAATGGTGTAGAACATGTGCCTGTCAATAGGTTAGATGGATAACAAGTGAATATGGGAGGGTCCCTTTTATAGTGATGCAAGGGAGCTGGCCGATTGCCCATGACCAACTAAAAAGAGATAAATGGATAAAACCTCATAAATAAGCAATACCCCAAATATAGTGAGATGCACAATTTCTAACACCCTCTCTGCAACTCATAGTGTATAAGAGTTTGAAGAAGATAAGCAAATGAAGATGCAACCATGGACACTGTCACCATTTGGCCACCCAATTGGTCCACCCGTGCTTTCTCATCATGTATGTACATTGGACTGGTGTCCATGGCAGTTGTATTTGCGGGGGATTGATGCCACTTACGTGATACTGTGGACTTGGCTTTCCGTTGGGACTTGTGCCTCCGTGTACATGCCGGAAATGCTTGGTGGATTGGTGTTCCATTGGGTCTAGTACCTTGTGTACTTGCTGGAGCACATCTATTTTGGTATAGTCTCATGAACGGGGATTGTCCATACCAATGCTGCATTGCATAGCATCTTTATGTGCTTGCTTGCAATTAAAATTGCATGCTGTTTTCATGCTTGCTTGACCAATGTGTAGTTCCGGGTAAGGGGACGCCCGCCCGTGAACCGTGCGTATGAAACTGTCTGCTGACATGGTTATGTGGCATGTGACAGGTGGTAAGTATTGGTCATAAGCCTAGCCTTAGGAGTTAGCACTAATTTATAAGTGAGTGTTTACACACTTCATTAAGTTTTGGGTGACCAAAACTCACTTATAAATTATGACCAGCCCGGTGTTCACGCACATTGATGTCTCGAGGTGGATATAACCCAATGTCCACCGCCTAGACCTTATCCCCTTTGTACAAAGGGAGTAACCAGCCAGGTCCACTCTAGCTTGCTCCACACTGATGTCTCGAGGTGGATATAACCCAATGTCCACCGCCTAGACCTTATCCTCTTTGTACAAAGGGAGTAACGAGCCATGTGTCCACTCTAGCTTGCTCCACAAAGCACCTGCCTGCCACCTACACTGGACAACTCACCACCTCACTCTTCCTCCTCTCTAGAGATGGGCGTCTCCTTCATGAGGGCTGTTGGGCTACATTTTCTGCACTTTCTCCTTCCCAACTCCATTTCCAAGCTTGCTAAGGTGTTTTCTCAAGCTTCCAAGAGTATTTCTGGATGTTAATCACTCTCCTACACACTCACAATGACTGAAATTCAGCAAAACAACTCTCTTTATTGCTGTAATTTTTGGTCCTTTTGCTGAAAACCCTAATTTCAGTCCTCCTTTCTCAAGTTGAACCATAGGGGAAGCTTTCCCAAGGTTCCCTTCATCCTCTTGAAGACTTTTGTCTCGAAGAAATGCGACAAATGGAAGCACTCCAAGGACTTCCATCGCGAAGACTTTCGCTGTCATCGACTCTACTTGCAATTGGTACGCTTTTATGCTTAAATATGGAAGCAAGTAGCCGGAGGGAGGAACCGGATTACAGGATCACATATCCTGTGTAGTGTTCTCTTGTCCTACGTGCTCTCTTGCAGTGGAATATGCGGAAGCTTCGGAGAAGGATCGGTACTTCAAAACTCAGAAATCAGCACTCTTTTCGCGACGGAATTAACGCACAAAACTGAAAGACGATGTGCAGAAAATAGAGAGAGAAGGGGGAGATGGAGAGGACACAGTGTTGGGTCCCAATTACCCTCTGTAGGGCCCCCACCACGGATGGTGTATTTGCTTTATTAGAATGATGTAAATCTGAAAACAAATACAGAAACTTGACCTTTTCTTGGCTGGAAAACCTGCCCTTGACCTTCAGTCCTTCACCCCTTTGCGTTAGCAACCTCTTGGCTGTCCTGGCCCTTGTTTGCTTGGAGCATTTGGTGAATTATGAGATGACTTCAATGATTATTGGTTGGAGTATTTATACTCCCTTCAGCATCCAGTCGGCCTGCTTCATGAAGCTCCACGACTAGGTCCCATTCAATAAAATGCTTTCACACTTTATTAAATGCTGGCCACTCTACGCCTACCTGCTGGACAGTTTCCAGGCTGCTGGACACTATGCGCAGAGGTGTGGGACTGCTCCCTACACCTGGCCGACCTGCTGGAAAGGGCTTTAATCCCTGTCGGTTGACTGTCCAGAAGCTCTAGAGCTGGCCGACAGCCCTTCCAGCCCATGCCATGGCTGGTGGGCACAGCTTGGGCCCTCCTGGCCCCTTGGGGGTGGTTCTACACCTCCCCCATGCCCACACTAAGAGTGCAAGTGCAAATCTTCGCACTGGGGTAGCCCTATGGGCTGGCCCCATCTCTACATGCAAACCTACATGCCTACAGAGGTCTGGCATCCAGTTGCAAACCAGATACACAGAACATCTGACATCATTCCAGTGGGAGACTCACAGCGCGGACTGGCACTGCTTCATGTGCAGGACAGTGCACACCTGACCTTGGACTCATGTGCAGAACAATGCACACCTGACCTCGAACGACTGAGATGGATCCTTGGCTGACTCGTCCCGGACTGGGCTCACATGGGACCAGTTCACCATCCCAGGTCCTGCACCTTCTATACAGAAATGTCTACGTGGCATCCAAGTGCGGGATGCACGTGACATCCCCTTCTGCTTAACTTGACGGAAGCTGCGTAGCCTCCAAATAATCCGTCAATAATGCCGGATAGTCTTCGAAAAATTCTTTGTCGAGCCATACCGCTTCATGAGTTCCTCGGTCCTGAAACTTCGTGAGAAACTGTCGTAGTCTTCGGCGTGAGCCATGCTTGAAACGGTGCAGAAGGATCTGTTCTGGAACCATTACTTCTGCTTCATCTATAATGTCTGGTTCCGCTTCGTCTTTGACCTCTGAAGGGGGTGGACCTGCATATGGCTTTAACCAACTGACATGAAATACATCGTGCATAGTCCAACTCGGAGGTAGCTTTAACTGCATAGACACCTCATTAATCTTTTTCCGGATGGGAAATGGTCCGAAGCTCCTGAAAGACAACTTTGGGCATCGCTTGCCCACCTGCTTCAATCTTTGCTTCATAATCTGAAGATACACCCAATCCCCTTCCGAAAACTTCATGTCCCTTCGGTCTTTATTGGCCTGTCGAGTGTAGGCCTCTTGCGCTTTAGCCAATCTGTCTTTAACGGACTCTAGGATCTCCTGGTAAGACTCCGTCTTTCTGTTCGCCTCAGGTACTGAAGACGAAGTCCTGGTTAACAACGACTGGAAAGGCCTTCCAAACGCTGCCTCATATGGAGTCCTGCCAATAGCTGAAGAAAAAGAGTCATTCAAAACAGCTTGAACTAAAGGCAAAAACGATTCCCACTTACCTTGCTGATCGTGGACATAACACTTCAGCACATCAAAGGCCAACTGGTTGTATATCTCTGTCTGGCCATCTGTCTGTGGGTGGAATGCACTGGAAAAATTCAACTTAGTACCAAAATTATCAAACAATGCCCTCCAAAAATGACTGGTAAACTTGGCATCTCGGTCTGACACTATGGTCCTAGGAATCCCGCCAATCGGGTACCAATGCCGAATGAATAGCTGGGCAACATCCTCGGCGGTCACATTGGCCCTGCAAGGAATAAGCATAACAAATTTGCTGAATCTATCAACAATAGTTAAACACTGTGTATTACGCTTACTCGGACTGGGAGGCAGATTTGTGACAAAGTCCATTGAAATGTCCTGGAAAGGACCCTCAGGAATTGACAAAGGCTGTAACAACCCTATCTTCTTTCCACGAGGAGCTTTCACCTTTTGACAAATGTCACAGCGTTGTACATATGTAAACACATCACGCCTCATCTTTGGCCAATAGTATTGCCGTTCTAATTTCTCCAAAGTCGAATTCATGCCCCTATGACCACCTGTAATGGCGTCATGGGCATCATGGAGAAGAGCTGCCCGGAATGATTTCATGACACATAGTCGGCCTTTGTAGAAAAGCCAACCATCGCGTATCAGAAAATGGCATGGTCCTGTGGCATCCAATGCCTGTTCCCACTGTGTACCGAATTCCTCGGAATCCGCGTACGTGTGCTTCATGTCTTCTAGTCCTGTACCAACAAGGTCAAGTCTAGTGGTCTGAATCGCAGATACATCATACTTGTCCCTTCCTGCTCAAAGCATCGGCCACTGGATTGGCCTTTCCTGGAAGGTACTCAATCATATCACCGAACTGCTGGAATATCTGACTCCAGCGGTGTTGTCGATCACTCCACTGTGCACTTGGCATCGTCTGAATCCAGCGCAATGCCTGATGGTCAGTGCGAACCTCGAAGTCACGGCCATACAGGAAATGTTTCCAATGTTTCAAGGCCTGTATAACTGCTAGGAGTTCACGATCATAGACCGAGTAGTTCTTTTCGGCGGGCAGTAACTTACGAGACATGTAAGCTACCGGATGACCATTCTGTTGCAATACACCTCCAATTGCGATGTTACTCGCATCGGTGATTACTTGAAATGGTTCGTCCCACGAGGCAAGGGCTAAACAAGGCGCTTCTGACAAAGCCACCTTGAGGTTCTGGAATGCCTCCAACGCTCGTGGAGTCATTCGAATCTTTTGCCTTCTTGTTTTCACTCCCTTAAGCAGATCGGTGAGGTTTGCCGAGAGGTCGGAAAACTTGTCAATGTGGGTGGAATATGCCTGGCGTATACCCACAAATGATCTAATGTCATAAGCTGTCTGAGGTACTTCCCAGTTAACAATCTCGGCCACTTTAGCCGGATCAAGTCGAATGCCTTCGGCACTAATTATATATCCCAAGTAATGTACCTGGAACAGATAAAATTCTGACTTCTTTTCATTGACATAGAGCTCCTTGCTTTCTAGCAACTTAAGGACTTTCTCCACATCAATGTCATGCTGCTCAACTGTAGTTGAAAATATGAGTATGTCGTCCAGAAATATGAACACACACTCTCCAATCAACTCCCGGAAAATAGCATCATCATGCGGTTAAATGTAGCTGGGGCGTTCGTCAATCCAAATGGCATAACCACAAATTCATAGTGGGTCCGTTCTGTACGGAAGGCTGTCTTGGGGATGTCCCCCTCTACAATCCGTACCTGGTGGTACCCACTCTTTAAATCCAGTTTGGAGAACACCTTAGCTCCATTCAGCCTCTCGAGAATATAGTCAATTCGAGGCATCGGGAATCTGCTCTTGATAGTCAGCTTGTTGAGTGCACGATAATCGACACACAACTGAGAAGACCCATCTTTCTTCTTGACAAACAAGATCGGTGCTGCAAATGGCGACACGCTGGGGCGGATGAAGCCAGCTTGCAACAATTCTTGGAGTTGGCGGTCCAACTCCGATTCCATTGCCTTAGAAAGGCGATACGGAAACTTGCTCGGGGGTTCCGAGCCTGGGAGGAGGTCAATCTTGTGATCCTCCGGTCTGGACGGGGGAAGCTGGGGAGGGAGACTGTCCCGAAGAAAAATCTTCTGGAACTTTTCATGGAGAACCGAGTACTTCTCGGAAGCACTGGCCACCGTCTGGGCTGTCTGGATGTAAATCATCGCACACTGTGCGCCTTTCCTGACTGCTCGCTTAGCCTGCAAGTGGCTTATGAGCGGAAAGTTTGGAATACCTGGCTCACACTTAATGGTCACCGGGGTGTTTGACACATTCCGATCGATTTGGAACGTGTGCTTGTCCCACTTGACATCAGGAAGAAACTTGTGAAACCACTGGATACCCAAAATTATGTCTGTTCCTACAAGAGGGGCAACCATAAAGTCACGCACAAACTCTATGCCCTGAATCACTAACTTAGCACCTAGAGCTTCATACTTAACGCTCGTTGTCATACCGGTGCTAAAACCCTCAACTTGTTTGTCCACCGGAGTTAGTTCGAAACGGGCACGCCTAGCGGCCTGTTCCGTGATCACATCCTCCATGCTGCCGCTGTCAAACAAGACGACGACTCTCTGGCCACCTATGTAGCCAAAGGACTTGAGCAATTCGTTGCGCTCATACTCCTGGTCATGGGCGCCCTTCTGCTTATCTTCGAGCTCCCGGCTAATAATTGCTCCAACTGAAGCACCGGGGGTTGAAGAACTAGGGGTAGCCGCTGGGGTCTGTGGGGGAGCTGTGCTCACCACGGAAGCTGTGGAGGCGGCGGCGGCCTTTGGAGGCTTCTTCGGACAATCCCGAGAAGTATGTCCTTTTGTGTGACAAAAGAAACATCTACCCTCCTTCCTGTACTGAGCAAGCTCCTCAGCACTCAACTTGCCACCTGTCTTGCCTGCCTCCGCTTTCTGGTCTGGAGTAAGCTTAGACGCATTGTTCGAGTTCTTGGAGCCAGAGGCTCTCGGGCTCTGTCCTGGGGAAGACCCCGTCTGGTTCTGGCTTTTGCCCCCCGAGGCGTTAGCCTTGGGAGAAGCCGGCTGGGAAGTCTTGGGCTTGCCACCATTGTGTTTCATTTCTGCACTCTGTGCAAGCGAGAGTGTGTCCTCAAAGGTGGCTGGCCTAAATATACGCACCTCCCATTGGATTTGCGTGTCCAGGCCATACAAAAACTGCCTGTGCTTCTGTCACGTAGGCTGTAACGCCCGTGACCGACGGCAGACCGGATGGCCAGACGGGGCTTTAGCGTCAACACCTCGGCCGGAGCGCCGAGGATGTGGCCATCCGGGGTTCAGTGGGAGAGGACGCCCATGCAGAGTCATGGGCGGCCAGGCTAGTGTGGACGGCAGGCCACACACTATATAGCCGGGGGGTGAGGGGCAATCCTCATTCTTCCTCTGCGGCTGGGTGGTGAGCCAGAGGCCATCCCCTCCTGTAGTAGCACCCGTAGCGGCGCTACGGAGATCTAACATTGGTATCAGCGCTTGGCGTCGGGATCGCGAGTGGCATGCGAAGCGGGCCCAGCCGTTTAATGATTGGCTCTCAATCAAAATTAGGGGGATAACCTTATCCCAAAGGTCTTCATCATCTTCTACAGCAAGAAGTCGTGTACACAGAAGAAGTTGGCCATAGCTGGAAGGAAGGGTTTCCTCTATTTTCTCTCCATGCCAGCCATGCTATGCAGGCGGCCAGCCTGGTGCTGCCGGCAGCCAGCCAGGCCAGCGCCGGCGGTCAGCCCTGACGGGCAGCCTGCCAAAAATAAAATCCAACACCAGGGTGCTTCAGGCACAGGTTCTCGCGGGGGAAAAAGTTATACACGGCATTAGGGACTGGTTCCCACAGCGGGATGGTATTCGTATTTGGGACATATGTTTCGGTGAAGCTGTTCTCGCAGAGGGACACACGAGACTTGATGACCGCCGCCTTTTACGGCTCCAAGCGGTTGTTCGCATGATAACTGTCAATTAATTTTTTTAATGAATTGCAGGCACCTTTCTCTCTGATCAGAGCATCCCGGAGTAGCGACGCTTGTAGAGGCTCGCAGCGCAACACAAATCGGCAGTCGACGACAGTCGTAGGCGACCGTAAGGGGGGTGACTATTCTCTCTTCACTGCTCATTTTATTAGCGTTTTTGTAATTTCCGAGTTCTCGCATTTTTATTTGTGCAAGAATTAAAATATGTCTGCTAGGCGTAGTGTGTCCCCACGTAGAGTCAAAGTTTTTATCGATGATGGAGCTAGCCACAACTTCTTGAACTACTCGTTAGTCAAGAAGTTGGGGTTGACTGAGACCCAGAGCGATTATGAGTATACTGTTGGCCTAGCCAACGGGTATGATAAAACGGTATGGAATACCGTAGTATTGGGGGTCCCATTATCTATGCAGGACTACGAGGCTCCGCTTGACTTTCAGGTCGTGCACTTAGCCAAAGCAGACGAATATTTAGGCAAGGAGTGGCTGTATGGCTTGGGCCCTAGTCTAGCTCGGAGCTACCTACATAATATGCTACGTTTTGAGCATGGAGGTAGAGTCATTACCCTGCAGGGCGACCGTACTGTCCCCGCCACACCACTTATTTCCTCCATGGAGCTGTGCAGAGCGGTCTGCAGAGGCCAGATAGCAGAGGTATATGCTTGTTACCCTCTTTTAAATTCTGTTTCCGTAGATGAAACTGTAGATGATGTTTGCATAGACAAACAAGGAAAACAAAATAGCCTTGGACGAGACCCACTGTTTGAAAACCCTGTTTGGCATGCATGCGATTCAAACAAGAAAAAATCCAAGGCGAACAGACATTAAAGAAAAAGTACATAGATACTTTAATGAATTTATTAGAGGAATTTCAGGATGTTTTTCCTGATGATTTGCCAGATGGCTTACCACCATCTAGAGAAGTAGACCATGGTATCGAAGTTATGTCGGGATCAAAACCTATAAGCAAACCTGCTTATAGATTAAGCCACTCTGAGGCACAGGAGGTGGAAAAACAATTGACGGAATATTTGAACAAAGGCTTTATTCGGCCTAGTTCAAGTCCGTGGGCATCGCCTATTCTTCTGGTAAAGAAGAAGGACGGATCTATGCGGATGTGCATAGACTATAGGGCTCTTAATCAGATAACGATTAAGAACAAGTATCCAATGCCACGCATGGATGAGTTGTTTGATCAACTCTATGGATCGAGATACTTTACAAAAGTAGACCTGAGATCAGTGTATCATCAGGTTAGAATTAAAGCAGAAGATGTTGCAAAGACAGCATTTAGGACCCGTTTCGGGCATTTTGATTTTTTGGTTATGCCATTTGGGCTAACCAATGCTCCAGCGACGTTTATGATGCTGATGGACAGCATTTTACATCCATATCTGGGAAAATTCGTAGTAGTTTTCCTGGTTGATATTCTTGTGTATAGTAAGACATAGAAAGAACACACAGAGCATTTGCGTCTAGTGTTCGAGTTGTTGCGAGAGCACGATCTATTTGCAAAGAAGAGCAAATGTGAATTTTTTGAAACAGAAATTCACTACCTTGGCCATATTATATCTGTCGATGGTACGCGGATGGAGCCAGAAAAAGTAGAGGCTATTCTTAAATGGCCAGCGCCGAAGAATCTCAAGGAACTGCAGATTTTTCTTGGCATGTCGGGGTTCTACCGACAGTATGTGAAGGACTACGCGAAGATCGCAGTCCCGTTGACTGTCCAGTTAAGGTCAAAAACTAAAAACATTAGTTGGAGGGAAGCCCAACAGAAGAGCTTTGATAAGCTCAAGGTGGCCGTAGCAGCTGCACCTGTTTTGACTATTGTCGATCCAAATGAGCCGTTTGTCTTGGAAACAGACGCTAGTGATGAGGCCATTGGGGCTGTACTTATGCAAAGGGGACGCCCAATTGCATTTGAGAGTAAAAAGTTAGATCGTGCGCAGCGTAACTACTCGGCTTACGAGCGAGAGTTACTAGCGATAGTTCATGCACTTAAAAAGTGGAGACACTATTTATATGGTGCTCCTTTTGAGGTCCGGACGGACCACGAAAGTCTGAAATGGCTTTCAAGTCAAAGTGAACTGAAGGGTAGAAAAGCTCGGTGGGCGGAGATTGTACAGAAGTTTGACCTTCAGATACGTTACCAGAAAGGTAAGTATAACGTGGTGGCAGATGCACTTAGTCCCATGCCACAGATTAATGAACTTAGTTTCACAGTCTTGAAGAATGATTTCTTGGAGTCACTACATGGTTTATGTGAGCACGATCCATCTTTTAGAGAGGTCTGGCGCGCTGTACGCGTACGCACTTCTTCACAGACGCGACCACCTCCCTCGTTGGCACGGATTGCTAGTCCGGAGAGACTGGCCGAAGGTGCAACGGGAAGGGAAGCGAGAGTTAGTCCGGAGAGACTAGCCGTGTCTTTTGGGCATAGTTTGGAGCCGGAGAGCTCTGACGTAGGCCCTTCATCACCTTTGACTGCCACGGCTTCAAAGGGGGGTGATAAACTTCGTTGGGGGGAGAAATATGCTAATTACTCCATTGATGACGGGTACTTACTCTACAAGGGTAGAGTATGTGTACCAACTATTGGTGACTTTCGGACCCAAATTCTTAAAGAAAGTCATGATAGTCCAAGTGCGGGTCATCCCGAGATTCAGAAGACCTATGCACTAGTAAAAAGACAGTTTTATTGGCCTAGTTTGTTTAAGGACGTCCAGACTTATGTGCTGAAATGCAATAAATGCCAAGTCAATAAACACGAACGTCTTAAGGTTGAAGGACTACTCCATCCGCTGGAGATTCCTCAGGGGAAATGGGAAAGCATTTCCATGGATTTCATTACCGGTTTACCCAAGACGAGTCGAGGGAATGACTCGGTGTGGGTGGTAGTGGACAGGTTAACTAAAATGGCAAAGTTTATCGCCACGAAGAAAACTGTTAAAACGCAAGAGTTGGCAAAACTCTTTATTGAACATCTCTACAAGCTGTATGGCCTGCCCGCAGATATAGTGTCGGATAGAGATAGAAAGTTCAACAGTCATTTTTGGAGGGAAGTCTTCAAAAAGTTGGATACTACTCTGAGTATGAGTACGGCAGATCATCCGGAGTCTGATGGTCAAACTGAAAGAGTTAACCAAATTCTAGAGAATACGTTGCGTTCTTATGTTAGTAAGAAGCAATCTAATTGGGAAGAGTACTTGCCCTTATTGGAGTTTACCTATAACAGCTCCAAACACTCAGCGACTGGATTTACACCATTCATGTTAATGTATGGATTCCAGCCGAGATCTCTGATGGCTGTAGGCCTAGAAAAGGAGAAGATTCAATCTGTCAAGGATTTCCTTGAAGATATGTATGATAGTTATATCTTGAGACTGGGTGAGGTCGGGAATACCAGATACATAGGGAACTTCCATCTATAAAAATAATTTCTTTGATTAAAAATTCTTCATTAAAGAAGCTTACGGAATGAAAATACATTATGAAAAATGCTTTTTCTGAGTTTTTATTATCAATTTTTTTTAATAAGAATTTGTTTATCCTTATTAGCTTTCAACTTCGCTCTGATACCAACTGTGAGATCCCTCTGTCCCCTCCGCGCACCGGATTCCCGGTAGCTGACAGCGGAAGCAGCCCCCTCATGCGCGGGGCAGGGTTTCTCACTTGGGGCCTCGCCCACGAATGTCCGGGCATGAGACTAGGCTGGTGGTCACTCCGAAACTCACGGATTCCATGCACCAGAAAATGGAGCTGCTACCAGCCCTCTCTCCCACCCACAAGCCTCCTCTTGTTGGAAGCTCATGGGGGAGAACTATCTCTAAGAAACTGACCATCTAGGTCCTCCTTGGCTTTTGCAGCCTTGGGGACACTAGAAGTATCAGAGTCATCATCCTTTATATGATCATTGCCTGTCTTTGAAAACTTGGTCCTAGCTTGGGCTGTACCTTTGGTCTTGCAATCCTTGGCCAAATGAACTTGCTTTTTCCAGAAGAGTAGCAATGACACCGTCCTGTTTGTTGCACTATAGCAAGTGCATGATCCTGTCCACTAGGAGGGAACCTTACCTGCTCTTGAGAAACAAGGATAGATGCCTCCTCCAAGAGGGAACCCAAATCTACGACAATAGCACACCTCTGCAAGCAAGCTTTTGTGCCACTGATGATATGAACACTCCACAACCAATCTCCAACACTTCTCCAATGGAATGAGGTACGGCGAACAAGCAACCTCCTCTCCAAACTGCGAGAGAAAGGGGCTGGACAGTCCACCAAAACTTGCTAGAAAACACCCTCAAAGGAGGTAGATCCATCCAAGAAGAGGCAGGCTGAAGATGCCACAAGTATGTGGCGCTCCACTCGCGAAGAAGAGGACCACCAACTGCTGTCAGAGATCTGCTCCAATTGCCAACACCACGAAAGCACAGGACTGACTGCCCCATCTCAAGCAAAGTCAAGGCTGAAGCACACGGGAAGAAACACCTCCACTGCTGCCCAGGGCTGAAAAAGCAGCCCATGCACCACCACCACCAACGGATGATGGAGAAGATAGCATAGGGGAGAAAGAGTTGCTGCAACTACAAAAACGCAGCCACCAAAACTGAAGCACAGCACCCTAGAAGAAAAAACACAGCCACCAATGTGAAAAACGCAGCCTTCAGGATGAAAACGCAGCAGCGAGAGGAAATCGCAGCCAATAAATGGTGAGGAAAACACAGCCGCTTGGAAATTTGCACAAAATGTAGTCCTCTGCTGCATATGTAGCAAAAACGCAAGGCTTCTTCCCAAAAAAAAACGCTGAACTTCTTGTTGAAAAGGAAACTCGCCGCCGCCGCCTTGAAGTGCCGGTCACCTAAGTGACTTATGCCAGGATAAAGTTGCATAATGTGGAAGCAAAACATAGGAGATAGGGAGAGCAAAGGCGATAGAGATGTCAGACAATGAACATCATGTTATGTAGCAAGAGGCGTTTACAATGGCAATATCAGCGAACAAATGGTGTAGAACATGTGCATGTCAATAGGTTAGATGGATAACAAGTGCATATGGGAGGGCCCCTTTTATAGTGATGCAAGGGAGCTGGCTGACTGCCCACGATTAACTAAAAAGATATAAATGGATAAAACCTCATAAATAAGCAAAACCCCAAATACACTGAGATGCACAATTTCTAACACTGCTCGAGCAAACAATACTGCCTGTACTTCAACACTAGCACCAACTCAAGAGCCTCGTGCTCCATCCTCCCCACGTTATCTACATCTTTTGAAGACGATGCCGCTGCCCAACCTGCGCTAGTGAAAGCTTAGCTTCTAGTGAGGCACCTGGAAGGTTGCCACAACTCCGCTGCATCACCCTTTGCTCTGTCCGGTGCTGTCCATGTACTCTGTCAGCTGCAGTAAGGCAGCCTAGTTTTGTGCACGCATCCCGAGCAACAACCAACAACCAACAACGTACAAAAATCAACACACACACACACACACACACACACACACACACACACACATTAGTCCACCAAGCAACCTCAAGAAAGTAAATTCAATTTGGCTATTTCCAATTTTTGCAAATCCTCCTTAATCAAAGTAATTAGACTTAATTATTTTGTTAATTTTCACAATTGAGGGTGCAAATCTGGCATTAAGATGTTGCTATAGCATGCTAAAGCTATTAGCATATATCATCTCCGTTGTTGGCTATTTGGGTGTCTGGGGGGGGGGGGGGGGGGTGCTTTCCATGCTCAGGCACCCCCCATATTTTTCCATATTTGTATGGGCCTCTGATCTGGGTTGCCCACCCTACTGTATGGTATTTATGCCTATTTTTCAGGTCGTGTAGCATCTGGGAGGCAATTGGCCGGCTCATATGGGGTGTATATATATTATGCCCTGTGCCTTACTTGTCAATATATATGCCCTGTGCCTTACTTGTCATCATCATTTCTTGATCATTTGGTGAGCACCTTCAGCCCTCTGCCTACGGAGTCCACTCCTCGCCTACATGCTAGTTGTATCCATCTTTTCTTGAGGATTAGTGCATCAGTGTTTTGTTGTTTTCTCTCATCTCTCTCTTGGAGCTTCAGCGTTTTTGTCATTCGTCTATATCTTTCCATTGCCCTCTGACATGGTATTAGAGCCTAGAGGCGTCTACACCTAGAATTGTTGATTGGAGGCTGATTGGTGCTGATTTTCGTTGCATTTCCACACAAACCTGGTGGTTGTCTACAGTGTTTCACACCTGCGTTTTCTTCTCTGGAGGGGCAGATCTGCATTTTCTTTTTGCGTTTTTTCCTCCACTTCACTCTCTTTCTATCCCGCCCACCATCCGTACAAGTGCAGAGTGCGGTGCTTGGGCTGTTTTGGTGGCTGCGTTTTTCAGAGGAGGTACATGATGGCACTCATTCAACTTCGAGCCGTTTACATACCCACTCTTTCGACTTTTCCTTCAGATGCCAAGTTGGATGGCACAAACTCTGACATCTGGAAAGTCATGGTGGAAGCAAAGTCTTGGAGACTTACGATCTTCTGGAGCTCATAACTTGACTGGTCCTCCAGCCTACCCCAGACACCACAGAGGTTGAGGATATGAGGGATGCCCTTATGCACAAAGTTGCTCTATGGAATTGGCTTAATGCTTGTGCTCACTCATTCATCCTTCTGGAGTCTGGACTCTCAACTCTTAGTCATTGCTCACATGAAACGGGATACCCATGCACATGTTGCCTCAAAGAGACTCTTCGACATCTACGACCAGAAGACACCCATGAAGAGAGGTTCCATGGAGCTTCAAATGTTGAAGCTTTCACCCACTGATTCTACTTCCATGAGGGATCACATCAACAAACTGGAGTCATTGCGATCTGAGATTTCTGGGTGCAAGAAGGAGATTTCCAGATTTCCACTGAGGATATGGCCATCTGGCTACTTGCTCAGTTGTCCCCAAAATATGAGAGCTTCTATTCTTCACTTCTTACTTCAAGACGGACGGAAACCATTACCTGGGATGAGTTGGTGCCTATGGTCCGTGATCAGGAGAGCAGATTTAGGGATTCTTCTTCTAAGAAAAGTAACCAGGCTTTCATTGGACAGAGAGGGGGGCAGCCTAACAAAGGCAAAGGTGGGGCACCTCCCTCTAAGAACTCCAAGGATGCTAAGCTGATGAAGGGGTCTTCAACCCCTAATTCTTATGGCAACCAGAAGGTTTGTGGTTACTCCTCCAAACAGGGGGACTTATGGCAACAATGCGGGAGCCACATGCGGGATTTGGAAGGGAAGTCAAAGGACAAAGGGACAATCTCATCCGCCACAAAGTTGTGGAGTCGTCAACGTTTGTTACCTTGATTGATCTCGAGTCCGATACTCCTCATCTAGTGGTAGAGCAGGCTCTTCCTTCTTATTTCCACTCTCCTCAGCAGATTTTGGTCATCGATGCTACACAACATGTGACTTATCGCAAGGACTGGCTTGATGAATTGTAGCAACGTCGCAACATAGTTGCCATTGGAGAGAACTCTACTGTCCCCATTCTTGGCGAAGGGACGATGCCCCTCATTCCGGATGGCAATGGAGGGAAGTACACCTCGAGAGTGCTATATGTGCTAGATTTAGGATTTCATCTCCTTTCTATACATGAGATTTGCAAATTGGGCACTAAGGTGGAGGACTCTCTGATCGTTTGAGACCCTCTCATTGATAGGATCCTATGGCAAGGCATAGAGGACCATGGCCTCTACAAACTCACGGTTCTTTACTCTCACATAGGTACCCAACAAGCGATCTTTGGCATGCTAGATTTGGACATCTTCATTTGGAGGCCTTGCGGAAGGCTTTTTGAGAGCAGCTGGTGGATGGATTGCCAAACATTGGCACACGTGAGGGCCCTTGTCACTCTTGTCTCAAAGGGAAACATCAAGAGGTCTTTCCAAAGAAGGCTACACGGCGAGCTACGGCACCTTTGGAGTTGGTTCATGTGGATGTGTGTGGCCCGATGTGCACTCCATCTCTTGGATCTGCTAGTTATGTTTTTCTTTTAGTTGATGTTTTTAGCAGGTATACCTGGGTCTATTTTCTCAAATCCAAAGATGAAACTTTCAACAAATTTCAAACATGGAGAACCTTAGCGGAGAAAGGGTCGGGACACTCTGTTTTGACATTACTAGTCGACAAAGGAGGCGAGTTTACTTCTTGCCAGTTTAACTAGTATTGTGAGCTACATGGCATTCAACGAGAATTTGCCAATACAGGTAGGTACTCCTTCAGAGAAGGAGCGGATGAACCGAACAGTGATTGAGATGGCTCGAACAATGTTGGAACAATGGAGTCTTTCTCAAGAGGCAGTTGCTACTGCTGTTTATGAAACCGGCCTTCAGAAATTTGACGGGCAGTGAAACAAACACTCGCACACAAAACACTTCATCACCCATGGGAACTTGGAAAAGTAAAACAAACAAGGGAGGTAGAGTGCTCCTGCAAATAGTACAAGGACACCGATCGGCCCCAAAACGCAGTGGCGTTCCTTGCGGTATTTCTTTACTTGATCAAAATTTGAGTACAAAGTACAACTTGTCGAATCCTCTACCAATAGGATCCCTCGAAGGTGTCACCCAGGACTTCCAAATAAAAACTCTCGTTATTACAGCAAAGCATTCCAAACACACCTGAACGACCTCTCCCTGCTTGAAAAGGTCTTCTCCATCTCTATCATGGATCCCACAACCCTTTCCCAAACAGCAGTAGGGCTGTACCAAACCTCATGTCCTTCCTATAGTCACAGCTTGCATGTAACCTCGAGAAAAGTAGAACCTGTTCACATGAATCCAAAGACACGCTTTCCACATGAAACCAAAGACTATATCTGATAAACCATAGACCTGTATCCATAAACCATAGGCTTGTTTCCTCGATACCAAAGTCCTGTTTCTTCTTGAAAAACCAATGTCCTATTTCCATGACAGATATACCATCCAAACACGGTTGTCAAAACCTAGAGAGAGAAAGATAGAGGACGTGACAAGCAATCCCTGAATACACATAAGTCCAGCAATCCACGATGAGAGGGAGAGAGAGAAAAAGGTCTGCAACTCCACCTGCTCGCGAAGAGAGAGAGAGAGAGAGAGAGAGAGAGAGAGAGAGAGAGAGAACCCCTTGGCTGTTAGCCCCTCGGTGCCTCCTTCAGCTCACCTCCTTCCAAGAGAGAGATAGGGTCATGTTGTTCAGCCCAACAGTCGCCTTGAGATGTCTCTGTTGGCTGCAGCCCATATGCGCAGCCACCTGGTCTTCCACACGTGCAGCCTCCACCTGAAGCCTGCTTGGCTGCCCGACTGGCAACATCCCCTACGCACAGCCACCTGGTCCCCTTTTGCTGGCAGTAGCCCATGCGTAGCCACCTGGTCGCCTGCGTGGCTACCTGACTGGCTGCAGTCCTTATGTGCAGCCACACTTGGCTGTAGCCCATGCGCAGCAGTGCGTGTCTGTAGTCCATGCGCAGCAGCACCCGCTTGGAGCCCATGCGCCGCAGCAGCAACCGCCGCCTGTAGCCCATGCGCAGCAGCGCCTTGCTGTAGCCCTTGCGCAGCTGCCTGGTTAGCCGCCTGGTAGCCGTATATACCACGCGTAGCGGTGCTGACTCCACACGGCGACCACCTCAAGGGGATGCGCGCTCCTCCATGCGCCTCCCTTTGCCTTTTTAAAAGAGGTGATTCGCTTTTCTCAAAAAAGCCAAAAGCAAACATTAAAAACGCATGCCTTCAATAATAATTTTTAGTCATCAAAGGTTATTAAACCTCATAAACAATAAAATCTCTTTTGTCCCCTTTCACACTTGGGCTGGCCACCATATATGGGTTTCCTTTTCATATCCAACTTGATGCCTGTTCACACTGTCCATCCCATACCCGTGCCCACCTGCTTGTTGTCCAGAGGGAAAAACACAGGGTCGTAACAGTTTATATTCTCAATCGGTTCCCTACTATTGCTGTTCTAGGGAGAAGACCCTCGGTTTCACACTTTTCGGGTTTTTGGGTCAGATGCATTTGCTCATGTACTTGATGGTGATTGGAAGCTGGACGTCAAGTCCAAGCACCATATTTTGGTTGGTAACAGTTCAGAATCCAAAGGTTATCGGCTCTACAATCCTAGCAGAGATGTGGTAATCAATGAGACTTCCTCTTCCATTGTAGAGGGGGCTTCATCTTCAGGGGTTGATTCGACTCAGGTTCTCCTTGGTTCCTCGTTGGATTCTCCTAATCCTCTTCCACGACTCGACCTAGCACGTCCTCGAGCACCTCAAGCGGAGGAATCATTTGACATTGATCAAGAGGGGGAGATTTCGGTCGATGCTCCACAGTAGACTACACCTCAGGAGTAGGGTTTGACTTTTGAGGGGGGATCTCGTATTCCCAATTGGTTGTATTAAACATTGCAGGAGTCAAGGGTAACACGATTGCCTTTACCTCCATTGATGAGATGTGGTAATGAGACTTCCTCTTCCATTGTAGAGGGGGCTTCATCTTCAGGGGTTGATTCGACTCAGGTTCTCCTTGGTTCCTCGTTGGATTCTCTTAATCCTCTTCCACGACTCGACCCAGCACGTCCTCGAGCACCTCAAGCAGAGGAATCATTTGACATTGATCAAGAGGGGGAGATTTCGGTGGATGGTCCACAGTAGGCTACACCTCAGGAGTAGGGTTTGACTTCTGAGGGGGGATCTCGTTTTCCCAATTGGTTGTATTAAACATTGCAGGAGTCAAGGGTAACACGATTGCCTTTACCTCCAGTAGGGGGTCCTCGTCGATCGGAGCAGTTGCGTACCACGACATCATCTCAGGAGAACCTATGCATCAATTATGCATTGAAGTCACTCATCCAGAAAGACTTGAACCCACTCATATTGGGGAGGCACTTTCCAAACTGACTTGGAAGCAAGCCATGGAAGCAGAGCTTGACTCTATTGAATGGAATCAGACTTGGGAGTTGGTTCCTAGACCGGCAAAGCGGAAGGTGATTGGTGTCAAATGGGTCTATAAGATCAAGTACAAATTGGATGGGACTGTGGATAAGCCAAGCATTCCTCAACGGGGAGCTAAAGGAGGAAGTTATGTGGAATAGCCCCCAGGATTTCAGGTTCCTAGCTCCAAAGGTATGGTCTATAGGCTGAAAAAGGTCTTGTATGGTTTGAAACAAGCCCCCAAGGCTTGGTATGAGAAGATTGATGCTTTCTTTCAACAGAAGGATTTCAAGTGGTCGGTGGTTGATCCAAATCTCTACATCTTTCCCGAGAAAGGGTTGTATACTCTTATCATTCTCTATGTGGACGACTTGATCATCATAGGTAGGATGAATCCATACAACAGTTCACATTACTCAGACAAAGGCTGCCCTCACTAAGGAATTTGAGATGACAGATGTCGGACTGCTTCACTTCTTTCTTGGATTGGAGAATTTTCAGCGCTCAGATGGCATATTTATTTCTCAGCAGCGGTATGTTACAGAGCTGCTAAAGGCTTTCAAGATGACAGATTGTAAGCCCATCACTTCCTCCATGGATTGCGGCATCAAACACTCTTCTTTTGGATCCAATCCAGCGGTAGATGCATTTTTGTACAAGAAATTGGTTGGTTTCTTGATTTGGTTGCTCAACACGCGGCCTAATTGTGGGAACTCTCGATGCTTTCATGCAGGCACCTTTGGACACTCATTGGCAGGTAGTGAAACCGGCCTCTGGTAGAAACCAAAGTGCGGTAGACTAGTAGTCACCCTTCCACTTGTAGTCCAGATATAAAAACAAATGTGATTGGAGCTAGAGTGCCCCAAATCTGAAAAGAGAACGACACCTATTGGCCCCAAAGCTTGGCGTCCCTTTCGGTATTTCTTTATTCAATTTCAAAAAGATGTAAAGCTGAGTATAACAAAACCAGCCAGGAGAGTACACCTGTATGTCCAATCTGGCAGCCCACAATACCTCTTAGCACAGAGGATTCACACACAGATCTGTGCAACACTCCGTGTTTCCCTCTGATCAGCCAAGACCATTCAACAGGGCAGCCTTGAGCACACATCTGGCATATCCCATGTACATGGTTTCACAATTCAGCATAAACATACATCCACTGTCCAATCTCTGTTTCCACCCTTTCAATCTGCCATACCCCTCCTCTCACAAGGGGCCAGATAGCAACAACTCTGCAGCAGACATAAGCCAATGGAAAGAAAGATAGATGGACAAGTTCAGAGCTTACCAAATCAGCTCGTGGTTCTGCACTTGCGAAGCCAATCGTACCAATCTGTACTTGCCTTCTTGCAACCACTTGTTTGATGTATCAGATAACTCTGGGATAGCTTAGCCTGCAGCTGGAGATGTACTGTTCTCTACTGTTCAGGTCTGAACAGATCTGCCACCAGCTGTACCTGCCCGTACAGGTCAGTGGAACACTACTGTACCTGTCCGTACAGTTTCCACAGGTGCCTGTACTGTACTAGTCAGTACCCAACAGCAGTCGCCTGGTGACTGTATCTGTCAACGCAGCTTGCACCTGTTCTGTCCAGCACCGCCTGCTCCTGTCCTGTCAGTACACTGTACCAGCAGTCGTACAGGACTGTGCCTGCAGCTGTACCCACCTGCGTTGCCTGAAACTGCAACTGCAGGCGCCTGCAACAGCCGCCGCCAGTACCTACTGTACGATTTCCTGTCAGCGCCACCTGTACCTACAGTCGTACACTTGTACCTGTAGTCGTACAGCTCTGTACGGCCTGTTTTCTTCACACACAGTAGCAACCAGACCTCTCTGTAGCAGTCGACTTGCTTCCCCTCCTCTCCACGCTTGTTTCTTGCACGTAGGTTACACGCCTTCCAAAAAGCTAGAGAGAGAGAGAGATGAGAGAGGCATGCAACTCCAAAAGTGGAGTGGCCTCTCTCCAAAAATGTCCTAGGGCCCCAACTTTAATAAACATTAAAGTTTCCTAGGGGCCACTAAGGCCTAGGGGCAACCATAAATAAAACATTAAAATATCAATGTTCTAGTTCCCCCCTTCACACCTGGAAATGTCCATACATCATTATCTCTGTCCGGGCACCCCAAATGTGAATCATTTAATATTTTTTGCTCAGCAACCACCATGCCCACACTTGTGCTGTTCCATTTTCACAGGGCCATGACATACCCCCCTCTTGAAAAATGGCAAGCGTCCTCGATTGCATTCTGGTGATACAGCAAAATATCCAAAGTGAAATATACAATATGGCAAGATCAGCGTCCCAATCTCTCTAAGCCATGCACATGTAACATCATTCACTGCAAACTAGTAATAGTCCAAGTTGTATACCACTATGAACCATACACAACCACAATATCCAAAGTGACTAGTACACATATATCATAGAAGTCCCATAAACAGATGTATTGTCAGCCATCAGTACCTTCGGGTGAGACAAAATCTGCACCAAGCGACCTCTAGATGTCATCTGAGCCTGTCTGTATCAAGGGAGTGGAGGTGCTACCCCCCTCTTGAGCATCAGGTAATGCTCCAGACCCATGCTCTGCTGAACCTGAATGAGCCACAACAAGAGTCGACTCTAACTCAAAGGCATCGAGATAAAGCTGCAAAACCTGAGGTGAATCTGTTAAGTCACCTTCCTCCATCCACTTCGCATCCATCGGTGAATAGTTCTTGAACTTCACAAGATAGCGACGGGAAACTTTACCTCGTACCTTTCTTTCCTTATGTGTCAATATCTGCTCTGGAATAAGAACCTCATCAAGTTCCTCAACTTCTGGCTGAGCCTCATCTGATACATGCTCAGGCACATCCCCACGGAAAGGTCTAAGGAGACTCACGTGAAAAGCATTGTGAATCTTCCAGTGATCTGGTAGCTTCAAACGATAGGCTACCTCACCAATCTTTTCCAATACCTGAAAAGGCCCATAATAATGCATGCTCAACTTAGGGAATAAGCGCTCTTTACCCTTCATCTTCTTGAGTCTAGCCTTTCCAAATCGCAAAAGAACCCAATCACCCAATGCAAACTCTAATGCACGTCTGTGACGGTCTGCTGCTTTCTTTTGCTTCTGTTGAGTTTTCTGGAGTACCAACTTAACTCTCCGATAAGCTTCATCCATGTTTTCCACTTACTGATCAGCCTCAAAGATCTTATCCTTTGTATGCAAAATGGGTGGTACCTTCTTCCCTCCTTCCACAATCTCAAAAGGCGCCTTGCCCGTCGAGGTATGGACAGTGTTGTTATATGCAAACTCCACCAAAGGAAGATACTTTTCCCATTGTTGCTTGTGCTCTGACACATAACACTTGAGAAGATCCAACACTGTAGAGTTAGCCTCTTCTGACTGACCATCTGTTTGTGGATGAAATGACGATGAAAACTTGAGAGTTGTACCCATGTTGTCAAACAACCCTCTCCAGAACAAACTCGCCATCCGTGGATCACGGTCACTAATGATAGACGTAGGCAATCCATGATACTTGAAGATGTTCGCCATGAACAACTTCACCATATGATCCACTTTGATCGTCTTACGCACGGGAATGAAATGAGCCTGCTTACTGAACCTGCATATGATAGTCCAAATGCCATCATTGCCCGTTTGTGTCCGTGGAAGATCAAATATAAAATCCATGGCAATGCTCTCCCAAGGTCTATCTGGAATAGGTAAAGGCTGTAATAACCTTGGTGTCTTTTGACGGTCAAACTTTACCTTTTGACATACGATGCATTGCCTAACAAAGGCATCAACATCGCTTCTCAAGGTTGGCCAATAAAAGAAAGTCTCCACTGCTTTTACCGTGGCGTCAATACCTCTATGACCTGCATACGGTGGAGCATGACTTTCAATCATAACCTTGAGTCGCAATGGCCTGGTAACACACAGTCTGCCATGCATCAATAAAAATCCATCTCTGAGAGTATAGTGCTCATGCCGCTGACCCTCAGACATCTGATCATACACCCTGCCAAAGTCCTCATCATGGGCATACTGCTCTTTCATTTCATCAAGCTCATGATGATAAGCAAGTGAAACTGCAGAGACAATCTGGCCAATTAAGAATTGCTTCCACCTTCGTTGGATCCATACGGACTCCATGCTTAGACACAATATGCCCCAAGAAGTGTATCTCTTGCAAGAAAAACTCACTCTTCTTGCCATTAATAACCAACCGATGGTTCCTGAGTTCTGCAAACACAATGGCCAAATGCCTTCTATGCTCTTCCTCAGTTTGTGAATGCACAATCATATCATCAAAGAATGTGTCCACAAACGCTCTATGAGGCCTGAAAATCCAGTCCATCATTCTGTTAAATGTGGCAGGTGCATTTGTCAAACCAAAGGGCATAACCAAGAGTTCATACAACCCAAACGTGGTTCGGAATGCTGTCTTATGTACATCCTCGGGTCTAATACGTATTTGATGGTACCCGCTTTTCAAGTCAATACGACTAAAGACTGTGGAGCCGTGTAAGCGGTCCAAAATGTCATCGATCCTCGGAATGGGGAATCGATTCTTGATGGTGTCCTTGTTCAGCGCCCTGTAATCAATACACACGCGCCAAGAACCATCCTTCTTTTGCACTAAGAGTACAGGTGAGCAAAAGGGTGATGAGCTAGGCTGTATCAACCCTTTATTCAAAAGCTCCTGCACCTGACTCATGATTTCTTCTTGTTGGGCTGCACTAACACGGTACGGCGGTCTATTTGGTGGAGTACTACCAGGAATTAGATCAATGGCATGATCTTTAGGCCTCTCCGGAGGAAGTTTCCCTGGCAATGACTCGGAAAAACAATCTTGGAACCCACATAAGAAATCAGTCCTGTCCTTATCTAACGTAGACAAATTAGACTTAGACTCATCATCTTGTGCATCCTTTACATAAATCAAGTACGCGGAAAGATGCTTTTTCATTACTGATGAAATGGCCGAAGCTGATACAATAGGAACAGATTCCCCTTTAAGTTTTACATCCAAAGCATGTTCTTTCCCTCTATGAGTCAGAGTGATCTTCCTATTGTATGTGTCCACCACCGCATGTACTCTGTGGCACCATGGCATACCCAACAAAACATCACAGCCATCAAGAGGCATGATGAAAAACTCTTCGCTGTCCACATAACCCTGCAAATGAGGCCTGAGCTTCCCAATGATAGGAGTAACGGGTTCTACATACCCTGGACAAGCCATGTTAGCCTCATATAACGGCCCCATCTCCTCTGCACGAATCCCCAATCGGCCAGCCAAATCTGATGAAATAAAGTTGGCTCTAGCACCTGTGTCAAAGAATATCAAGGCATTCTGATCTCTCACTTTGCCCCATGCCCTGCACAACTCTGTCTCTTCACCACCTGGCTGTTCCCCAACGAGATCAGGAACTAACCCTGCAGAAGGTTTTGGTTTCTTTGACTTGGGCTCTCCTTTTTTTTCAGAGTCCTTTTGGGACTTTCTCTTGGGACAATTAAAAGACAAATGTCCCTCTTCTGTACAGTAAAAACATTTTCGAGCATCTCTCAAAGCCTGTCTTTCCTCAGAAGTTCTCTTGGGCATTGGCAACTTCTTATACCGCGTCTCTGTGGACCCTTTAGCATCACGCGAAGCATGCCCAGATTTTTCAGCTTTCTTGCTTGAGTTCTTACTGCCTTTAAACCCAGATGAGACTCCAGTGAGTCGCATTAGCTGTCATAGCATTCTCAATCATCTGTGACATGTTCGTTACTCGAGTCTTAATACAATAGTCGCGCACCTCCTTGGGCAGCCCACAACAATACTTCTCTACCTGCTCAGACAAAGGCACTGCACGGTAAGAAGTAACTGGGAGTAAAGCTTCCCAAAACTTCTTATTATAATCTTCCAATTTTTCACATTTTGAAGCATCCAACTTGTGCCATGCAGTCATTACATCCACCTCAAACGTAGATGTGAGCCATACGGAAGAGAAAACCTGTTTAAATTGTACCCAAGTAGTTGGTGCTATGCCCTGCAGAAGAAGAGTAGACCACCATTGCAATGCATTACCTTTGAGAAAAGTGGCAGCTTTCCTCACCTTAGAGGACTCCGTGTAATTACCACCAGAAAAAGCAGCATCAAACTGCTGTAAAAAGGTGAGTGCCTTTAACTTATCTTTGGCCCCACTGAATGTATCAAATTTCACTGCAGCTCCCCCTTCCTTATAATCCTTCGCCTTTCCCATAGGCGTTAGATTATCGTATGGAAGTGGCTTCGCAAGATTGCTGCCCCCAACATTCATGCCCATCATAGGGTCAACATTACCCATTCCCACACCTGGCATGCCATACATTCCAGCCATGTTTCCAAACATTCCATTATGCATACCGGGCTGCATACCACCATACATATTTGCTTGCATTCCAGGTTGCATGCCCCCAAACATGTTTCCTTGCATTCCGGACTGCATACCACCATACATATTCCCCTGCATTCCAGGCTGAAAATTAGCTCCAAAAGGCCCTGGCATACCCATGCCTCCCTGAGGATAACCCCCAGTCATAGATTGAAACACAGAGCCACCACCAAAATAACCTGGATGCATAGTCTGCTGAGGAATAGATGGCTGTCCAAAGAAGGAACTCTGAGAGTTAGCACCATAAGCATGCTGCATGTTCGGAAACTGTCCAAAAGATGGATCCTGTGGGATGGCACCACTATGACCCTGAGGAAGGTTCTTAGAACGCACCTCCTCCTCCTTCTTTTCGGGCTCTGTACGGGATCTCATAAATTCAGCAAACTTCTCACTTTGTGTGAGCTGCATAAACACATCCATAACACTAGCCAAACGATCTTTAAACTGAGCATCATCATCCTCTTTACTAGGCACATCCTTTGGCCGTGTTACATCCTCATAATGCTCATCATCTGCAGCCTGTTCTCCTGCAAGAATATCCTCAGATGCATTTCTCTCAGGAGAGGTCTCTTGCTCTTCCTCTTCATGATAAAAGTACTCATCTTCTGTATCAGACATGTTGTTGAATTTTTCAGCGATGACTTTCCTCGAGTCAACCACGAGCTCACCCCCTTAAGAAAGTTGATGATAGGTCTCGGGGACGGAACCTTGAAACCAGCCTCTGGTAGAAACCAAAGTGCGGTAGACTAGCAGTCACCCTTTCACTTGTAGTCCAGATATAAAAACAAATGTGATTGGAGCTAGAGTGCCCCAAATCTGAAAAGAGAACGACACCTGTTGGCCCCAAAGCTTGGTGCCCCTTTCGGTATTTCTTTATTCAATTTCAAAAAGATGTAAAGCTGAGTATAACAAAACCAGCCAGGAGAGTACACCTGTATGTCCAATCTGGCAACCCACAATACCTCTTAGCACAGAGGATTCACACACAGATCTGTGCAACACTCCGTGTTTCCCTCTGATCAGCCAAGACCATTCAACAGGGCAGCCTTGAGCACACATCTGGCATATCCCATGTACATGGTTTCACAATTCAGCATAAACATACATCCACTGTCCAATCTCTGTTTCCACCCTTTCAATCTGCCATACCCCTCCTCTCAGAAGGGGCCAGATAGCAACAACTCTGCAGCAGACATAAGCCAATGGAAAGAAAGATGGATGGACAAGTTCAGAGCTTACCAAATCAGCTCGTGGTTCTGCACTTGCGAAGCCAATCGTACCAATCTGTACTTGCCTTCTTGCACCCACTTGTCTGATGTATCAGATAACTCTGGGATAGCTTAGCCTGCAGCTGGAGATGCACTGTTCTCTACTGTTCAGGTCTGAACAGATCTGCCACCAGCTGTACCTGCCCGTACAAGTCAGTGGAACACTACTGTACCTGTCCGTACAATTTCCACAGGTGCCTGTACTGTACTAGTCAGTACCCAACAGCAGTCGCCTGGTGACTGTATCTGTCAACGCAGCTTGCACCTGTTCTGTCCAGCGCTGCCTGCTCCTGTCCTGTCCGTACACTGTACCAGCAGTCGTACAGGACTGTGCCTGCAGCTGTACCCGCCTGCGCTACCTGAAACTGCAACTGCAGCCGCCTGCAACAGCGGCCGCCAGTACCTACTGTACGATTTCCTGTCAGCGCCACCTGTACCTACAGTCGTATACTTGTACCTGCAATCGTACAGCTCTGTACGGCCTGTTTTCTTCACACACACAGCAGCAACCAGACCACGGGAAGAGAAGATGCCTAAGAATGAAGATGCACCTAGAAAGCATGGACCTTGAGAAATCAAAGAACCTTTGGCTTCATAGTCCTAGGACTCTGGTAATTTTAAAGCATGTTGCAAATCTCCCAACCTCCAAAGAAAAATATGAAAAGTTGAACAAGCTTTTTGGGGCTCATGCAAGGAACTCTAAAGTTTCTTTGCAGATAGAGGTCTATGGTCTTGTAATGCAACCACATGAGAGCTTTGATGCTGATGTGAATAGGATGAAGTTCTTAATGAACCAACTTGGAGGTCTTAAAAGTTAAATCTAATGTGGAAGAAGATGTGGACGCTCATAAACTCTATGCCTGAAGAGCTTTATGAGAACCTCATCACCACACTGACGAGCCTACCAAACCTTACATTGGAAGGGTTCATAACCTCCTCCAAGGAAGAAGAAAGGAAGATCAAGACCAAAGCAGCAGGAGGGGAACAACTCCTTCACAAAGAACAACTTCCAAATGTAAAAAAAGTTCCATTTGTGGTAGGAACAATCATGCAGAGAAGGACTGCAATGCCAAGAAGCCTCGCAAACATTGTGGGGAAAACAACCACAATGAGAAGGACTGCTTTCACAAGAAAGCACAAGCCAATGTCACACATGAAGAAGAAGAAACCTACAAAGAAGATGCAACCTTTGTAGAGTATGAAGACTCATGGGCCTTTGAAAGGTCTACTACGAAGGAGATGGCTTGACTGCCATCAACTCTACTCCAAGGACAGAATTAGACAACTTGTAGTGAAACTATGTCATAAGCATAGATTAATCCAAATGAAGTGTACACTAGGGTAATATGCTTGAGGGGGAGTGTTGGAGAACAAGCCTTATCCAAGTACAAAAGCATAAGGACATGGGTACACACTCTTGTAAAAGAGAGTGGATAAATCTAGAAAGTAACCACAAGGCAAAAGTCAAAGGAGCATCTGCCTCTCCTAGAATCAAGGAGCTGATTTAGGGGAAAAGGTGGAGAGAATCATGGAGCCATCCACTCACAAATTTTAAGTTGTATTAGCATCATGTATAGTCTATTTGAAGGCACTCGTCTCAATGATAATTATGAAAGCATTTTAATCATTATGTCACTCTCATTTTGAGACGTGATCTCTCTCTCTCTCTCTCTCTCTCTCTCTCTCTCTCATAGCCATAGCCATGTTTCTCTCTGATCCACCATAGCCTTCAATGTATTGTATTCTGTTGGGGTAAAGGCATTATGCCCACCCTTGTAGTGTGTACAAGCCCATAAGTTATAGTACATAGTACACTTAGTACTTTTAATGTACTAAGTGCACTATGTGTACTAGTGCAATATACATGTGTGATAGGGGAGTCACACACTCATACTTGAGTTGACTTATCCCCACAACTCTCTCTCTCTCTCTCTCCCTTCTTCTCTGTGTATGTCTCCCACATGAAACCCTAATTAATTCTCCCATTCAACTGGTATCAGAGCAATCTTGATCCTCTCCCTCTTCCCACTCTGGTATCAGAGCCCTGGTTTTAGGGTTTTGTTCTCAAGGGTGCAGAGCTGGAAATCGGCGTAGAAGAGCTGCAAAACGACCTCATGTGCTGTACGGACTCCTGTGTGCTGCTGTGCAGACCTGGTAGCCTTGGTTGCCTCGCTTCTTCAGCCAAGTCGTAGGCAGCGTGAGCATCTTGCAGCAGGCGTTGGCCCACAAGGCGTAAGGCTGTGTGAACGTTGGGCGTTAGACGCCTGGCCACAAGGCGTAAAGCCACTAGGCGGAGGTTCAACTGGCGTCAACAAACGGCGTTACGTGTAGTAAGAGGCGGCGCTAGAAAAGCGTTGGCTTCGTCGAGCCTGAGAGCATGCAGCGATGCGGTCCGACCTCTATGCCTGCTCAGCGATGTCCGCAAGAGCTTGTAGCTCATCGATAGTCGGAAACCGGTGACAGGACCTCCATGGGCCTTCGCCTAGACGTTGCCGCCACCTGAAATCTGCGCCACCTGGAATCTGCCTCTGCACGTCTGCTCTCAATCTCCTCCACCACGTCAACAACAAGCTGCACCTAAACTCTTTAGTGCAGCCTGCAAAAGCCCATCAGCAAATCGCTACTTTTTTTTCTGCAACAGAAATCAGCACAACCCCCCTTTCTGCAACAGAAATTTTCAGAGGTACATGCTTCAATTTTTTTTTGGGATTTGCAATTGAGCAGGTACAATCATCAATTGAGCAGGTACAGGTGCCAAATTGCTCAAATTTTGAGCAAAATTGGCAAAATTGGGTGACATTGGTCACAATCAGAGTCAATTTGCAGGAAATTGGATGTCAAAATTTGGGGCTTTTGATGTAATTGTGCAATTAAGCATTCATACATGCTGTATGATGTGAGAAATCGCACATTCGGGCAAAATTGCAACAAATTTGCAGTGCAGATCAAAGGGCTTTTGTGCCAATTGGATTGATTTGCATGCAGGCAATCACATTTGATGCTTTGGGCAACGTGTTGATGCCTGTCAAGCACTCAATGTGCCTGTAAATCAAGGGGCTTTTATGTACTGGATGTATATGTGGCCAGGGGGAAGCATTGCGAAGACTCTGGATGCATTCATGTGCGTTAATGTACCGTGTATGATCAGAAATTGATCTTAAATCAAGGGGTTTTTCAAGATTTTATGCTTGTTGAGCTTGGCAAAGCAGCAGGCAAGACTTTTATGCCTTGAATCCTCAGAAATCAGCTTGCAGTCAAGGGGCTTTTGCCCAATTTCTGTTCGGGACTGTTGTATGCAGTGATCGGGACTGTAAAAGTCTGATTTTCACTCATTTGAACAGCCAGGAGAGCATTTATTGCTACTGTACCTGCTGGTACAGATTTGGTACAGCTTTGTACAAGTTTTGGCATGGCTGCACATTGATTTGAGTGAGCAAAAATCTCATTTTCAGCTGCTGTACTTGCCCGTACAGATTTGGTACATCATTGGTGAGCACTTTAGTACTGCTGTACAGTACTCTGGAAGGGCAACAGAGCACATTTAAGTTGCTGTCCTAAATCTGCAGCAACCAGATTTTGGTGATTTCATCACATACAGTGGGAGTAGAGTTGCATTTGTGCTTCCGCAGTGGGAGATAAACTTTGGGAGAACAACTGTGAGCACTTTGTGTGCTTTTGGTGCAGTGTTTGCACATTTTGCAGGGAGTCAGGCATTGACAGGTTGCATATTGCTATGGCAACCACAGGTGAGAGCTCTTCATTGCTTCACATCAAGAAGCTTGAAGGCTCACATAACTATGATATTTGGCAAACCCAGTGCTATAATGTGTTGCTCCAAAAGAAGCAGCACAAGCCTATCAAAGAAAGGGGTGTAATGCCCGCTTCTCTTACTGCTGAAGAGTGGGAAGATATGGATGAGCTGGCAAGATCTACTATCATGTTGTCTGTGTCAGACTCTTTACTTTTCAGCATTCGTGAAGAGAAGACAGCTTGGGGAATGTGGCAGAGATTGCAGGACTTGTATGCCCAGCAAAGTACCTCAAGCAAAGTGTATTGGTTGAAGAAACTCATAGGTCTTCAGATGAAGGAAGGGGCGTCTATGGCAGCCCATCTAAATGAGTTTAATGGTATTGTCAGCCAAGTTATAAATCAAAAGTTGGCAATGGACGATGAGTTCAAAGCCACCTTTCTCTTATGCACTTTGCCAGAGAGTTGGGACACATTCAGGACAGCCACTAGCAATTCGAATGCTATGCTGTCATATGCAGATGTTGAGGGTGCTCTTCTTCAAGAAGAGATGAACAAGAAGAACAATTCTGTTTGAAAGTCCAATGCAATGAATGCACGTGGGAGATCCGAGCAAAAGGGAAAAAGGCAAGAACGGGGAAGGAGCAAGTCCCGCTCCAAAAAGGACTTGGAATGCCATTATTGTGGCAAGAAGGGACACATCAAAAAGCAATGCTACAAATGGAAAAATGATCAAAAGGAAAGGGAAAAGGCAAAGACAAAGACAAAGATGAAGCCAAAGATGTAAAGCCAAAGGGCAAAAGTGGAGTCAAGATTGAAGAAATCAATGTGTCACATGCAGGTGACAGTGAGGATGAGGTCCTATTCACGTCTTCACTTGATGCCCATTCACTTCTTACAGGAGATGGTCATGGTATGCACTCATGGATCATTGATTCAGGTGCCTCCTTTCATGTCACAGGTTGCAGAGACTTGTTTGTCAGGTATACTGCTGGCAATGAAGGAGTAGTTTATTTGGGTGACAACCATGCATGCAAGATTCTTGGCAGAGGTGATGTGAGGCTTGTGTTTTCAGATGGCTCACAGCTTATGCTCCATGATGTCAGGCATGTGCCTCAGATCAAGAAGAACCTGCTTTCTACTGGACAGCTTGATGATGCTGATTATGTTACCACATTTGGTCGTGGAAAGTGGAAGATTAGTAAGGGCTCACTGGTTGTTGCCAGAGGCTCTAAGGTGGACACTCTTTACTTCATGCATGCAGGTGTTTGTCACCATGCTAATGTAAATGCAACCGAGCTGCCGGAAATCTCTATGTGGCATAGCCGGTTGGGACACATGAGTGTCAAAGGAATGGAGCAATTGTCTCGTTTTGGTTACTTGTCTTCTCTAAAGTTTTCAAGTTTTCAGTTTTGTGAGCATTGTATATATGGCAGGCAACTCCAGTGCCCCCACAAGAAAGCTCTTGGACAGAAAGATGCTCAGTTAGAGCTTGTGCATACAGATGTATGTGAGATGCCTCAGCTTTCTTTGGGAGGGGCAAAATATTTTGTGTCTTTTATTGATGATGCCACACGCAAGGTGTGGGTCTATCCTCTTCGTTTGAAGAGTGATGCATTCTCAGTGTTTGAGAAGTTTGTTGCTCTTGTTGAGAATCAAACTGGCAAAACACTGAAGGCTTTGCGTTCCGACAATGGTGGAGAGTATATGTCCAAACAGTTTCAGGACTTTTGTGATGCTAAAGGCATCAAGAGGGAGCTCTCTACTCCTTATGATCCTCCACAAAACGGGACAACAGAGAGGATGAACAGGACCATTCAGGAGAAGGTCCGTTCTATGTTGTCACATGCTGCATTACCTCATGGTTTTTGGGCTGAAGCTGTTATGACAGCCGTTCACCTTATAAACAGGTCACCTAACACGAGGCTTGGTGGGAAAGTGCTCGAGGAAGTATGGACAGGGAAGCCTCCGTCATACAAGCACTTGAGAGTGTTTGGTTGCGTTGCGTACGTGCACATACGCAGGGAAATGCGCACCAAACTTGATCCTAAGTCTCACAAATGCATATTCCTAGGATATGGTGACAGAGGTGAAATGGGGTATAGACCTTGGGATCCCGTGAATAGAAAGATTATACGCAGCAATGATGTCATTTTTTATGAAACATGCATGTATAAGGAGCCTGCAAGGCAACAGGAGCCTGGCAGAGTCATCTTTGATGATGATGGACATCATGGACAACAACCAAGGGTTGTAAATCAGCCATTACAGTAGCAAAACCAGCCCTTAAATGGTGCTGAAAATGGTCCAAATGGACAGCCAGAGATGGCAGAAGATATCCCTTTGGATATACCACAGTTAGAGGAAATACCGGGCATGATATTTCAGCCTTATGGCATGGAACAGGAGCCACCAATTGGTGATATGCAGGCTGGGGAGCAACCTGCAAATGATGGTCATTGGGTACGGAGGTCCACAAGACCCTCCAGAGCCCCTGACAGGTTTGTTCCAGGGGTTGACTACTTGATGCTCACTGACTGTGGGAAGCCCTCATGTTATAAGGAGGCTTTACAGAGGGCAGACAAGGCTCTTTGGGAGCGTGCCATGAAGTCAGAGATGGATTCTCTGCACAAAAATGGAACATGGAAGTTGGTGCATTTGCCTACAGGCAAGAAGGTGTTGCCATGCAAGTGGGTTTACAGGCTCAAAGTTGCACCTGATGCAAAGCCAAGATACAAAGCCAGGTTAGTGGCTAAGGGCTTCAAGCAGGAATATGGTGTGGACTTTGATGAGATCTTCTCTCCAGTGGTCAAAATGACCACTGCAGTAAATGGAAAGGAGAAGCTTGTATGCAAGCTGAAAAAGAGTCTTTATGGGCTCAAACAGGCACCAAGGGAATGGTATCATAAATTTGATACATTCATGAAATCCCAGGACTTCAGGAGAAGTGACATAGATCACTGCTTATACACCAAGAAAGCTTTGGATGGCAGTCTATTGATCCTCATCTTGTATGTTGATGATATGTTAATTGCCGGGAAATCTCGTAAAGAGATGGATACCTTAAAGAAGAGGCTGCATCAAACCTTTGATATGAAGGATTTGGGTGATGCAAATCACATTTTGGGTATGCGGATACTTCGGGACAGAAATCAGCATGTGTTGTATTTGTCTCAGAAGGAATACATTGGCAAAGTTTTGCAGAGGTTCAATATGGACGGGGGGGAAGAAGACTAGTACTCCTTTGCCTCCATATGTGAAACTCAATGCTATGGACAGCCCACAGTCAGATAGTGGTAGGGCTGATATGGCCAAGATTCCGTATGCTTCAGCTTGTAGCAGTCTCATGTATGCCATGGTTGCTACTAGGCCGGACATTGCATTTGCAGTGGGAGTGGTTTCTAGATACATGGCCAACCCTGGCAAGAAGCATTGGGAAGCAGTGAAAGATGTCATGAGATACCTGAAGGGCACACAGGATATGTGCATTTGCTTTGGCAAACAGGATGCATTAGTGCATGGTTACACGGATTCGGATTATGCCGGTCATCCAGATAATCGGAAGTCTACTACCGGTTATGTGTTTACATTCACAGGAGGTGCTGTGTCATGGATATCCAGGATGCAGAAGTGCACTGCCTTATCTACTACAGAGGCCGAGTATATTGCAGCCACAGAGGCTTGCAAGGAGGCATTATGGCTATCTCGGTTAGTGGTTGATTTGGGCTATACAGGGGATATTCCATTGTTGCATTGTGACAGTCAGAGCGCCATCCAATTGGCAAAGAACCCTGTCTTTCATGCAAAGACGAAGCATGTGGATGTGAAGTATCACTTCATCAGAGAGGTGATAGAGAACAAGTAAATTCAGCTTGTTAAGATTCATACGGATGACAACCCGGCTGATCAGTTGACAAAGAGTTTGCCTCCGGAGCGGTTTGCTCATTGCAGACACTTGATGGGCATTGGATGAGGCCAGTTTCAGCCTTGATATGGCCTTGTATATTATCATGTACATGCTGATTTTTCTTTTCCTTTACTTAAGGGCACTTTGCCTTTAAGTGGGAGGTTGTTGGGGTAAAGGCATTATGCCCACCCTTGTAGTGTGTACAAGTCCATAAGTTATAGTACATAGTACACTTAGTACTTTTAATGTACTAAGTGCACTATGTGTACTAGTGCAATATACATGTGTGATAGGGGAGTCACACACTCATACTTGAGTTGACTTATCCCCACAACTCTCTCTCTCTCTCTCTCTCTCTCCCCCTTCTTCTCTGTGTATGTCTCCCACATGAAACCCTAATTAATTCTTCCATTCATATTCTACAGTGTCTTGGTGTGACGAGCCTAGGACAAATGATGGGGCTTTCTCACGACTGTGTTCACATTAACAAATCTTTTAAACATTTGACAACTTAACATACCATTCACTTAGCTAAGCTCTCTACTCTCACTGGACACCATTCATTAGAAAAGGAGTTTTGGACCAAATGGTAACATATGTTCTCCTTGATTATAGCCCTCAAGATGAAGATGTGCTCCAATGTAGAGTAGGTCCTTAGGAATACTACTTGCCATGTAGCCTTATATTCATGTGTCTCCGACATGGAGCTAAGCTCGGCCTAGGACAAACCCATAAAGCTTGACGAGTGTGGCCAATCATAATAGTCTTGTAGTTACTTGGGTTGGATGCATCCGTGGGTTTGAGGATGTTTGTGGTGTTATTAGTTGACCAAGAGGGTGGGAAGCCATGGCAAAGGGCTGTGCCAATAGAGGGGCAAGGGTGTCACATGCATGTGCAATGTGCTCTGCCAGTAGCCACTCGTGATCGTGGACACGCCCATTTCGGACTTTAAGCTACAGTGGAAACAATGAAGAGGGTCAATATGTAGTGACATTGGAAAGAATGAAGAGGGTCAATATGAAGTGGAACAGAGATCCGGTGGTGGGTTGTGAGGGGTGGCTGGTTGGGTACGTGATAAGAGTTTTTGTGCATAGGTGGGCTAGATACGTGTGTGTGTGTGTGTGTGAGAGAGAGAGAGAGAGAGAGAGAGAGAGATTAATGTCTTCAAAAGACCTAGAGGGTCTATGAGACCAAAAAAGTAGAGTACAATGTATCCATGATGAATACTGAACCATGAAAAAGAAAAAACTGTGCTACATAAGCAAAAGTATCCATTCATGTGATGTGACATGGTGACAATGTGTGGTCATTCAATGACACCATCCTCCTCCAAAATAGAACGCAAAGCCGCCATGTCAAGGGGAGAGAGAGAAAGAAAGTGATTAACATCTACGAAAGACCCCAAGGGTCTATGAGACCACAAGCAATACAATGGTACCGTGGATATACTGAGCCATGGAAGAACTGAGAGAGAGAGAGAGAGAGAGAGAAAGAGAGATGCTTGCTTACATATTTTACATTGCTAACCAGGAACCTTTCAATGCGGAGCCGCCTCCATCTGAATTGGCAGCATCTTATGTGACTTCAGTGGATATGTTCTATAAGCGCAATCATGGTCCTGTCCCAGTACTTGAAGAATATTCATTGTATTCTACTCTCTTTTTGATGCACTTGATACAATTTTTTGAAGCCATTTTTTAATGTCTTTTTCACTTCCATAATAGCTATAGACAACTTATATTTCTTTTTATGCTCTGCAGGTATCATCTCAAGGTTGGTGGGGTGGCCCTGAACCCCATTGCCTTGTCTATGGAGGCAATAAAGTGAGAAGAAGACCAATATTTTTGTTCCTTCTGCAATGGTTGTTTATTTTTTTAAATCCTAAATTGATCACATGATCTTATTTTCGAACAGAAAACTTCCGAAACATACTGTCGTGGCAACTTTGCAGGTTAGTTGCTATGTTTCTTAGTGCCCTCTTGCATCAGATAAGCATTTGAGCTGCTAGTTTTCAATTAAAAAATGTGATGCTGCATGTTTTGAGTAGTGGGGACACAAAGGCAGTGTGCAGGTAATAGAAGAACAGCCATGAGCTTGACGCGGAAAGTAAAAGGTGTGGGATGGGGTATTGCAGCTCTTGGAAACGGTATTGATTGCATCTTTCTCATTATGTTTTGGCCTGTCATGGCAAATGCATATTTGCTGAATATTGCATGCATGGAAATATACTAGACTCCATGCAACATAAGAATCTATTATTGCATGCATGGAAATATACTAGACTCCATGCAACATAAGAATCTATTATTTCAATATACGTATCTGCTTTAATGTTTTTACAGGTGTATGGGGTGGAGCCCGGCTGTCGGATGTTTTAAATTTGGTGGGCATACCTCACTATACGAAGGTTTCTACAGCTGGAGGCAAGCATGTGGAGTTTGTTAGTGTCGACAAATGCAAGGTTGGTACACTTTTTTGTACGTGAAGAGTGCTTTTTCCATTCTTGGCAGCCTTCCACATACACACACATGCAGACACACACACATACAAGCGCACACCTTGTAGTTCTACTTTAATTAGCACAGAATGCATGCCTTAAATATGATGCCAAGGTTACCAGATGAGCTTAGTCGTGAATAATGAGGAGTAGAGGTGTTTCTGCAAGGCCATGTGTTGGGCATAGAGCTTAATAAGGTTTCTATTATCTACAGGAGGAGAATGGTGGCCCTTACAAGGCATCCATACCTCTATTACAAGCTACAAGTCCCGAGGCTGATGTGATTCTGGCTTATGAGATGAATGGCCAGGTGTGTATTTTTTATTTACTAACCTTCCAACCTAATCATTTTATGCCGATGTTCCATTGCAAGTTTACTGATTTGCCCGGATTGGTTTCTGCAGGAACTCAATCGAGATCATGGTTTTCCTTTGCGTGCAGTAGTGCCGGGAGTCATCGGGGCTCGCTCCGTCAAGTGGCTAAAGGGCATTTATGTGATTGCTGAGGAGTGTCAGGTTGGCTTTTAAGTTTTTCAAATGCTTTCTGTTGTGATAGTTTGTACGCACACACACACACACACACACCCTGACCCCCCCCCCTTCCCAACACACCCCAGTTCCCAAAAAAAACTCCCTCTTTTCCCTCCTCTCGCCCCCATGCTGCCTGAGCTTCTGAGTATTTTTTGGGTGCTGGAAGCAGGGTTTTTTTATGCAAAGAGATTACAAGATGTTTCCTCCTTCTGTGGACTGGGACAATATCAACTGGGAATCACGAAGACCACTTATGGACTTCCCAGTGCAGGTGAAGAGTTAGGCAATGACGTGTTTGCATTGCACACATTTTGTGTTTGTGTATATGTGCATTTCTAACAAACTATGACCTTGGCACTGTCAGTGTGCAATATGCCGTCCCGAGGATGGAGCATATGTGGAAAAGGGAAGCAAGGTAGACTTTTTGTTAGGGTTTGAAGTTTTGAACTCTCATGAGAACGATGTATTCAAGTCACACGAATTTAATGTTGAACAAGACTCACCAATGGTTTTAGAGGTTGCAGAGCGTGACACGTTCATTTTGTGTCGTAGATTACAGTGCAAGGCTATGCTCTGTCTGGTGGAGGGCGTGGCATAGAGAGGGTTGACGTATCCGTGGACGGAGGCAAAACATGGACTGAAGCCAAGCTTGTCCAATGGCACAAGCAAGGTGAACGTTACATTCCTGATGATGATGAACATCATGACAAGTGGGCTTGGGTGCTTTGGGAGCTTGCAGTGCAATTGAGATCACCAACCCACATAATAGCAAAAACTGTATGTTTCAAACACTCTTGATTCTACAGTAGCCACATTTGACCTGATTTTTTCTTTGCTTCAACTCCTGTGTTAAAGGAAAAACCAGTAAGGGTTTTATCAACAGTTTTTCTCAGCTTTGAATGGTTTAGGACAAAATTACAACTCGAGTAGGCTAAGCTTTATAGCTAGGGATAGCATTTCTGCCATGAAGTTTAGGAATGCCTTATACATGGCACCTTGGCCCGAAGAGCAGTTTGGCATTGAGGATGGGGTGTGATCTGCTATATTTTATTCTTTAGAGGCACATTGGGTGAGTAACATATTGCTGAGGGGCAGGTTAAGGATGGCGTGATGTGGAATAGAAGGTTTGCTGCAGTTACCATCATAATATGCAACCTGTCTATATAAATGATGGTATCCTCTTCACAAAAAGGTGCCTAACAAATGGCTGTCAGCAAATAGTAGAATCCGCTTTGAAGGATTTACAGAACACATCCTGTAACATGCACCTATGTCGAAGCATTTCTTAACGATGCAATCACACTTGCTGAAAACCGAATATGCACAGAGATTAGGGTTTAGAAGATATGCAAAGACAGAGTATTGGGTCCCAACTACCCTCTCAAGGCCCCCCACCGCTGGCCAGTGTATTTGCTTGATTTATTGCAAGAGAATGAAGAGGTACAATGACTGGACCCTCTGGGACAGAATTGGACCTCAATTGGGGGCTGATTTTGGCGCCCTACGTCTGTGCGTTTAGCTGCCCTATAGCCACCCTTGTTTATACCTGCTGGCCGGCCTGAAACACAAACTGTGTTTTGATGATGATGAACCGATGATAATGTGTGTTATTGGGCTGAGAACCCTCTGCACAAGCTTGACCTGATTGCTGAGAGTACAACTCTACAAGCTTCTCTGCTGGGAGTAAAACCCACAAGATGATTGCTATCACAAGATGATCTCTTAGGCCTCAGGTCAGCCATATATATTGGAATCCAACAGGCTAGGCAAAAGGTGTGCTGTTACATCACTTTAGATAAGACGCTTAGTTTGGGACCTTGGCTGACTCGTCCCAAACTGGGCGTGAGAACTTCCTACTCTATTAAGACATAATTAAAATTGAATACAAGAACTAAAGATAATTAGAGAGCGGAAAGCTGAGTTGTTTGCATTGAGACACAAGGCCTTGTTAAATAGGGCCCGAAGAGGTACAAATGAAGAGGCACATCCCTGATGAAAGGGTGTTGTGACTCTTGAATGAATAGTTATGTCTTTTGGACGTAGAGGTGTGTCCTTTAATCAATAGATGTGTCATTTTGAAAATTGATCTTGTTAAAAAAAAATCCGTTAAGAAAATTCAAAAAGGTGGAATCGCCCGCGCTTTGCGGGCATGGGAAATTTTCCCGGTTTTGGTTTTCAGAGTGACCACCAGCTTAGTCCTCCTTTTGGTCCACTGTCCCAATCTTGTCCACCTTGAAGGGTGCCCATGGGCTGTCCACAGCCATGGCCCCAAAAATGACCATTATTAGTAACCATATAAGTGCATGGCTTTCACACATGGCCAGACAGGACTTGACACTTACTTAGCCTTCCTAGACACCTGACCACCAATGGGTCTAATATTATAACATCTTGCAAAGAGGGTTACAAAGACTTGTGGCACAGGCACGACCGGACCAAACCCTAACGAACTACCTCGCACCTAGCGATCTGTCCCTTGGACTAGGACTCACAACATGCTTAAGGCCAGATGAAGATGAATGTCCGCGTAGTAGCACTGTAGGACAGATGGTGATGTGACACATCCTTGTGCCAACCACGATCCAAAACAGGCTTGATATTTTATCACATGTAAATTTTCACTCTCCACTTTCTCACTTACAATCATGGGGGAGTCATTTCATAGAGATTTATTGCTACTATTGAAGATCATTGCCTCAATTTTACTAAGGCGAGGCTGTACTGTCACATAAGACATGCAAGGCATCTATTTGTCTCTTCAATTCCACATTTGAGTGGGAATGAACGTTAGGGCCCCTTGTTCGCCTCCATGCTGCAATGTACTGATTAAGGGGGCCCAAGGGATGGTTTCAAATGCCTTGCCCAAGTCAACAAACCTGTGTTTTTTTTCCATCCACCTTGAATTCAGTCTCTTCTTGATTCAAAGATTCAAAGAGGAAGAGAGAGGAAGGGCTTTTTTTGGGGGGAGGGGGGGGGGTGTGTGTTTGGCTCCACACGTGGCTTGGCTGGTCTGTTGGTGTGGAGACAGAGGGCCCATGAACTATGCTAGGCTGTTGTGATGCCTGCAAAAGAAAAAGGGTTGTCTTTTTGTTCAATAGGGATCCATTCTGCCAAATTGTGTCCCCATGGTTGTGGCATCATGGGTGGTGTCTTCAGTCCGCTGCCTGCTTGTGGGTCGCCAGGTCCCCTCCATCAGGATGCTCTTGTAGCTGAGCCAATCTTGCCACCGGGCCTCATGTTTTAATTTGGTTTTCTGGAGGGTTGGGAGGACCACCCTCCAAAAAAGGTGGTGGCTTATGGGTGGGAAAGGCAGATCTGCAAAGTCAAAAGCTTGGGGTTGGAAACTTTCAATAGGAGCCACGTTATGCCTGCTTCATGGACTTGGCATTTAAGCAGTGTTGAGGTGACTCCTGGGTGGGTGGCTGTTGCGGTACCATTTCCTGCTTCATAGCATCACAATTTCTTCCATTTCACTGTGGTCCACCGCCAAACTGGTGCGACAGCTGTGGCATTGTAGGCGGTGTCTCCGGCACACTACCTGTGTCTGTGATCACTGTGGGCCTGCCCTTGCAGCCAGACCATTTGTTCCAATTCAGTTTTCTGGAGGGCTACCACTCCCAAAAAAGAGGGGGTGCTATCCGTGAAGGCTCCCAGTCAGGAACTTTTAATAGGAACAATGAGATACTTACTGCATGTACCAACATTTAAATCGGGGGTTTTAGGTGACTCCACACTTGTCCAAAATGTCAACCAATTGCAACGAACGGCACAATAGCTCTCTAAGATCTCTTGAGTTTCTGTTTGGAGCCTTAAACACATTGAAGATTAAAGCATGCCAGCCTTCTTCAGTGAACTTCACCTTAATTTCTGTTGAGAATCTGCCCAGGAATGACCAAGTGTACCCAACCCACACAATGTTTGACAAGCTCAGCTGTTGCCATGTGGGTGAGCACTTACATGCCAGAAGCCAGCCGCCGCAATGGCCTAAGTCCCAAATTAATCATCCTATGTGTAACAAAGCACCATCATGCAGAATCTTGTCTAATCCCAACCCCAAAATTAATGCCGACTCACCATCACTAATTTTTCTTGACCAAAGCACCAGAGTTCACCAAATCGAGTGAACCATGGCTGCCACTCGGCAAGGGCAGGAGAGGCTAAAACACTCTAGTATGAGCAAAGTGGAAAATATGTAGAGACTAGAGAATTCCGCCTAGGTTATGGGCTTCCAAGAACTTGTGAAAAAGTTTCAGCTATTCAAATCAAAAGAAAGCAGTAGTGAAAACAGGCTGATGCAAAACAAATCTTTCTGCAATATTTTCTTCTTTCTTTGGTGAAACCTGTAATTCTTCAATTTAACTACTTTTGGCTGTACAGGTTGACAGTGCTGCTAATGTCCAACCCGAAAGTGTGGAGAGCGTCTGGAATCTTAGGGGTGTGTTAAACAACTCTTGGCATCAGGTTCATGTCAATGTGATACCAGAAAGTTTGCTTTCAAATCTGTAGACACTTGGCTTGAAAAAGTTTAACACTTGTAAGTGCCTGTGATTTCTAAAACCAGATCATAGAATAAGAAGGCAAGCTTAGTTTTTCTTTTTGCCACTTAAGCCTCTCTTGGTTGAGATCAAAATAGTTGGAATCTCTCTTTTGTAAATCAATTGTCTTGTGGATGACTACCATGATGAGGTTATAAATTGCACTTTCTTATAAGGTGAATTTGGGCATGTTCCTGGATTCATCTAAGTATCTCTCTTTTTTGTAATCAATTTGTTACTGCAGCTCTTTTTCACAATTTTTACTTTAAAGTCTTTTGAGCTTATTTAGAGCTGTTTTTAAGCACTCACTAGCATGGTAAATTAATGGCAAGTCCTTTTTCCGTAAGGTATTCAGTTCTTCACCACTCTCCAACCTGTTCCAACTGGCCTCCAACCTCTGACCTTTTAGACAGTACGCGAAGATAAGAGATCACGTGTCTGGTCTTCCCTTCAAATGTTGAGATATGGGTGGATCTTTTTGCAATGATGTATCTGTTTTTTAAAACTCTTGAAGTTAGGGTGGATCTCTTTGGATTGATGTGCATGGATTACAAAAGCAAATCGACACTATTTTCTAGTGTCAAGAGAACTAAAGTCAATGTGCTTTGTCTTTTTTTACCTGAATAGCCCTCACTTCAAGGTAGACCTGCATTCTTACCACCTATACACACTCGTGTCTCTATAGATTAATGGGCAGGCCAACGTATGCACATTGATGTTAAACAAGGGTCTCTATTTATATGACTTTGCAAGTGGTTTATCATTGGATTGGCTCTTTCTTTTAACAAAGTATTTCGTTTTCTGATCATTTTACTCGTTAAGTTTCTCAATGGTAAAACTTTTGGGCAGATTTGAAATGGAGAATATTGCCCCTTAATGATGAATCATTTTATTTGAAGGCTCTCAATGCTAAAACATTTGGGCAGATTTGAAATGGAGAATAATGCGCCCTAATGATGTAACTTTGAGATTGAGGGCAAAATACAGGCAATTTTTGTATTTCCATGGAAGATTCTTATGGTTCTACTTGCTTGACTATTTTTTTATCATCATAACCGGAAGTAGTAGGGTTTTGTTTAGTTTGTTTCTTGGAGTAGGTTCCTCTAGTTAGTTCTAGTAGTGTTTGTGGACGGGTTGGTGCTCCTTTTTGTTGTAGCTTTGGTCATAACATCCACTTTGCCTTTGGATTTGAAGTGAACCAATATCAACCCCATACAAGTCAGCTTATTCATTGTCACCTTGGAAGGGGTGACCTTGTTATCATTAAGAAGTCAGCTTCTAAGGCTTAAGTTGGAAGGTCTTAAGGAATTTTGAAGATGGCTCTCAGAACAGGAGAGTATGATCCTTGAGGCTTAGATTTGAGTGGTCTTTTTGGGTTGGTTTCAATCACTTCAAGGCTTTGAAAGGGCATCAAAGTGGTGGCCTATGCCTGTGATTGAGTGGCTCCTAAGGTATGGATTTTGTGACAATCTGAGGCCAAGACAAGGGTAACGCAAGGTGATGTGGAATGAGTGTTTTTAGGATGAACGTTGTACCTTTAAGGCTAGTGGAGGAGTCATGTCTACCCTTTGAGGTACCATCCAAGGTTTCCCTCCTCAAGTTTATGTTGGCTACCCTTCTATGATATCCAATCATGTAGGTCCCTGGTTTGCTTTGCTCTTGACGTTAATGAGTGTAGTGCAACCCTCCATTGTAATGATTACTTGTCTAATAGTCTTCTCAAGGCCTAATGCATTGAAACTTTAGTATCAAATTAAGTCCTTTCACTTCAGATGCGGATGTGCCATCAAGTCCCTTGAACTCTTGGAAGAGTGGGTTTCTCATGAACAATTTTGATGGGACGGACATGCTTGCAATGCAATAGAGCTAGGGCAATATTTTCAGAGAGATTTTAACCTAACTCCACAATTTAGATCAATGTCTAGCAATAGTTCTTTATTCTCCAGTTGTGAGGGTACTTGCAACCATGCTTCCTAAATTGTCGATGCTCTTGGAAGTATGTTACTTAATGGGCGTTACATGTGGGATCGTGGATGAGGAACCTTCATCATTTGATTGCAACCTTGGCTTTGGTAGCCAATTACATGTGTCTTACTTGCACTACCCTTAGCACCTACGCTTGCCTTTGAGTTGACAAACCCTTGTGCAATGCCTTGTCCCTAGACTTCTTGCTTTGACTATCTAGATGACAACCATTGATTTGTGGCATTTAGGACTAGCTTGGCAAGGTATTTTGGCACATAACTTGTCCTTGGGCATCTTTGGTTTTTGCACCTCGAGTAGCTTCTTGGTCACCCATTGTTAAGTATTTTTGGATTTTGATGCATCCTCCTCTTTTGCATTTAGGACTAGCCACTGATTTGTGGCATTTAGACTAGCTTGGCAGGGTATTTTGGCACATAACTTCTTCTTGGGCACTCAACATTGAAAAATGTGGCACCATTTTTGGTTTTTGCATGTCGAGTAGCTTCTTGATCACCCACTGCTATGGCCTTTGATGCATCCTCGTCATTTGCATGTAGCTCTTATCCATTTTAGCCTTGGGTCTCCAATATTTCATCTAATCATTGGGCTCTTAAAGCATTTGTTGAGCGCTTGATGAGGCTCCCAGATTTAGTTCTGACTACATGATAGAAGGGACCCCAAATTGGTTTCTTGGAATTTGTGGGGCAATGCCTAGGTAGATTCAACCCTAGGTGATCTTGATAATTTTGAATCTTCATGTTTTCTACCTGAAGTTGATCCAACTTCAAACGAGGACACAATTACTAGGTCTTGATGGACTAGATTAACACTGTGTACCTATGGGGTTACGATGTACTCATTTAATCCCACCAAAATCATGTGTAATCTTGTTCCATTGACTATTACTCCTCCTTATAGGTTTAATGCCACAATCTTTTACTAGACTTGTCCTTTTACTGGATCTAATGGTGGGTGAAATTTGGATTGTTTAGATCCTTCTACCTCATGGTAATAGATGCCTAGAGCATCAACACTACTAAGATCTAGGCTATCACTAGTATTCTCAAGAGCATATAAGACTCAACTCCTAAGGGCTCTCCATTACAAAAACTAAAGATGGACGTCGGGCACTCTCGCCCTTCGAGTGAGAAAGAAGTACCAAAAGCCCACATAGTTGGTTAAACCAAAGGTGCCTTTTGCAAGGCTAGTCAAGGAAGTGATGCAAGATCTATAGAGGTCATCCTTGAATAGGTACTATGCCCAATATCACAATAACTCCGTCCATTGTAGGTCGGGCCAAGCGTTTGGCTAATATCTAGTGGATTTATTACATGATGGCTAATTCACAGCACCATCCATGCCAAGTGCATCACCATTAAAGACAAGGATTAATGGGTCATTCTGAGGATATGCAACAATTTTGATGCTTTCAATCTCAATCCTAACATGATGTGAGGACTTGTAGGTGTTGGTGTATTATTTAGGATGATGATTGTAGTTGATGGTGTATTGTTTAGGATGACAATTGTAGTTGATGGTGTATTGTTTGGGATGATGAATAGTCTACGTACTAAATCAAGCTTTGTACTTTGTACTTTTTTTTTGGCATTTTTGTGTGTTTAATTTGTCCCCTTGCACCTTGTACTCGGATTTCAACTGTGTGCTTTGCTTATTGGAATACTATGATTTTGTACCTCTTACTTTGATTATTATAGTTTTATCTCATTTCACAGGTAAGTTTTTTGTGTAGTAATAATGGTTTTTCACATTAAGCTTATGTATAAAAGTGGATAACCGTTAAATGCACATATTGATATTCTTACCCTAGTCAAACATACGTTTTTTTATACAAACACTATAATATTAAAACTTGACACATATGAACATTATGTAATTTTTACCTTTAAAAAAACTCACTTTCATAGCCAAAATTTCATGTAGACGTGAGATCAACTGCCAAAACATGCAAGAAGATCAACTTTGTCAAAATGCAATGAAACTTAACATGTAAGTGGATATGGCCCTAAAGACCCCCCATATCAAATCTCAGGTTGATCCAAGGCCTCTGAAGACCCCAACCGAAGGCTGGCGTGTGGGGGGCTGGATTTGTACACATGCCAATCTTCGGATGGGGGCACTGAATTTATACATGCCAACCTTCGGATGGGGACCTTATAGGTCTTAAATCAGCCCCATATTTGATCTAGGGGGGTCTCTAGGGCTTCGTCTACACACATCCATTTTCACATAGTTTAGGTAACTTTGTAGATTTTGGGCTTAATTTGGAGTTATAATTTGCTTAAATTGACTTTCTAAACAAAAGTTGGACTTCTTTCACTTTATTTCTCATTTTGCATCTTCGGAAGCTGACAAGGAAAATGCAACTCTCATCTCGTTAATGAGACCCAGTTTGAGCTCGAGTCCCCATCCCACCTCATCCCTAAGCTTAAAGTCCTTGCATGCCACCATGACACCACAAGTATCAATGCATTGTACCAAATAAGGTTTATTAGAATATAGTGTTTGTTAATCCAATTCTAGGATTAACAAGAGATACCGCCATTATCTTACATCAAGGAGTCATGATAGATACAACAAAGGGTCATACATTCAAGATATCAAGCAATAGTGTCTAAAGCTACAACTTGGACAAACGCCCGTAATGGTGTGACGGAGTATTTATGGCGATTCCCGCTTCAAGAGCATGTGGTAGCAAGTTAGGATGAAGTCCTAAGTGATGTACTTCATGGATATATTATGAGAGTAGTCATTGTAATAGCATTAGGCCTCTTATGAGACTAAAGTGCCCAGTCGGCCATAGTTTAAGTGAGTGTGAACACTTATGGCCATGTATATAAGTGAATTTCTCTCATAATACAAGATACTCTTCTATTGAGCAATTGAGTCTTGCTCTTGCTAATCTCTCTCCCTAATGCATGCTAGTGAGTGTGTGTGAGTGAAGTGAGGTGAGAGGAGGGACGAGGACCCGTAGTGCAACGTGGCGGTGTGACAACGCTCGTGCGAAAAACGCAGTGGAATTGCTTCTCAAGTAGTTGTAGAGCTTGGAGACCTCGAGGGTTACGAGCTCAGCCATTGGAAAGATCCTCTCACGACAGTTGCGGTTCACCAGGTAATCTCTTTTTGGATGTGTTTCAAGGAGGGTTAGGGTGAGTCTTAACATTTTTGGCGCCGTTGCCGGGGAGCCATCCCTTGGCTTTTTCCATCGTTTTTTCTCTAATCTACGTATAACCCATTGCCCATTATCCTGATTAGTGGTTTTCCATGAAAAAGATGTGGATTTGATGGTGATTTGTGTGAGATTTGGTGTAGAATAGCTCTCTTTTTTATTTTTGAAAAGAATGTTTTTTACTTAATTTTTAGATTAATTTGTTGTTTTTGTGATTTTTCATGTTCTTATAGTTTGTATTAGGCTTAGTTTTTGCATCCATTGCATCAAACAATAAAAGAGAATGCATTTCTTAGTGAATGTTAGCTCTCTTTAGTTTAAACATAGATCTAAGATCATTAATTTTAGTTTGTGTGTTTTTTGTTGAAATTATTTGGATTAGAGTGTTAGCAAGCATTAGGAGTAGCTTAATCTTTCAAAAAATTTCTTAAAATCATCAAAAAATCCTTGAATTTGACTAATTTCTCTTAATGGATTGGTTTTTGTCATTAAGGGTGATTAATCTTGTTCAAAGAGGCTAAAGAATTAAAAAATGTGTTAATTAGGGTCTAAATTGATCATATAAGTAGTCAAAATTGGGTTTTTGAGTGTTTTGAGAGCATCTAGATGCATCAAAACACCTAATCACATCAATTGTTTGATCAATTGGAGAAATTTGACTCTCTTTGCTTAATTTTATCTTAAAAAGGAGACTATAATTAGGAGTCTAATTAATTACCTAATAATTTATCCATTTTGGGGGTCATTTATGAAGGGTGTAAGGTGTGTCATTAAAGGGTTGACTTTTTTTATTCCACTTACCTTTTTTGGAAAAATGCCCATATCCCTTTCATTCTAAATTCAAAAAATATTCCCCCCAAAAAGAGATTCGTATTTCCCACTAGACTTTTTTTTTAAAAAAAAATCTCACATGAACGAAAATCTCACATGAACAAAAAAATGACGTGAATGGAAAAATGACGTGAAGGAAAATCTCACGTGAAGCGAAAAAATCACGTGAATGAAAATCCGACGCAAAAAAAATATATTGACATTAATTCCCACGTGAAGCGGGCGGTTCACGCGGGAAGACGTGAAACAGCAGTTCACATGCGAAAAAAAAACGAAATTAATTCCCACGTGAAGTCCACTTCACGCGGGAAGATGTGAAACAGTAGTTTACGCGGGAAAAAAAGAAAAAGAAAAATCGAAATTAATTTCCATGTGAAGTCCGGTTCATGCGGGAAGACGTGAAAACAACAGTTCTCTTTAAAACACCCCTGTTTGGAGGCCCGTATCTCCTAAACCGTATATCTGATGGCGGCACTCTCTAGGGCTCATCGAAAAGCTGACATCGAGCTCTTCGACTTTGGACTCAGTCATCCGAAGTCAAAATCGATCATTTTGGCCTCCGACCAGCAGCCTCAAAATTCGACCCGAAAATCAAGGTAAAAAAATAGCCCAAAACCATGAAAAATCACAAAAAACAATGTGAAAACGACGACGAGCCATATTCGGGCTACTTTTTGAGGGTCTAAACAACAAAATCATGGACAACTCAGGGAAACAAAGTTGTAGTACTCCAAAAATACTACAATTTTCTCATACAAAGTTTTTCAAAATTCCTTTTGGATCACCCTAAAAAACGTGCTGCGAAACAGGAAAAAAATTCTTGGAAATTTTTTTCGTTTTGAGACAGAGATGGAAAATAGGTTTTAGGACCTCCTCTTCCATATGGGAAGTTCCTAGCATACACTTTTTTTGGCGGAAAAATATCTCACGTGCGTATAGCGCCTAAGCTAATTAGGGTAAACGGACACCCATTTGATCCAACGAAGCATACGCCAAGCCTCTTGAGGCTGTAGTAACGGGATGTGGGAACGTATAAAAGGTTAAAAAAAACTGTAATTGCTCATTAAGGAGCATTTAGGCACTCCGGCATGGCCACGATAGAGGGATTGCCAGAGATCACACAAGGACAACCCAATGGCTGACATCTTTGAGCCATTGAGATCCATGCCACAAACTCACCTTCCAATGCCATTGGCCATTCCTATAACAAGCGTGTCATCGGATTTTACACCCCCTGTCACTTCGATTCCACCGAGCTTTGGTCCTTTGCCTAACATTCTCGCAAATCATATAAGTACCAACTCTTTCTTGGATGCCCACACCTTGGACATACTGACTAGTCTAGGAAGGGGGGTGGCCCAAGGACTCAATGAGTCTCCTCCAACAACAAGAGCACTCACATATGGCCTCAGTGACTCATACAGAAATACGACCGTACAAATTTCTAAAATTATGATCAAAAATGTCAGAACAACCGACCTTGTTTAATTCATTCAAATGTTTGAATAGAGATGTGAAGCCTTTGGAAATCCCAACTGCCCCACTAAGGTACATGCGGTGAACTTATGCTTAGAGGAAAAAACTGGTCGATGGTTCATTGCATTGATGCAGATGATCAAGACCAACTTCAAAACCTTGAAATCAGCCTTATACATGCATTTTCCAGACAAGGTGATCGGTGGAGTGCAACAACAAAACTCTATTCAATTGAACGTCAACCCAATGAATCCATTAGAGATTTTATCCTTTGGATAAAACTCTTGGACTCGCATATTGTGAGTCATGGGAAAAATTAAACGATGTTCAATTGAGGAGATGTTTCATGATGGGCTTAAAAAATAACAGCTTACACAACTTGATCATTGTAACCAATCTAGAAACATTCGATCAATGTTGTAAAGAAGCAATACATTTAGATGACAACATGCTAGAAGATGATCATGCTACGAGATGTTCTTCATCTAAACTAAGTGAAGCAATGGCAAAAGAAAGATCGATCTCGAAATTGACATTCCCATAATTTTATGTAGCCTTGCTTAAAACATTACAGCAGCAGCAGACATCTATAAGACAAGATGAAAACCTTCAAAATCAAACATCCTTAATGCCTCTAAAAGTGAGGAGTGAGATGCTTTATGTAGCCTTGCTTAAAACATTATAGCAGCAGACATCTATAAGACAAGATGAAAACCTTCAAAACCAAACATCCTTAATGCCTCTAAAAGTGAGGAGTGAGATGCTTTGTGTTGAATGTAATCAATATGACCATCCCAATCCTCATTGTGCATACAAGGCACCTGTTCTTCTATACTGCACATATTGTAAAAAAAAGTGTCCCACTTCATCCACAATGGACTCAAAACCTCTATCTTCCGTGCACCAAACCGAAATAGCCCAAAGAGTAGAAACTGCTCAGGAAGCAGTTAATCGGACACTTCAGTGTTTCTATTATCGTGGACCTCACAAGGTGGCAAACTGCACAGTTTGGAATACTTCCATGCCCATAGTCACTGACACCTTTGCGACCAATGTGTGAACGATGTGGCATAGATCACATGTTCCAAGATTGCCCAAGATGAGTTGCTTCAATGCAACTTGTCTCACAAAATACAACTCTTAACATCTTAAGTGTACAAAATGGGCAATTGTCCACAGTGCCATTGAATGTGCTTACACGTTTACAAGCCAAGGCATGACAAACAATCCAAAAGAACGTAAAAGACAATACCTCAACATGGGTAGAAGAACATGCTTTAAAACAGAACCCAAAAGAGAAAACAAAACCTTCTAAAACCAAGAAAAACAAGGGACTACAAAAAACTGTCGAAACCAAGGTCGAGTTAAAAGACAGGGAAAAGGAGTCTGTGATGACAGACATAAACCCAAAAGGGGATATAAACACAAAAGAGCCAAAAGCTATACATGATGCAGATGCATCCACCTCAAAGACCACCACACCAACCTCAACACCCATATGTGCGACACAGGATACAAAAACCCAAAAGAAAATTCGATCTCGTTGCATGGGTAAACATAGTGAAAAAATGACAAACCAAAGAAAGTCAGAGAATGAAACAAGTTCTAGTACATCACTAAGTGAGGATGAGACAAGTTCTTACTCTTCGCTCAGTGCACCACATAGACCAATCAAGAAACTAGAACCCAACCAACCACCCCAAATGGATAATAATGATCACATGACATATGCAGAACGTAAAAAACGAGCTCAAGAGTGCATGCTTAGCATGGTTGAATGTCTTACAGGGTCACTGGTTGTGATTGAGCCTCAATGTCAAACCTAAAACAACAACCAAAATACAAAGCCTAGAAGAGTACCGCTTTCCCTTTCAAGAGGAAGACATACTCTCTACAAAAGAGTCATTTGATAGATTGTACGAACTATAGGCTTGAGAAAGCACGTAAGGAATTCGATAATTCCCTTACAAGATTAAAACAGTCTCTCAAAACCTCATTCGGAGGAATGCTCTTCTCTCATGATAAAGCCAGAATCATATCAACTCTTGCACCTTTAATGGCTCAACCGGAGTTATACAAGGACATAACGAACTACATAAACCAGGAATGTCAGGATTCGCAAGTTTTCAAACAGCCCTCATTAAGGATTGTCAGAGGGCCAAGTGTGCCATTGTATGCATTGGGTGCTCTTGAAAAAGCTGAGACCCAAACAGAGGATGAAGGTGAATGGGAATATGAAACAGACATAGGGTCTAAAGTTGAAACAATAACCAAAACACCCATGGTTCCTTTGGAATATTCTATCATGGTATGGTTGGATTTCCCTACAGGCAATGATGTTCAACCCAAATGCGCATTGATTAGCCCTCGAGCAAGTCATAACATCATGACAATAGACACTTGTGTCATTGTTTGGGACAACCTGAACTCACCCCGACAAGCAATACTCTTGCAAAAGGAACCAATGAACAAAACATTGAAGTTCCAGGCTACTTTAGATACACTACTCAAACAATCGATTGGCGATATGGAATTCACATTTCACGTCACCCCAGATTCCCTTGAGTATGATGTCATCCATGGACGGACCATGGTAAGTGAATCATTGTATTCATTAGATGAATCCATGCAAACAATCACCTTGAACACTCCTACATGCAGTGTACAATTGCTATTACGGGAGGAAGAAACCTTGTAGGAGCCGGAACTTTCAACATATCTTACTGAAACAATCCCTAGGATTTTGGTTGGATTGGAAATTTCAAATAAAATCACCACAGCTCAAGCACAACTTTATCCAACATGAGAACACAATCTCATGACCCTCGAGCTATGGGATTTGTTAGGTCAACCAACACTCACAGCCCATCCTGAAAGGATTACCTTTACACAAGACTTGAACATGCCATGTCTGGGGTACTTTGAACATACAATGTATATTGAAACTAACCCCCTCACTTGCAAGTTTTTTGTGGTTGAGTACGTGTTGGAAGCAGATTTAATCTTGGGGCATAAACAGACTATTATTGCTGCCCAAGCACCATTGTGCTTTGCTAGCGATAGTCATCATTACCATACTGCGAAGAAGAGGATCCAACTTTAATGGATATCTATGATGCTAAACACACAAAAGGATACAAGCCTCTTCCACAAAAGCCCCTCTACACAAGGACCTACCATCTGCATCAACAACCAACTCCGATAAAGCCTCTACTCCTTCAACCCCATCCTCACCTACTACGAAGTTCGATGCCAAAGCCTCGTAATCAGCAGCTATTCCTGAAGAATTTCCCAGAGCCCAACCATCTATCTCTAACAGGGAACTCAAAGGAAAGACCTCGGAGCCTATGCATCTTCATCAACAAACTTCACCAAAGGAGACAACCACATGCTCAAAAGCCTCGTCACTCATCGACAGCCACTCCACAAGAGACTCTACCTCATCATCAACAATGCCAATGAGTCTCAAAACTGCAGCCTCAGTGCTAACCAAAGTCAAGGAGGGCCCTAAACCTTCCACATCAACCCTAAAGAAAACTCCACCAAGTCTATCACAATCACGATATCTTAATAGTATCAAAATGTGGGTGGAGAAATAGCTACTTGTAGCTCAAGGCTACTATGAAGGTGCCAATCAAATTTGGGTACCTCGACAGTCAAAACCTCTTCCTCAACAAAGCACTCGAAAGCCAAGGAAGAAGAAAAGTACTCCACATCATCACCATCCACAAAAGCCTATGCGAGTTCCTCAAAGAACTCCACCAATGCAATAAGTGTGGGTACCAAAAACATTACTGCAAGCACAAGGGTATTACCAAAGAAATACCAAAGCTTGGGTCCCCAAGCACATCACAAAGTCCCCTAAGCTTGCACAAAGAAAGCCTCAGCACCAAGCACATTGGCAAACAAATTACGGGTGCCCATAATGGTGTGATAGAGTATTTATGGTGATTCCCGCTTCAAGAGCATGTGGTAGCAAGTTAGGATGAAGTCCTAAGTATTGTACTTCATGGATATATTACGAGAGTAGTCATTGTAATAGCATTAGGCCTCTTATGAGCCTAAAGTGCCCAACTGGCCATAGTTTAAGTGAGTGTGAACACTTATGGCCATGTATATAAGTGAATTTCTCTCATAATACAAGATACTCTCCCATTGTGCAATTGAGTCTTGCTCTTGCTAATCCTCTTGCTAATCTCTCTCCCTAATGCATGCTAGTGAGTGTGTGTGAGTGAGTGAAGTGAGGTGAGAGGAGGGGCGAGGACCCGTAGTGCAATGCGGCGGTGTGACAATGCTCGTGGCGGGAGACGCGGTGGAATTGCTTCTCAAGGAGTTGTAGAGCTTGGAGACCTCGAGGGTTACAAGCTCAGCCATTGGAAAGATCCTCACGACAATTGCGGTTCACCAGGTAATCTCTTTTTGGATGTGTTTCAAGAAGGGTTAGGGTCAGTCTTAATAGTGTTCAATCTTATCCATGCAGCCATGTTTCACCAACATATACAAGAGATCAATGATGATCTAAGGTTGAGGGGCTCAAGGAGATTTTGGGCTTGCCACACCAATTACAAGCTGCCATATCATTATCGCCAGCACAAGCATAGCAGGCTATGTAGGTAGCTGCAGAGACACCTAGTAGACATTTTTGGGTGACAATTTGCTAGATGTTGTCCACGCAAAGAGGGTGACCATCACCAAAAAGGACATATTGGTTCGTCTCGTGTATGCATGAATATGAAAGGTACTCTAAGAGATGACACCAGCGTGTACATATAGTACATATTGGTTCATCTCGTGTATGCACGAATATGAAAGGTACTCTAAGAGATGACACCAGCGTGTACATATAGTACATATATTGTTACGGTAATTAATTTATTAATTGTTGGGTGCCCCAAAAAGTGAAAAGAATATCTTGGGTTAAGTTGATTGTGAGTGAATGTGATCAATGGTAACACGTGTGAGACGTGCGCCAAAAAGTGAAAAGAATATCTTGGGTTAAGTTGATTGTGAGTGAATGTGATCAATGGTAACACGTGTGAGACGTGCGCAAGCTAAGTTGATTGTGAGTGAATCCGATCAACGGTAACACATGTGAGATGTGTGGTGTGAGTAATTGTGAGTGAATCCGATCAACTCTATGACACGAAGAAAAAAGTGAGGGGAATGAAGTGGTGGGCCCCTTTTTATAGATTTCCAGGAAGGACGCGATGGTACGGGCATGTCTTCACCAGGGTACAGCCGTGGCTCCAGCAATGCATGGGTGTGTCTGCGTTGCTAGACAAGGAAATGGTTGTGTCCTCAAGAGGAGATGGGCATGTCTTCAGGTTGGTACGATCGGGGCTTCACTAGGGAATAACCGTGTCTTGAGGTTGGAACGGCCATGGCTCGAGGTGATGAGAAGGGGATGGCTCGAGGTGATGAGAAGGGTATGGCCGTGTCTTCATGTTGGTATGGCCGTGTCTTCAGGTTGGTACAGTCATGGCTTGATTTTTTTTTGTACCCGTCGGCTATGTAGCTAGCACCTCATTGTGGGTTTTGTACTGACTCCTTGCCTAGTTTGCCAGAGTTAAAAGGTGGCTTCAATTTGGTTGTGGGCGAGGTTGGTATCACCTTTGGAAGTTCAAAGGCTTCCAAGGAGGGAGCATCTAGTTGTGGGCGAGGTTGGTATCACCTTTGGAAGTTCAAAGGCTTCCAAGGAGGGAGCATCTGAGGGTGGAGAGGCAAGGGGTTGAGTGGGAGTACACCGAGGGAGTCAGAAAATAAGTTGTGGGGGGGAGTAGCCAAAGTTGAGTCTATATCATAGTTAAGGACCATAGGCCTCTATTGGAGGGGAGAGGGTTCTTCTTGAAGTTTTTGTTTCCCTTTGTCCTGTGCAGTAGTAGTGGTGGCGGAGGCCACTTTGGGCTTCCATTGAAATATGGGTACTTGTGAGATGACAGGGTAAGAATAGTGTACCTTGGGTGCTGGGGGACCCAAATTTGTCAATTACCTTTATAGAACTTATGAGCTTAAAGTAGAGGCTTGGGGATCCACCGGTAAGTCATTATTGGGCAAGGCCGAGGATGTGTCGACATTAGGAGAAATGTGGACTCAATTTTGGGCCCTGTAAGAAGTGCCAACTCAGCTTAGAGAGAGAAAATTAAAAAGGTTTAAAACATATCCAAATTTGCAATTTGGCTCATTTTTTAACTATTATAATATTTAGTTTAAATATATTAAAATATACATATTCTTTCAATGAGGTTTCATCATGAGGCGACATTCTTTATTGGATGCACGTAAAACTTGTCAGAACCAAGATTTCACAGATTTGAGGTAGTTATGCATTTGATAGATTTGAGGAAAGCTTTAATCATCACCTCGACCGTGGGGGTTTTCCTGCTAAAACTAAAAGAAAAACGTCCTTACTAATCGTGTTAATTCTTGTTTCAATTCTTTAATATGTTTTATGATGACAGAAAATACTAGCTTTGCAAATGAGAACATTAATCCAAATTTGGGGATTCCAATTAATCCACTTCAACAACACATGGCGACACTCAAATTCTCAGTTAACGGTAGTAGAAATGGTGCATGTAAAAGAACATATGATACTTACCATCTTCATGTTGTGGACATACAATTTGAGTACCAGCCTTTGAAAAGAAACAAAATAAGAGATTATTTTAATGTTATGAGCAAAAAGAGCAAAGGAGGAATAATGGAGAGCGTCATTTGGACTTATGGACCGATGGATCAATGTATCCCAAGGATCCATTTACAAATGCACCACCTCCATTTTACAACATTACAAACCTACTACATTTCACGGGTGATGGTAGACAAGGTTTGCTGGGTTATGCCCAACACTTGGAAACAAAAGCGATGGTTGCAGAATTGCTGAGGGATTTTCTACAGATAGAGACCACTGAAATAAAAAAACTAAATGGGTTGTATGCAGGGAAGCTTATGGCAAACAAAGAAATAATTCAAGACTTGGAGAAAAAGATTTATGCTTTAAGTCGAAAGGACATAGCACTAGGGCCACATAAAAGAAGAACACAACTTTGCAACATAGAGAAAATGAAAGTTGGAAGAAGTGGAGGGATGAAGAATCGAGTACAAGTTGTAAGGTAATGTTAACTCTTGTTTCATATATATTTCGCTTTTTAGATTAGGTTCTTTGTTTGAAACTAGACATAAGTAATTAGATTTGATGTTATTCTATTTTTAGATCTTTACTTCCAGATTCCAAGGTACATTCCGAAGAAGTTGGAGTGCATTACAGTCATTTAGTACCAAAAGGAATAGTGGAAGAGATGCTGTATCAAAAGAAGTTTCAAAAAATCAATGAGAAGCATGTGTCTTCTTTTATGAACAAGAACCAGCTCGATGCAACTCACGTGCAAGCAATGCTGGATGAGATTGGCATCTCTCAGAAAGCATATAGTATACTGTTTAAGGCACTAGCAGAGAAATGTCAAAGTAAGAAGCATAAAGGTTCGTTACTTCCAAAACCAATGCAAGTAAAGTCTGCATGCCAACATGTGAACTCAGAGGTGTTTGAGAAGCTTGGTTCACCAGTACATATTGAAGCAACATTCGGGTTGCTAAAGATAGAGAGGTACTCTTTAACCAGCACAATAATATTTTCTTTGATCTTGAAGCTTTGCAAAGGTATGGAGTTCAATTCTTTGAGATTAGTCAAGAAGAATGTGAAGGAGTTCTAAAAATTATTTTGAAACTGGATGAGTGTGAGATTTTAAAGAACAAAAAAATGGAGAGGGTTACTATCACTCTAATGAACATGGCCTTAGACACATCAATTACAAATGCAAGATATTTCAGTGTTCAATCGGAGAATAATATATTGCCACTTGGCCACTTGGATATTTTGAGGTATCTTCTTTATCATTGAATATGACTGTTGGAGCAGCAAGAAGCAGCCTACGGTTGCTCTATCGAGTACAGAGGCTGAGTACAGAGAGGAGCTGCTATGGCAGCATGTGAGGTAGCTTGGTTGATAAAGCTTCTTGCAGATTTGGGTCTATCAGTGGATAGACAAGTTGTCATTTTCTGTGACAACATTAGCAGTATACAGTTGGCCAGGAACCCAGTCTTTCATGCTCGTACGAAGCACATAGAGGTCCACTACCACTTCGTCAGAGAGAAGGTCTTAGTAGGAGACCTTGACCTTGTTTATGTCAGCATAGAGGATCAGGTAGCTGACATCTTCACCAAAGCATTGGGTACAGAGAAGCTCCGCAGATTCAGGGCTTCGCTTGGTGTACATGAGATGGAGTTGAGCTCGAGGGGGAGTGTTGAGATATCGAGCTCGTCTAGTGAGGCGGTGGCTCCACTGATGACCCGCCTGGGGGATAGGCCCCACACTTACACCACTGGCATGGTTGGTGAGATCATGGGAGATATGCGGCCAGTGGGATGACAGGCTGTGTGACAGCCATTCTAGAGACTGGCATAGTTATAGCGCTAGCTCATTTAGTCGGGTTCACACTATAGAGAACCCGTGTATGTATTTGGTTGAGTACCTTTCATATTGTGTGTACAATTATTCTTGTATATGGTGTGTTGAGTGTTGAGTAAAGAAGAAGAAGATTTTCAGCCTCTCACCTTGTGTGTTCTCTATTAGGGTTTTGTGAGTGTGTGTGTGTGCTTGCAAGAGCTCAAGCTCTCTTCCCCCCTGCATCTTTTCAAAGAATGCCAAGCCAGTTTTCATGGCCGAAGCAGTTTGGATGGCGAAGGATTTTGCCAAGGCCTTTGATGTCAAAGTCCCGCCAAAGCCAGCATCATCACCTTTCAAAAGGTTTTTATTCCCAGAAGGTGATTCCAACCTTCCTCCGCCTAAGAGATATCAGGGTCAAATCCAAGAATTCCGCTGCTAGCACCCCTGAAATTGTTGCGCGATGGGGATAGGGATCTTACACCAATGTTATATGTTTAATCAACAAGATCGACAAAGTCCACATAAATCAAATTCTTATAGTATGAAAAATCTTCGGGTCTATTACATGTTGATTTTCATCACCCTTAAGCATGGATCTTGTCCACAAAGGGATCGTGGACTTACTGTCTTCATGCACAGTAGGTGCCAAAAATTTACCCATATTTGCCAAACCAAGAGGGTCGGCAATTGTTGTAGCCTCCTCCTCAAGGAAATTGGGTTTCATATGTCCTAGCTTCATCGAACATCTTCTTTAATATCTCCTTGGCCAGGCAGGTACTCAGAGTCCTGGACTGCAGAATCAGCTAGTAGATAATTGTCAACTCCTTTCTCTATCCAGCCCATGTCTGCTTCACTAAAATTTTCTAAGGAAACCAAGCAATAGTCTTCACGAATATTGAAATGTTGCATAATGTCTGTTATAATAATACATAATTAGCTTGGGCTACCATAGTAAAGCTGGGCAAGGAAGGTAGTGACAAGTCCCCCTGTTCATTCTCATTAGATTGACTATCTTCCAATGAAATAGGTACTACATCGAAGGGGATAAGGGATGCATTAGCCTCAAAGGTTTCCTTTTTGGCCTTTGCCCTCTCCTCTGCTGGGTCTATAGCCACCTCCTCAACCCCATTATCCTCAATTGGCACTTGAGTGCTTGCCAAAGTCACTGTCTCGGGCTCTGAGTCCTCAATAAGAAGATGCAAAAAACAAAGAAAACCATAACTAAATTGGAGCAGGAGACACTTCTTTGAGTGTATTGGGCATTTCTCCTGGGCATTTCTCCTCTACTCTATTGCTGCAGCTGGGAATCTTTTCAAGACAACGGCTAAGCCTCCTCTTCATGACTTTGTCTGTTGCAAAATCATATGGATGAACATATCGTTCACCATCGAACATAACGATATTGGCAGAAACAGTGTCTTCATACTCCTGCACGGTCACCGAGAACAATCCAACAAGAAATAGTGACATTCTCAAGAGAGTTCCTTGTTGAACATTGAAGACAACTCATGCAAACGCTCGTGGGCTTGTGCATTGTACAAGAATATAAACAACTTTTCTGCACAAGACTCTTCTGCCTCGTCATCCAATTCGTAGACAATGTCCAATTCTTTCGAAGACATGCGTAAAAAAACATTTCAGTCAATTAGAATATGCATGCTTATTATACATGGGGTCAATACGTGGTGATAAGGAGATTTGGATATACACATGCAAGCCCCCTGTCGCTTGGTACTAGCACCAAAAAAGAGGGGTCAGTACCAAGCGGTAAAGGGCTTACGCAAAATTCACGAGCACATCACCGCTTGGTACTGACCCCTAAATTTAAAGAGACTTAAAGGGGTCAATAAGTGTTTTTTTGAGATGAAGTCTTTATATATTAAATAAAAAACATACAATCGGCATATTTTGTATTTTAGTTGTATTTTGTAAGCTGAAATAGTCTGTCTTCCAGGCCTAAAAATTGATGGCCTACCCTAACCTTCAACGTGAAAGCCTATAAACTTACTTGGCCTGCTTTAGTGGAGGGGGCTCAAACCGGCTCGCCCCCCCACCTCATCGTGTGTGTGTGTGTGTGTGTGTGTGTTCCTTTTGAGTGTTTTTGAGAGAGAGAGAGAGAGAGCGAGAGGGAGGGAGGGAGGGAGGGAGGGAGAGAGAGAGAGAGACGCGCATACCTGCATAAAAAATTGAAAGCTTCAGTTTTCCAAGACGAAGGGGCGATGGCGTTGGTGATGCAGAGGGACGACAACGCAGGTAACTCAACGCAAATGGGTGTCTCAGTTTATCACAGAGCCGGTTAGCTTTGAGGATTTCCTATTAGACTTAAACCTAGAAGGATTTTAACTTGCAAAGAAAATATATGAAATAGTGTAAATTTCTAAAAATGTATGTTCCAAATTGCTTGATTTGCTGGTTTGAGAAGAGTCCAATGGGAATTTGGGTACGTTTCTTAAAAATATTTTCCCCAAACACTAATCCCAAGGGAGATTTTGGACGTTATCGACTCGTACCACACGAGGAGATTTGGGACGTTATCGACTCATACCACTCATACGGACATTTAAAAGGTCGGACGCATTAATGACGCGTCAATATGGTATGTACTATGTGCTCACTCCTCTCCTTTCTTGCATGTGTTTATTTTTTTCCCTCTGAGTCTCTGACAAAATAGCAAGAGCCAAACGCCATCGCTGCTACATCCATTGTCCTCTGAGTCTCCGACTACATTAGCCTCCTCAATGCCACCCAAACTAAGCCAAACACCATCGGCCTCTACATCCATTGTAGGTATTTCATAGTTCTTTCAGACCCTCTATTAATGTTTTGCTGTCTGTTTTGTGAATGTTGATAATAGTGTCTGTACAAAGCGCTCGGGGTTTCATTGGGATCCTTCTGGTCCCATATCGCTTAATACTGACCCCCTTGGCTCACGTTGCCCATGGGTCTAGTACCAAGCGATTAGCAAGTCTCTTGGTACTAACCCTCTTGTGGAATGTTGCCCCCACGGGTTGAAACCCGGCAGGCACAAACCCTACACAACAATGTTGGTCATGGGGTCAATATAAAGTGATTAATAGGCCTGCGAATTTCTGTTTAATCGATTCTTGCTTGGTATCGACCCCGCTGTGATATCTTGTGGTCATGGGGTCAGTACCAAGCGATTCAAAGGCCTATGGGTTTTGTCTATGCATATCGCTTGGTATGGACCCCACTGTGATAACGTTGGTCATGGGGTCAATACCAAGCGATTCTAAGCCCTCTCTGGACTCATTTTTGTTTCATATCGCTTGGTACTGACCCCATTGTCATAATGTTTTTCATGGGGTCAGTACCAAGCAATCCAAAGGCCTCTGGAATTCTGTCTACTTTATATCGCTTGGTACCGACCCCACTATGATAACGTTGGTCATGGGGTAAGTACCACGCGATTCTAAGCCCTCTGGACTCCTATTTATTTCATATCTCTTGGTACCGACCCCACTATGATAACGTTGGTCATGGGGTTAGTACCAAGCGACTCGAAGCCCTCTAGAGTCCTGTTTTTTTTATATCGCTTGGTAGCGACCCATTGTCATAATGTTTTTCATGAGGTCAGTACCAAGCAATTCAAAGGCCTCCAAAATCCTGTTATATCGCCTGGTAGCGACCCCACTATGATAACGTTCGTCATGGGGTCAGTACCAAGCAATTCAAAGCCCTCTGGACTCCTGTTTGTTTTATATCACTTGGTACCGACCCCACTGTGATAACGTTGGTCATGGGGTCAGTACCAAGCGATTCGAAGCCCTCTGGAGTCTTGTTTGTTTTATATCGCTTTTGGTAGCGACCCATTGTCATAATGTTTTTCACGAGGTCAGTACCAAGCGATTCAAAGGCCTCCGAAATCCTGTCTGCTTTATATCACTTGGTAGCGACCCCACTGTGATAACGTTCGTCATGGGGTCAGTACCAAGCGATTCAAAGCCCTCTGGACTCCTGTTTGTTTCATATCGCTTGGTACCGACCCCACTGTGATAACGTTGGTCATGGGGTCAGTATACCAAGCAATTCGAAGTCCTCTGGAGTCATGTTTATTTTATATCGCTTGGTAGTGACCCATTGTCATAATGTTTTTCATGGGGTCAGTACTAAGCAATTCAAAGGCCTCTGGAGTCCTGTTTGTTTTATATCGCTTGTTAGTGACCCATTGTCATAATGTTTTTCATGGGGTCAATACCAAGCGATTCAAGGGCCTCCGAAATCCTGTCTACTTTATATCGCTTGGTACTGACCCCATTGTGATAACGTTGGTCATGAGGTCGGTAACAAGCGATTCTAAGCCCTCTGGACTCTTGTTTATTTCATATCGCTTGGTTCTGACCCCATTGTCATAAGGTTTTTCGTGGGGTCAATACCAAGCAATTCAAAGCCCTCTGAAGTCCTGTTTGTTTTATATCGCTTGGTGGCGAACCCATTGTCATAATGTTTTTCATGGGGTCAGTACCAAGCGATTCAAAGGCCTCCGGAATCTTGTCTGCTTTATATCGCTTGGTACCAACCCCAGTGTGATAATGTTGGTCATGGGGTTAGTACCAAGCGATACAATGTACTTTGGAATCCTATTTGTGTTATATCGCTTGGTACTGACTTTTTTAAATGCGTTTCTCATCACGCTTTGTTTATTTGTTAGATGGCTCGTACTAGGGCAAGTGCTCAGAGTCTTGAAAGACCTACCGAGTCACTACAATGCAGGAAGGCAGAACAAGGAGGTATCAAGCTCACAGCGCAGTTTTGCAGGAGCTTCGTCGCATTGAGCGACACATGCAGCCTACAATATCCAGGCTCCCTTTATAGAGGATTGTGCATGAAATTTGTGAGCAATGGAGTATTGGCATGCGGTGGCCAGCATCTGCATTATTATGTCTTCAAGAAATCACTGAGGACTGGATCATCAAGTTTTTTGAAGATGCTTACTTTCTCGCCGCTCATGCCCATAGGCTGACAATAATGCTCAGGGATTTTGATACCCTTCGTCGACTACGGTACAGATATACGACCAAATGCTTGTTCCTATTTCTGTAAGTGATCCTCGAATGCAGCATATCCTTAGAGTTCTCCCCCTCCATCCTTGTACAAGGCCATCTGAGAGCTCCCGTGCTCCATGCCAGGGACACCCGTTCGTAGAGTAGGTTAAGACTAGAACACCCAGTGATGATGCCCCTCAAGTAGAACCTCACACACAACTAGAATCGAAGGCACAACCACAACCGGAGGACCAACCACAACTAGAGGCCACATCCCTCCGCTCTAAAGTTGAATTTGTTACAGAAGAAGAAGATGTAGACAAGATAGAGAGGGAATTAAGTCTAATTGAAGCAGAGAATATCAGAGAATTGAGAGTTTTGGAGGTTGCTGCGCCAGTTAGGCGGCATTTTCACTTCGGGGCCAAATACTTGTCAAGCGTCTAGATGGATTCGATTTAAGTGTTTTGAGGAATGACACAATGGAAATCACAAATAACATTGTCAATATTTTACTATGGTATGTATAGTATATATAATGCATGATGTATATAGTATGATGCATGACTGAGCTATAAGTACCAGTGGACTAATTCTTTGTTCTTTTCATTGTTGCCTTTAGGTATTGTATATTACTACTACTAGAAGAGGTTCAAAACTGTACATATAATGTGGATCCTCTCATTTTCACCGCATTACAAAATGATAGTTCATCATTTTTTAGCCTTATGTCGTGGTTTGAACTAGTGAACCTCGATTTGGCAAGACTTATTTTCACGGCTTACCATGAAGAGTGAGTTTCATGTTAAGTTTTAAATTGACATCAAATATTTGGTAATCTTTATGTTTTTTCTTTAATAACACATATGTCCTCTTTGTTTTTTTCAGCCAACACTAGAGTTTGCTTTTGTACGACATTGAGCAAAACACGTGTTATTTTGCAAACTCCGTTCAACAATATCATGGCCACATTAGAGAGTAAGTCCCTATTGACATTTCCCTCTTCCACAAGCATGTAGATTTATTTAAGCAAGATATGCTGATGCTTGTTTTTTGACCTCTCAGATGTGCTCAAAAATTTGTATATGCATTGGAACAGCTCTTAATGGAGCCGAACCTTGTAAAAAACATGACATATCGTAGGATAAGGGTGCCATTCTAGCCCAGAGATGTCAGCTGTGGATGGAGGATGGCCCTAAATGCCTACCTTTTAATAAAGAAAATTTTTGATATTCCTGATGTAAGTGATGTTTGTAACGTAGACTTGCATAATCTAACGTAGCTATAATTTCCCTAACAAAGCTTTTCTCTGTGTACAGGAAATAATTCTGAACAAATATGCTCCCTTGCACATAAAACAGTTCAAGACCAAAGCTTTACAAAGAATTATTTGGCTATCCATGATCGTGCAAAAGAAGAGATCAAGAGGGCAGACGAATTTGCAAGGGAAGCTGCACAGAGAGTATGTCAGCACGAGACGAGGAGCGACAAAGACAAGTCAAAGCACATGTGGCTACCCTCGTGGATGTATGGATGTGGATGTGGATGTATGGAAGTATGTATGTGGATGTGAATGTATGAATGAGGACTAATGATGCTGATCGACATCAGCATCATTAGACTTTTATTTACATTTTTAACATTAACATTAATTCTGTAAGAGACCTGACATTGTTTTGTAAGAAAAAAATCTTTCATATATTAAATTGCTTTTGGAGTTACAATGTTTTGATTGTCATCATTCAATGACTAATCAAGTGAATAGTATGAGAGACAGATTCTTTGTAGAAAGTCATTTTCTCTTTTTGCCTTGGCACCTGTAAAAAAAGGGTTTTGTTAGTGGTATCTTACATAATGTTCTGCACATAGCATACTAAATGGTGAATGTAAATATAAATGGTTTACCTTTTTAGTATCTATTATAAATGTATAATCTTTTGGCAATTGTTCAATCTCCTCGTATGTAAGGTCTTCTCTAATTTGAGAAAGAGATGTTTTAGATAGTTTGTTCAGCATTGTAAGAAATTGCCCTTCCAAATATATCTCCATTACTAGAGGCATATTCTCGAGATCTGACTCCAAATCTTGATCTAATGGAACAAGGTTGCCATTAACATAATGATATCTGGTGTAGTGAAAAGTTGCAATGAAGTTTTGAGAGCCAATAATGTACTTGCAAACTATTGACTTCTCCTCCAAAACAGAAATGATGCCTTCTGTCTTTCTCCTGTCCCAACCATTGTCCAAAAAGTCCAGTGCCTTACTACTTGACTTGCAAATAAACATTGTTGAAGTATTTCTTATTTCTTCATCAAAGAAAAAGTCAACAAACACTTCGATAGGCATAAAAATAGTAAGCTTGACATTCTTTGTTGTAACAGATGCCTTAAGAGACTTCTGTATGTCGTGATACAACCTGATCCCATAACTTTCACTAGTTTGTGAAGTTGGAAATGGCCAATCTTTGCTTCCAAATAATGGGAGAGGTAATGGAGTCAAACGACCCCATTCAGAAGACATGTTTGGTTCAAGTACTGCATATCATAGAAAAATATGCCATGGTCTGCAAGATCTCTATGAGTTCTTCCTTTGTAAATTCATTCTCCTACATATGCATGGAAAGCGTCAAAAATCCCACTTATACTCTCCACTAGTTTGCCAGTCTATCAATTAGAAACAACAATTAGACACTTTTAAAACAATAAGGAGATAGGATTGAATGGATAAACAACTGCATAATAACAATTAAACAGTTTTAAAACAAAAGAAGCTTTGACTGAGATACTACTCACAGTTGGGGACGATATCGTAGAAGACCAAGAGGAAATTTTTTCACCCTCAAGTCTACATGCTGGAAAACATGTTGTATTAGTACATCTGTCACACACTTGCTAGATTCACATACCTTGAACTCTTTAATTTGTCCCTTGAATGGCTCCACAAATTCATTAGCATTTCTCCTCTTCCTCTTCCTTCTCTGTAAAAGTACCTAGCTCCTCCTGATTGTAATTATAGATGGTATCCATGTCCCATCGTGCGTATTATAACTATTGAATATAGTAATAGCTGAAATGCTAGAATGAGGCTACAGGTTGCCATTTTGTGTAGCAAAAGACACACAGAAGAAGAAGATGAGAGCTTAATTTGGAGGAGACTTAGAAAAAGAAAGAACGACTATGTTGGAGACGAAGAAGATCAAAGCTAGTTTTGGGGGGAAATTGAGAGATTCTCTATCATTAACTACCACTATCTTTTAGCTTACGTGCAAAGATTCGGTAGTATTATTTTATTATTATTTTAAATTGAGTAAATTTTATTTCAAGATGCATTTAGAGCATAATTTTACACTATTTACTTGAATGCTTGCTTTAAAATGCCGAATTTCTCCGTTACGGAAGCCTCTTCCTCATTGCTTGAGCGCCACTCTCTCTTTAAAACTAAAAGACCCAAAAATGAGCCCACATTTCTCCTAATTCCTTGGGGAGTGTTTGGGCCGACAATTGTCCCCTGTACCTCTTGTGGGCTTGTAGTTGCCAAATGGGTTGCCATCGAGAGGGATGAGGAGCTGGTTTTGCCAGTGTGTGAGTTTGGGAGGTGGATCGGGAAGGGATCCACATAGTTGTGGCACCTTCATAATATCTCTGGGCCGCGAGAAGCTTCTTAGGTACCCACTGGGGAAAGTGCTTGCCCTGTGTACATCGGTTAGACTTATTAGTAGGGTTAGTGTTGTGAGTGAGATTAGTCTTGTGAGGGAGGTCAGCGGAGGTGGCATCGGTGATCTAGGGTTGGACGACTGCAAAGTTGGGTGTTGATGAGGGTGTGAAAGGCAATCGGGTGTTCAAATTGGGAAGAGGACTCCTTTTAAGCAGCATGGATATGTATTAGTCAGAGGGTGAAGTAATAGTGGTGAGGGGGGGAGGTCGGTTATCAACTTGGAATAAGTGATCAGACGGAACAGGTTCCTCTTCTGTCATTAGGACAATAACTTGGCTAGAGGCCAGTTGTTGTTACAGGGTGGCAGTCCTTGCATCCCAATCAATGTTGCAGTGATTGTGTCCCATCCATCCTCGTCTCCGAGAAGAATTTCTTCACACATGGTTCCTATACGCATCACATAAAACTTCTCTTCCAAGGGATTATTGCCAATGTGGAATAAGGTTGTGATGGTGCCTAAACATTGAACTGACGGTGAGGCCACTGTTGTGACTGTGGTGGTTGGGGTGTCTTTTAATGGGAGCCATGTGTCATAGGACATTAAGTTGTGATTAGCCCCTATATTGACAAGAGCCAATTTTTGGGTGAAACTTGTCAGGGTGGTCATTCCTAACTACAAACGAGTAGGTTTCACCTCCCAGTCTTCTTCTTTGAGGTCTACTACTTGGGCCATGTTTATCACTATGTTTTTGCCCCGAAGTTTGGCTTGCCACTCTTTGGCATGTTTCTTTTTTCATCTCTTCACGCTATGTTTTTCGTTGTTGTTTTTTTGTCATGAATGTCCCTTGCTCTGGTTTCAGTGAGTGGGCCATAATAGTATTTCAGTTTGCTACCGTTGAAATATCGTGTCATCTTGACACCGTCGAGCGTTTCTTTGTGCATTACATCTTGCGGGGTTATCTCAATGACTAGGAAAGGTCCTGAGCCTCTAAGTTTGAGTTTCTTTTTGTGGTTTTTTGTGCTATGGTGGAGGACCATGTCGCCCTCGTTTTTTGTGCTATGGTGGAGGACCATGTCGCCCTCGTTCATTTGTTTGTCCTTAAGTTAGTCATAAAACCATTGTTTACACCTCAGTTTTTCTACAATCATACTATATACAATGAGGAGGTGTGTTTCATTAAGCTTTTCTAGCTCGAACAAGCAACAGCCGGAGGACATTGCTTGTGAGTTTTTTCTTTACTGCAATTCGTTAACTGGGGACCAAGAACTCCATAGGTATTAATGCTTCAGTACCATAGGTTAAACTAAAGGGTGCTACATTAGATGTTCAATAGGCCCAAAGTGTAGCAAGAAATTTTTGTTCCCAATCATTGTGGGCTGGCCTCAACTGTTTTGGTTAAAATGGCACAAAGGACTTTATTTGTGCTCTATGCTTAGCCATTGGCTTGGGGGTAGTAAGGAGAAGATTTCCTTTTAGTGATGACTAGGAATTCTTGTAAGAGGAATTTTATCACCTCATTAATGAAGTGTGTGCCATTGTTGCTCACAATCTCAAGAGGACATCCAAAAGCGAGTGATCATTGATTCATACACGAATTTGGCAGTGGATCTTGCTTCAGCCTTGTGGGTAGCCTTGACCCATTTCATGCAATAATCCATAGCTACGATGATGTATCGAGCTTGAGTGTATCGAGCCGTTGGACTAATGGGTCTGATCAATGCCCCATTTTTTAAACGGTTGCAAGGACACAACGGGGTTCAGGGGCATGCTATCCTTAAAGCATGGAATTACTGCCGCTCCTCTTGGCAATCGTCGCACTGTTTGACATATATAGTTGCGTTTGCATCAAGGTGGGCCACCATAGCCCTATCATGAGGACTTTGCAAGTAGTGATATCTGTTGCAAAGTGCCCCCCAGCATAGGCGGAGTGAGCTTGTTCTAAAAGAAAGACATACTCGTCTTCTCGGACACATCATCTGATAATTATGTTCTTCCCCTACCCGTAGAGTTGGCTTGCAAATCAATTAGTAGGGGGACACCTTTTTAATGTGGCGCCTTTCTCAGTCTTTGTTGAGGAGTGGGTTGATAGGTAGGCCATTGGCCATGAAGTGTGAAACCTCCTCTCTCCATTCAGGAATTAAGCATAATTAGAACAAGGCGACATCAGGTAAATCGTCATTGACTCCCACCGGCGGCTCGCCATGGGAATGCGTGACATGTAGTCTGCCAAGACATGTTGTGAGCCCTTATGCACTGTGATATTGACGTCGAACTCAAGCAAGATCAACAACCATCTAGTGATCCTTCTGGTTGTGCAGGGTTTATTTACTAGATAGAGAAGAGATTGATGGTCTACAAAGAAGATAAATTTGGTTGCCAGAAGATAACGATAAAACTTTTTGACCATGTAAACCATTGCTAACCCTTCCCTCTCAGTTGTGGTATAGTTGCGTTCTGCCTCGTTGAGTTAGCGAGGACTGGTAAAGCTAATAGGGACATCCATCATGTCGTCACTGGGTTGAGCCAGCACACACCCAACTGCAAAGGCAGAGGCGTCAATGTGGACATGAAATATGATGTCCTAGTTGGGGGACCTCAAAATGGGAGCACTTGCCAAGGCTTTCTTTAGGGTGTTATATGCCTGTTTTGACATTCCTCTGTCCACTCAAAGAGGACTAGAAGTCTGTAAAGGGGGTGAGATATATTGGCGTACATGAAAATGAAACACCAATAGTAGTACCCAACGTGTCCCATGAAGTGCTGGACTCCTTTAAAGTTGGTTGGTGGTGGAAACTCAAGGATAAGCCGCACCTTACTATCACATTAGTGGAGATTCCTTGTTTTGAGACAATATGTCCTAGGATGACTCCATGCCAAACCCAAATTGGCATTTGAGAGGGTTCCAGGAGATACGGTAGAGCCTACATCTCTCTAGCACCTTCCGTAATCATTCGAAGTGTGATTTTCACGTGGAATTGACACAGTGGTCATCCATGAAGACTTCAAGGAATTTTTAGAGATACTCCTTGTAGGCTGTGCACATTAGATGTTGGAAGGTATGGGGGGCATTGGTTAGCCCAAAGGGCATAACATGGTAGGCATAAGTTCCCCGTTTGGTTGCAAAGGCTATTTTGTGTTGATCTTTTGGATCGATCACACTTGGTTATATCCAAAGAATCCATTGAGGAAGCTGTAGGCTTCCTTCCCTGCAACTCTCTTGAGCACGTGCTCTGTGAAGGGCAAAGGATAGTGATCCCTTATAGTGGCAGCATTGACCTTTTTGAGGTCCACACACACTCGCACCTTTCCATTCTTCTTGAGCACTATAAGTATGGGTGAGACCCATTCTGTGTGTTTTATTTCATAGATGAATGTGACGTTTATGAGTGGATCAATTTCTTCCCGGACCATCTTGGAGTTATTTGGATTCATGGGGTAAGCTCTCTGCTTGACCGGTCTCGCTCCATCTACCATAGGAATGGTACATTTGACCACTTTAGAAGGTACACTCTTCAATTTGTGTACTTCCAGGCAAAACAATTTAGTGAGGATAGCAATTAAATCCTTCTCTTCTTTGGTCGAGAGGCCATCCCCTATGTAGATAGGCCTCAGGTCTTCGCCCGGGCCTGCCAGGTTAACTTCTTTCACCTTGGTTGGACCATCATATGAGGTCCCTGGCTCTCCATTGTGGGTCCTTTGGGCCGAGTCATATTGCACGAAACGATTGGCCATCTTAAAGGTTCTAAAGTGTTTGGGGACTTGTTTAGTCTCCTCTGCTTTCTTCTTCTATCAAATTTTTAGCTTCTTTCTCTACAAGTGCTAACTTCTTATTGAGTGCTTTGTGCACAAAGAGCAGTAAATATTTTGGGATTCGGGTTGGGGGTTAACAGGTTTCTTTGGTTTGGGGGTGGTCATGTGGACCAAGAGGGAGTCATTGGTAAACTCCTTGTGCCAAACGTAGGGAAGACATAGTTCTCTTGTTCGGGAAACCCATCGGGTTTGTGAGTTCTATGTGAGTTTTTCCCCATAATGGTTCCTCATTATTAGCCTTTTCAGGCTCATGAGTGGTGACTTGAAGCAAGTATGTGGTGCTAAGCATGTAGAGAGACGTAATCTCTTGCCCATCGGGCTATCGTAAACCGGGTTCGTGTGTGCCTTAGAAGTATGTCCAAGAAGGTAGCAAGGATATGCATCTAATTCTCAGAGTCTTTCGGCTCCAAGAGGGGTGCACATTCCTCGCTATCCTTTTCCTCATTAATTGTTTTGTGGTGGTAGGTTTGGCATAGGTGGATTGCAGTGGACCGTGTTGTTGTTAACCGAGTCCTCTACAAATGGTCGACCGCTCATGGGATGGACCTTCCAAGTGCACAATTTGATCTTGATTGTTTGGTCCTTTTTCCGAATATAGATGTGGTATGTATCCCAATCATGGATCATTTTTGTCTCCCTCATAAAGGGTCATCCAAGGATGCAATCATACGAAACTGGCTTGGCCAAAATTCACCACCACGAAGGTGTAGGGGAAAAAGGTCCCATGGATCTTGATCGTTAAATCCTTCAAGAGAGACCTATGGGCCTAACGGTGGCTCCATCAGCTAGTTTCACCAATAAGGTTGTGTCATGCATGGTAGGTGCTCTCCTCATTTTTCCTAACATTGCTTGGTGACAATGCTTTCTCCTACCCCTCCATCCAGGATGGCGATGATCTAGAGGCCATCGAAGGTTATGGTGGGTAGTGCCACATTGAGCTCATCACCTTCAAAATATTGTCTTAGTTTGTTGACTCAAACAGTGGGGGTGCCAGTGATCCCATGAGGTTTAATGAGTTCCTCATCCTTTGTCTCATTAAAGCTATCTAGCTCTATAGACTCTTACATCCCTTCTCCAAGGCGTCTCTCCATCCAATCTTTTAGATCCTTCCATAAGCTTGGACTACCTTGGAGTAAGGTGCCAATGGGAATTTGGATCTGAGAAGAGAGGAAGGAAGAGAGACCTGCAATGTCTCTAGGAAAACAGGTGCGGTTTCGTAAAGAGGTGGATCACATGTGCTTGTCCTTAAGCTCTTGCATGTATAGGGTATTGGGATTTGGAATTCTACGTCCATCCTTTTGAGGCAGTTGTCCCCTAAGTTTTTAATATATTTGGCTACTATGTTGCTCTCGTGGGGGGTATCTACAGCGTTGGGTGCTGCTACTTAAGTGAGTCTATGAGGGGGTGCTTGGTCTTGGAATTCTCTGGTATGCACTTGAGCTTCCTCACTAGCTTGCATGTTGGAAACCGAGGGACATGGATCAAGGTATGTCATTGGAGGCTCATCCTCTAGTTGAGCTTGGTAGTCCCAGACCAACTCTTGGGCTGCCTTTAGCCTCTCCTTTTCCTCAATGGGATTAGGGTATTCAGCTAACTTCTTGGGAAGTTGGTTAGGATCAATTGGTTCAATGGCATGGGGGGCTAAAGGTAGTAGTTTCTTCTCTTCAAAGGAAGAGATTTGCATGGGTGGTTGTGCCGTCTTTCGAACCACTTTTTATGACTACCCGGCTATCCCCTTTACCAATTTTTATTGCCTTCTTTCACGTGCATCTAGTTGCACGCGCTTGTTTCGGGACATTCCTTTGAGATGAATTTTTTGCATGTCCCTGGTTTTGCAAGGTCAATGCCTCTGCGAGCTGTGGCCCTTCATTTATTATGTAATTTGGTCACTACGTTGAGAGGGACCGTATGGATGAAGCCGTCTCTTACACTCAGCAAGTTAATACTGGTGTTGGGATTGGATTCACGAGCTTATTCTGTTGTGCCTACTCTCAATGGATAGTCCTTGTTTGTACATGTGGTCGATTTTGCACCTGATCCATAAAGGGGTTAGGGTGGAAGCACCTATGGGAGTACTTGCCATCCCTTTTTTGATTGGACACTCAACTACTCTGTGAGGTCCTGCACAATGATAGCATTGCACAGGTGATCATTTAGCCACAATGTTCATGTCCCATCCCCATGGATTTGGGGTGGCTAAGTATATAGGGTACATCTGGTAACCCTCCATCACATAGTGGCTTAAAATCTGGGAGGGTGGATTGTTCGATTCAAGAGGCTTGAAGGTGGATCCTTCAGCGACTTCCCCCTCATCACTTTCTTTGAAAATTTTCATCAATGTTAGCTAACGAATAGGGGTGACTCGAGGTAATGGGGGTTGAGGTGGAAGTACAGGGGGTGATAAGTGTTACGGTAATTAATTTATTATTGGGTGCTCCAATAAGTAAAAAGAATATCTTGGGTAACCCAAGTGTGATTAATTTGGTTGGTGAGTGAATCCAACCAACTGTAATTTATTATTAGGTGACCCAATAAGTAAAAAGAATATCCTGGGTGACCCAAGTGTGATTAATTTGGTTGTGAGTATCCAACCAACTGTGATATGTGCGACGCATGTAAGAAATGTGTGAGTTTGGTTGTGAGTGAATCCAACCAACTGTGACACGTGTGAGTTTGGTTGTGAGTGAGTCCAACCAACTGTGACACGTGTGAGTTTGGTCGTGAGTGAATCCAAACAACTCTTTTGAATTAATGAGGGTGACCCTAGTTGGTTGTGAGTGAGTCCAACCAACTGTGACACGTGTGAAACGTGTGGTATACTTTGTGAATATATGTGACGTGTATGAAAACATGTATGAAAACATTGTGAGTGAATCCAATGTAGGAGTTTGATTGTGAGTGAGTCCGATTAACTCTAAGACACGTGTGAAGGTTTTATGAATTTGATTTCGTGAGTGAATTCGATCAACTCTAAGGCACGTGTGATACGTGTGAGGATATGTGAGAGTGAATCCACTTAAATACATAATGACATACTTTGTGAATACGTGTGACGTGTATGAAAACATTGTGAGTGAATCCAATGTGAGAACAATTAATGTCTTTGATCACCCGTGTGTGCTAATAGTTACAAACGAGGACGGTTGTCTTCTCAAACGGGAGGACTATCACGGGAGTGAGATTTTTCTAGAATATTTTATCATGGGAGTAAATCCAATTAATTATGTGTGATGCATGGTTCATGTGTATCGCATGGTAATGAATGATTTTCATTTGTTAGAATTATTTTTGTGAATGATTCCAAAGTAATTGTGATCTAACATTGTGGATTATGTTGAGTATAGATCATGAGTTCGAGACAACCAAGGTGGACATTGGATGAGATTATCTAGCCAAGCACATGTGTGCTAAATATTTAATTTTGTATGGTTTGGCTCATTGTACATATGTTGGGCAAGGTTTATTTTTTATAAGATGCTTTAAAAGCATTGGACTAAGGTTCAATTTTGTAAAAGCCCAATTTTGGAAAAAGCTATGTTATGAATAAGTAAAAAGAATATCTTGGGTGACCCAAGTGTGATTAATTTGGTTGTGAGTGAATCCAACCAATTGTGACATGTGTGATGCATGTAAGAAATGTGTGAGTTTGGTTGTGAGTGAATCCAATCATCTCTTTTGAATTAATGAGGGTGACCCTAGTTGGTTGTGAGTGAGTCCAACCAGCTGTGAGACACGTGTGAAACATGTGGTATACTTTGTGAATACGTGTGATACGTATGAAAACATTGTGAGTGAATCCAATATAGGAGTTTGATTGTGAGTGAGTCCGTTCAACTCTAAGACACGTGTGACGCATGTAAAGGTTTTGTGAATTTGATCGTGAGTAAATCCGATCAACTCTAAGCACGTGTGATGCGTGTGAGGATATGTGGGAGTGAATTCACTTAAATACATAATGACATACTTTGTGAATACGTGTGACACGTATGAAAACATTGTGATGGACTCCAATGTGGGAACAAGTAATGCGTTTGATCACCCGTGTGTGCTAATAGTTACAACCGTGGATGGTTGTCTTCTCAAACGGGAAGACTATCACGGGAGTGAGATTTTTCCAGAATATTTTATCATGGGAGTGAATCCAATTAATTATGTGTGATGCATGGTTCATATGTGAAGCATGGTCGTGAATGTTTTCCATTTGTTTTGTGATCTAACATTGTGGATTATGTTGAGTATAGATCATGAGTTCGAGACAACCAAGGTGGACATTGGACGAGATTATCTAGCCAAGCACATGTGTACTAAATATTTAATTTTATATGGTTTGGCCCATTGTACATATGTTGGGCAAGGTTTATTTTTTATAAGATGCTTTAAAATCATTGGACTAAGGTTTAATTTTGTAAAAGCCCAATTTTGGAAAAAGCTATGCTATTTATGACTCCAAGGGCTAAATTTATTAATATGATTTAAATATCGCGTGTGGGAGTGGAGCCACACAAGTAGGGGGGAGATTGCACCGAGTCTTGTGTTCTTTGATCTTTCATGCTCTTGATTTTTGCTATGATGTTATGGTTAATTTCTTTTATTATTTAATTTTGTGGAATAATCTAATCTCCATGTACCATGATCCTGTAACAATAAGGGCATCTCTGGTACCCTAAGGATTTCTCTCTGGGCCACTTCCTGGCTTGGTTGAGGTGCATTATGAAGTGAAGGTGCTGGCAAGGCCAACGGTTGCCTTGGGTTTGCTGGCAGGGCTCGAGCTTGAGTAGCTCTTTGTTGATAGCAATTTGAAATTTCATGACTGCCCCATCTTTGGCAGTATGTGCAGTAGAGGGTGGGACGGGGTCATATGTGGACACTCCGTGCTAGTATGGTTAGCTCAACAAATTAGGCACTACACTAGTTCCCTCTTGGAGTAGAGATGGGGTTGACCGACGATCCGGTTCTCCAGTGTTGGGTCATTTGCTGCATTAATGCCGCGGCCATCTGTTCAACCTGTTTTCCTGATGTGAAATCCTTGCTTTTTCCATCAAATCTTGTGCTGGTTGTTTTAAAGGAAGCCTCTGATGTGCCCTCATGCAGCTCTCGAGAACGTTTTCCCTTGAAATTATCCTTGAAGTCCATGGCACTCTTGCTTAAAGGAGGTATGAGCTAGAGCATACAAGGAATTATGTAGGGGTACATCGTCAAGGCCTTCAAGGAATCTCCCGATCAGCCTTTCGTCAAATAACTTGTCTCTAGCATTACAATGGGAATGGAGATACCTTACCCTCTTGATGAGGTCTCGGATGGTTTTGCCATCCCTTTTTTTTAGTGTGATTGCTCAACTGGACTCCATTGGGTTCCTTGGCAGGAGTATCCAACTTTGAAGGCCTCTTTCAAGGCTTCAAAGGTGGCCTTATCCTTTGTCTTCAGGGATCTAATAAACCATTGGCTAGCTTTGCCATCTAGGGTGAGGCCAAAGGTACTCACCTTGACTTGATCGTCCACGTGGCCGAATGCTTCACAGATCTGATTAAACATCTCTAAGTGTGGTATGGGATCTCCAGTTCCATCAAATTTGGTAATCAGCTTAGAGATGTTTGCGGGTTTGTTTCTCTCCTATCTGGGCCCTTGTGTAGGTTGAGCTAGTGTTGGGGGTGTGATTTTGGTAGCTACCTCCCTCCTTGTTTCCATGGCTATCCTCAACATTTTAGGGGTTAGCCCTGCCATGGTTGTATAGCGGGTGTTGGTTAGGGTCAGATAGGTGGGGGAGCTAGGCCGGGTGGATAATTGGGGGTCCTTGTCTCAAAGGAGGACTGGTCTATGCTTCATATAGTCCCATATAGTATCCTGGGTATGCCCTATGAGGCGGGTACTACTGGTACATTGGTGCCCCAGGTTGATATGATTGGGCCGAGTAGGCTCTCTCTCTCCGATAGGACGTCTCGGGTCCTTGGAGAGCTGGTTCCTGATCTAGGTTTAGCACTGGCCTCTGGTCTTGTATGAATTGGCCATTCCCATTGGCACGCATGGCCCCCCAGGCTGGTGGATGAGTCTGGGTTGGGTTTCTTTCACTTTGCTCCATCTCCATTCTATGGTCTAGAGGCAGTGTGGGCTCTCTTTTAGGTTGGTGTTCCATGCCTCTATCCCCGGGATCTGGATTGTCTGACTGTGCGTTTCCCAAGATAAAGGTTCGGAGTCTTGAAGCAAGGCTTCTTTGTGAATGGGTAGGGGATGTTAGGTCTTGCTCCAGGGTAGGTGGTCTATCCATGAACTAAGCCTCTAGTCCTCCTATCTCTAAGTCAGGAGTAGCGCGTCCCGTGCTTGGATACTCCTCACTCACTAGTGCTATCAAAGACCAACACCATTTGGGTCCACACTGTGTTGATCGAAGGGTTTGATCTTATGAGTGAGGGAGCGTCAGTAGTTGTAGGGTGGGATTTCCAATTACTACAATCTCTTGCACCATGTTCCTATGAAGATATGAGAAGGAAATCTTGTTTTCACATATAGTCCTAACCAACCTGCCATCTAGCTTGAAATAGAAGTTTGTTACATTAGCAAAATTTCTTGTCTAAGAAAGGCAAAGGCCACTTAGACAAAGAATAGCCTTAAAAGACCATGATTTTTATATCACAATCTCACTTAACATCTGACTTTGAAACTCAGCACTCAATTGTATCATCATGATTGGTTCTCTTTGTATCCCATTGATCACCCAAGAAATGGATCATTGAGTCCTCATTTTAACTTTTTCTTGCATAGATGAATTTGGTTTTCTTCACCCCTTCCCATGTCACAAAGAAATATACCCAAATAAAGGAAAACCAACTCAAATGAATATCCTTGGATCTTGTGGTGGATGTCTTTGTCAACTTGTATACATCATTTGCAAGCTTAATCCCACAAGATACAATGGGATCCAAGGTGGGTAGCAGGATCATTGTAGACTAGACAAAGACGGGCATGCAATATAATACTGAAAGGTCCCAAAATTAGATTTTCCCGTAGGCAAAAAATATAACGAATCATAAATAAGATTCATTGGGTATAGCATAGCTACTTGCATTCTTATTGTCATAAACAATACACCAATCTCAGTATAGAAAACACTAGATTTCTTCAAAGGAGATCAACTTGCAATCTATTGAGTAGGTAGTGTGACTAGTTGAGAAGCATTTTCCAATATCTATTCTCACTATCCAACTGCACTTGTTTGGTATATGTAGTAGATGAGGTTGCAATAGCAGGTGCTATCAGTAGTTGATGGATATTATTTTTTGAAAGATTTATGAAGACCTTAAAGGTTTTTGTGAGACAAAGGGTAAGGCCTAAAAGGATCATGGCAGAAGGCTAGCTAGTTTAAGAATCACTGGTATATATCTCATCGTTTCTTAGTCAAATATATATATCCACAACAACCTTAACTTTGGCACAACAAAGATGATGAGTGTGTAGTTGGAGAGGTACCACAAGGAAATGGGATCACTCCATAAGGTTGGGTAGTTTAAGAATCACTAGTATATATCTCATAGTTTTTTAGTCAAATAGATATGCGCCAGCCTCAACTTTGGCACAACAAAGATGACAGGTGTATAGTTGGAGAGGCACCACAAGGAAATGGGATCACTCGTAAGATGGATGAATCCTTATGACTTGAAATCAATAAATTTGGTATCTTGAATTCTCTAAAAATTCAAAAGTGGATTGATAGGTATAAAGAGACACACATGGAAAGAATAAATGCTAGAAGACTTTTCAGGAGAAGACATAGATATCTTACATTGATAGGTATAAAGAGGCACACGTGGAAAGAACAAATACTAGAAGACTTTTCAGGAGAAGACATAGATTTCTTTCATCCTTTCCCAAGCTTGCACTTCTCCTCGGTGAAAGGATTAGTGAGCAACCAATGGAGTTTTACAAGAGGATGGGACTAACATGTAAGTAAGAGGATGGGACTAGCATGTAAGTAAGTTAAAGCACATACATAACCCTATTCAATTATTTTTATCATACTATTGATAGTTTTTTTGCTTAAATGTTTATTGTAGTATCGTAAATTTGGAGAATTATGATCCCATGGTTGTCACTTTCACATGGAGTATATAGGTGTATATAGATAAGAAGAACAACCTTTAATTCTGAACTAATGGCTAACTTTTCAAGAGAGTCGACGAGTGAGTGCCAATGATATAAATCTTCTCACCTCCAATTTTGATTATTGTGGAATCATACAAGATATCATAAATGTAAAGTTTAGGCAATTTGACATGTGAAATGGTTGAAAGTGATCTGCAATGGTCCAAATGCAATAATCAAAAGAGATAAAAGTGGATTCTTTACTATCAACTCAACAAAGTTATGGATAGATAGTCGTGATACATTTGTACTACCACAACATTGTGAGCAGGTGATAATTTTTAAGAAAACATGTATATTTTTATTTTATATATTAGCCTTTTGTAGTTATAGAATAGAAAAAACACAAAGGATCTTATAATATAGAGCAGATAATCTTCCAACCAGGTTCGGTGTGGAATCGAAAGGTTAGTATGTAATATAGAGTAGATAATCTTCTAACCAGCTTTCGTTGGAATCGAAATGCTAGTATGTAATACAAGTTGTACCTCAAAGCGAGCACATATGTAAAGATAAAGATGTTGAGGAAGAAATGAAATAAGGTGATATGTCCCCAATGGTTTAGAGGGTACTCAAAGATATGCTCATAAATGTAAATGTTGTTGGACGATGATAAACATGAGAAGGGCTCAACATGACCTAGTGAACATGCTGATAGTACATCCTTAGATCCTTCTATGGGATGGTAATGAATTCCCTTTTAATCTTAGGTTTGAAGATATAGGAGATATAGAGATCAAATTAGAAATTGACCTCTTCATAGCCATGGACTTTATATAGGATGAACAATCATAACATTCCTTTAATATTCTTAAATCAAATGTATTTACTAATATTTTTGATAAAATACAATAAGTAAATTTATTCTCAAATATCTTCACACATATTTATTAGCAATTACTCCAATGAAAGATAGAGAGTCTCTTTATCCCAAGAGTAGTACATTTTTGTTCCCTTTGCATGATTCCAACCAATCATCACTAGCCTTCATTCTTGGAGAGGTGGTTGAGCAAGATTTCCTTCTCATTGTGGAAGGTATCTTGTGTGGCCTTAATATATCATCTTCTTTAGAGCTTGAGAATGGCAAGCATCTAAGTGAGGTCCATAATAGGACATGCATGATACCCACTTGTGTAGTAAGGCCTGCTTTCAAAACATTACATGTCCAATGTAGTTAGTATAATTAGTACGTAAGGCATCACCTTTTTAAGCTTTTATATATATATATATATATATATATATATATATATATATATATATATATATATATATATATATATATATATATATATATATATATATATATATATATATATATATATATATATATTTGTATGGTAAAATTTACATGAGCACTCGCCATAGCCTAGAAAGTCGTGCATGGTCCACATCAATATTCCCTTTATGTTGGCTAGCCTACAATTGGAGAATTTTAAAATATCATGTATAGGAATGCTTGCTCCCATAACATTTGGAGCTCATCTATTGATGGTACTGGATACATATCCATGTTTGTCAATTTGTATATTCCAAGTACTAGTACCAAGAGATGCCCCTTCTTAATGGTTAATCATTGGCGGGATGTTATAATTTACCAATACCCATGTACTCTATGATGTGGAGCGCAAACCAAATGGATTAACACCTTCCATTACTAAACCAAGATGTATGTATCTAGACTCTATCTTAAATTCACATCATATCTCCTTAATGTGTCTCCATGTAGCACCATCAGCAAGAATTCTTAAGATACCATCTATGGATCGATTTTTCCATAATGTCATGTTATTAGCTCTGTTTATCGATTTGCACTTAAACATGTGTTTTCTCCTTGTGATTATAAGAAAATGCCTTAAAAAGGGGTTAATGCCAAATTTTATACTCTAAATTCTTATAGCAATGTGCTTTGTCTATTATGAAGTTCTTGGTCTCCAAAGAATGCATTAATCATGTTTTCTATTCCTTACTCTTGTATATGTGGCTTTATATCCTCCCCCGTATATATATGTGTGTCTTGAACTGGGTACTCTTAGTGATTGAACTGTGTCCTTCGTTGTGTCTCGCTTCTAATGTCTTAATTGTATTGCTGGATCGGGTTGTACTTACATGTAGTTTGAATCGTCCACATCCTAAGTAGACACAATGATTGAGAGAGTAAGCAATATTGAGAGAGAGAGAGAGAGAGAGAATATGAGAGAGAAAGCCATTAACTTACCAAACCAGAGTTTCCTATGTGTTGCAATATAGATTTGTCAAACTCTCCTATCGTTTGACATGGTGGTGGATAGTGATTTGACGTTCCTTTCTATTGAATACTTGCAATGTGTGTAAGGAGACTGTACTCTCTCTGCCAACCACTCAGCCTTTGAAGATGAATAATTATCTACATGCTCCATTGGAGAGAGAGAGAGAGAGAGAGAGAGAGAGAGAGAGAGAGAGAGAGGACCAAGATAGATTGATGGAAAAATAAGATGCATGACATATATATATATATTTACCTACACTTTGTTAGTCAATCAATACCAATAATTAATTTACCTACACTTTGTTAGTCGATCAATACCAATAATTAATTTTTAGTATTTTAGACCAACAATTAATTTTTGAGTATTATACACTCAAAGACCAAGTCATGGAATCGGTAAAAGCATCACTATATGCTTTGGTATATAAATATACCGACACACATAATGATTTTGGGAAAAATTAAAACCGATGCTTATACCGACGGTGGCAGAGAAACTAAAACTTGAGAACAGTTCTCCTCTATTTTCCCTTTCCAATATTTTGTTTTTAAAAACCCTCTTCTCCCCCACAAGCCCTCTAAACCCTAAACCCTACAGAGCTTCACTCCTTTTGCCTCATTCTCTCCCAAGCAAGTATTGCAAGTAGGTAAGAGTTTCCTATATGTTAGGGATAGGGTTTTTTTAGTTTTATTTTTTTTTAATGAGTTTTTTTTCATGTTTTTGATGGATATTCTCTCCTCATTCTCTCTCTCTCTCCCCCTTTTCTTCAAGTGTACTTGTTCTCCTTGTTCTTGTACCTATTGCATATATTATTATTATTATTATTATTTGCTATATGTTGTTTGTTTTTTTTTTGGGTTTTCTAGGTTCTCTTAAGTTTGGCACCACACTGCAAAGCATTTAAGCAACTAAGTTATCCATGGGTAAGAGACCATTTTCTGTATCGTTTTTTCTTAAGCAACTAAGTTATCCATGGGTAAGAGACCATCTTTTGTATCATCTTTTCTTATCATGGTTATGGATTTGTTACACCCCCGGGGGTACTTGGAAATTTGTTTTTTAAGGCTTGGGAGCATGCATGCTTTCATAGGGAAATGTGTGTGTGTGTGTGTGTGTGTGTGTGTGTGTGTGTGTGTGAGAGAGAGAGAGAGAGAGAGAGAGAGAGAGAGAGAGAGGACCAAGATAGATTCATGGAAAAATATGATGCATGATATATATATATATAACTACATTTTATTAGATGTGGTCAAGACAAACAATTAATTTTGCACTCAAACAAAAGTCATGGCATTGGTAAAAAGTGTCCTGATATAAATATACTGATGCACATACCAACGTACATACTCACTTTGGAAAAAATTAAAACCGATGCTATTACTGAAATGAAGAAACTAAAATTTGAGAACAATTCTCCTCTACTTCCCTTTTTTAATATTTTGTTTTCTTCTCCTGTGCAAGTCCTCTAAACCTTGTAGATATTCTCTCCTTTTCTCTTGTTCTCTCCCTTATCCTCTCCTTTGTAGTAGGCAGGTAAACATGTACTATAAATAGGTAAGGGTTTCCTAAATGTTAGGGTTAAGCAATTTTTTTAAAGGTTTACTAGTTTTGTGGATTTTGACTTTTTTTCCATGTATGTGTGTGTGTGTTTTGCAAGTTCTCTCCTCATTCTCTCCCTCTGCCCCTTTCCTACAAGTAATTGTACTTGTTCTCTCTGTTCTTGTACCTACTATATGTACATTGTTTTTTGAATTTTTCTGATTTGCTATATGATATTTGTTTTTTTTAAGGGTTTTCTAGGTTCTCTTACATTTGGCACTGCACTCCAAGCATTTAAGCAACTAAGTTTTGCATCGTCTTTACTTATGGTTATGGTTTTGTTATTGTACCCTCAAGTGCTTAGGAGTATGTGCTTTTTGGCTTGGGAGCATGCATGCTCTCATGAGCTCTTATGCAAGAGAACATGAGGGCATGCATAATCTCTATTGTTATCTTCTTTGTTAACGCTAATGTTTTCTTATTTATTTGGTTCTTTGTTTCTAGGTTATCTTTATTGAAGCTTAGAATCAAGCAAGCTCTCCATGGCTAAGCCTTAATCACATTATATTTTCTTTATGATGCGGGCTAATAGAGTAATGGCATGATGAGATAGACTAGGGCTGGCAAGTCTACCAGCCCTTATCTATCTCATTTTACCAAAAACAAATCAAACAGAGTCGATATAGGCATCAGTATGGGCATCAATAAATAAACTGAGTCGATAAAGTATCAGTAAGAGCATCGATATAGGTGTTGGTATATTTAGTTAACCAATACCTATACTGACATTAATATCGATGATATGCATATCTTGATGCTTATACCGATAGTCTTGTATTAACGCTACTATTGATGATGATGATGAGAGAGAAAAGGTACCTATACCTATACTGACATTAATATCGATGATCTGCATATCTTGATGCTTATACCGACAGTCTTGTATTAACGCTACTATTGATGATGATGATGAGAGAAAAAAGGTAAAAAAATCTAAGACGTTTCCTTGTAGTATAGGCATGGTTGTAAAGAAGAGAGAGGGGTGCATTGTGTTGTGCGATGGCTCACCAAGCACCAGTAAGATGCAAAAATTTGAGTTGCTAGTTGAGATATTGTACTGCTTGCTATGGAACATCAAGTAAGATGCTAAAAAATGCTAGTTGAGATACTACACCGCTTGCTATGGAACATCATTGGATTCAAGCTAGGCAAGGATGTGAGAGAGTTAGAGATGTGCCTTCACTTTGTGAGACTTGCAAGACCTCTAGTATTTTCATACTCTTGCCACTTCTTTTGTTGAGAGTCAAAGTCCAAAAGAAGATCGAGTGCTTGGAAAAAGTCAATTCCATGTGGGAAAACATGGTGTATTGCTTTCAAAAATCATTTTATTGCTATGTCACCTACACACACCTACACAACCTTTATTTTGATAATTCATTATAAATCTTTAATTCATTGTCGCTGCCTAATAAAAGAAAACTAAGTGATGGTGGTAGAAAACCCTAAGCTAATTTGGATGTACCAGGGGGACACAGATAGTGGAAGGCAATGTTAAAGGGGAGATAAAGAGCTTACGAGGAGAAGCATAATGACATTTTCTCGTAATAAAGGATTGCTAAGTTAAAATCTTGTATTGGTCCCCTTATCCTAGTGTATATGCATTGAAGCAAAAAAAGTATGGCCAATATCCTTTATTACATGCTATTGTGGAAGCCTTGCAAATCAACAAATTGCATAATCATCACATTAATGATCCACACCAATACAAGTCTATATGACTAGCATTTTGTTAACACATGGGCAAGGTGTGGATGGACAAGCAAGATTGCTTGTTCATGATTCATGTCTAATAGCCACAACAAGCGACTTAACTCTATCCCCCTTATAATGAACAAAAGTGACATGGTGTTTATGCAAACCTCAGTCTTGGACCCTCTTCTAAGTATGCTAAACAAATGAGAGAAGCTACAACATTAAACTATGGTAATGTCTGAGGTTTGAGATGGTTAAGCCTTAGTGATACTTCTTGAGTCAAGGCCCTTCTTAGTTTTGTCAACTCTCTCTCTCTCTCTCTCTCTCTCTCTCTCTCTCTCTCACACACACACACACACACACACAAACCCAACTTTGTAAGTAAAAATACGCACGCACACACACACACACATAAAGACGCAACCACACGTACAAAGTGCCCAACACAAACAAGCATGCAAGCATGCCCCAAATCAACATGCATATGTAAAGCTCTCATATGGATACCCCATAAAACAACCAATACCTTTCCATAGAATGACATGGGACACATAAATTTTACCTAGGTTTTTCAAATTTCCACACTTATAGTTAATTGGTTAAACGGCAAATGAGAGAAGCTGCAACATTAAGCTATGGTAATGTTTGAGGTTTGAGATGGTTAGGCCTTAGCAATACTTAATGAGTCAAGGCCCTTCTTAGTTTTGTCAACTTTCTCTCTCTCTCTCTCTCTCTCTCTCTCTCTCTCTCACACACACACACACACACACACACACACACACACGCACGCACGCATGCACGCGCATGCACACATACATAAAGATGCAACCACACGTACAAAGCGCCCAACACAAACAAGCAAGCAAGCATGCATAAAACAACCAACACCTTTCCATAGCATGAGGGTTGTTTTTTTTTTTCAATAAAGGCATTTTTATTATTGAAGAAAATCGAGACAAGTTACAAAAGTCGGGCTGACATCAAATAGTGGTCAAGGCCATTTTCAGGCCGAGACTTCTCTCACTATCCTAGGCAATCAGCAACGAGCAATGACCCTCTGGGTCTCTATCCTAGGCTCTAGAGGTATTGGAGCTTCAGCACATAGCTTAGATCCACGTTTACAAGATATTCTCTCTTCTCTTGAAGCTGAAGAATCTTGACCTTATCTGTGACATTCTTTGGAGTGCTTCCAATAGGGCCTACCAGTTTTGAAATTCTGGCCTCAATGTCAGTGATCTTCCCTCTCCCCTGCAAGGATAAGGAGACTTTTGAGGGAGCAGGTATTCCGGGTATCACCGTTGTGTAGGGCCGCTAGTCTTTCAATCCAGAAGAACCAGAGGATTTCGGTTCTTAATACTGTCCATAGTTCAGTAGAGCAGCCTATGGGTTCCCCAATGAGCAGATGCTTCCAGGATAAGCAAGTTTTCCCCCAACTGGCCACATACTCATTGAGTTTCTTTACCATTGGTTCTATGTTAGGGCACAGTAGAAAAATGTGGATGTCATCTTCTTCCTTGAGGCATCTGGCACATGATCCATTTCCCTTGCCAAAGACTAGAGCTTTTTTCTGTGTCCAAATGGCCCTGTACATGATAAGCCAAGCAAGACAAGCTTTCTTAGGTTCCACATGTATGCCCCAAAGTGATTTGAAGAGGAAATACCACTGGCTCCTATCTTTGAGGATATTCCATCTTTGATTTAGAATACAATGGATTGGAGGGGTATTCCACCTGGGAGGAATAGGCCAGATGCTTGTTTGGTTAATCCACTGGAATGCCTTCAGCTTAGGGGGGTTTTCAATTGTCATTAGCCACCAGTCTTCTTGATGCCATAGCATCAGCCTTTTGCCATACCATCTTGATGACATGCTCCTTAACAAGCTCTTTAATGGCGTATTATTAGGTGTATCAAGTGTGGTACACCATTTAATTATATGTTTGTTGTGGGAATTTGAAAAACAACCCTGTACTCAGCAATGAGTACAGGACTCATTGCCACCATTTAATTATATGTTTATTGTGGGAATTTGAAAAACAACCCTGTACTCATTGCTGAGAATTTGAAAAACAACCAACCCTGTACTCAATTGCTAAGAATTTGAAAAACAACCCTGTACTCAGCAATGAGTACAGGGTTGTTTTTCAAATTCCCACAATAAACATATAATTAAATGGTGGCAATGAGTACAGGGTTGTTTTTCAAATTCCCACAATAAACATATAATTAAATGGTGTACCACACTTGATACACCTAATAATACGCCATTAAAGAGCTTGTTAAGGAGCATGTCATCAAGATGGTAATGATAAAGAAGTACTTTACCCTTGGGCATGTAGAGTGGCCTTCAAGCAGCCCACTTCTGCGATTTTACTGTGTTGCTTCTTCGGCTGCTTCTTCACCATGAGGTACCCCTCCGGCCGCTCTGATTTCTTTGTTTTCGTCAAGCCGAAGCTCCGAAAACACTCCAAAAAGTTTGGGTCCTTTCGTTTTAGGGTTTCCTCTGACTCTGCAGAATCAGAAGAGGAGCTCTTATTTAGCTTTTTTTTGCTTTTAGGTTTAGGCAGGGCTGTTTTTTTTTTTTCCCCTGTGGCGCAATTGCCTTGAATTTTTTGGCATTATATTATGGATATGCATCGTGTATGGTTCTGCATTATGCGTCTTTTTATGAATTTGAGGGCAACCGAAGCCCTAATTTGATCTAAAACTCTAATTTTCACAAAACCCTACTTCGGTGTAAGTTTTTGAAAATTTAAACCCTAATTCGCCAAGAACTTGAAAATCTGCAGAAAACCCTAAAACTTAAAAGCCTGTTTTGGACACAAACCTTAAGCCCTAATATGATGAAGCGTCAATAATAACCCACATGACCCATAAACCTTTGCACACCTTAGTTGGTGGGCGGTGGTAGTTCCAAGATCAACTTGACCTTGCTATCATCAGTGGATATGCCATTTTTTGAGACTATGTGTCCTAGTATCACACCATGCTTGACCCAGAACTGGCACTTCAACGGGTTTAGTGATATCCTTGTCCATGCATTAAGGTTGTTCAGACTCTCCTGTTTCGAGGTTGCTCATCCCGTGCCGGGATGGTCTTCGCTTTCATCGGTGCTGTCAAAGACAAGCACCGTTTTTTGACTCAAACCCGCAAAAAAAAAAAGCACCGTATTTACAAACCCTACGTTACATTGAAATCCTAGGTCTTCTGAGAGTTTTATGACTTTGATCATGGCAAGAAAAGGCACGAACAGAATTGTTTTTGGTGAAACATTCCAGCCGCCGGCCGGGCATTTTGGCATTTTTTGAATTTAGCATCAGTATTTGTTGAATAATGCAGCTTCTTGCAGACCTTTTGTTGATTAAAAAAAAAACCACTTTTTGTATGTTTTTCTCTAGATTTTTTTTGGGGGGGTGTTTTGCATCTGACTCAGGATGCTTGCAGTCGACATCCTGAGATCGTGTGGGCGCAAAGATCGGAACATGTTTTCCTCACAGTCGAACTGCCAGATGCCAAGGATCCCAAGGTCAAGCTTGAGCCTGAGGGGAAGTTCATCTTTTCTGCCGTCGCAGGAGCGGATGATCAGCTGTTTGATATTGAACTGGAGCTTTTTGACAAAGTGAATGTTGAGGTGTGGGACCAAACTTGTGTCTTCTGGTTCTTAGTTTTTTTTTGGGGGGGGGGGGCGTGGGGAGGGGTGGGGCGAGGCAGAAGTGGACCTTGTAAGATGACCCCTTTTCTTTTGGCTGTAAGGGTTGCTATGGTTTTTTGGTTTTTTGTTGGGCAGGCGAGTAAGATAAACGTGAGTCTAAGGCACATTTTCTGCATCATTCAAAAGCAAGAGAAGGGCTGGTGGAAGAGATTGCTTAAGGCGGAGGGCAAGCCGCCTCCGAACTTGAAGGTTGACTGGAATAAGTGGGTTGATGAAGATGAAGAAGACACAGAAGGATCAAAATGTAAGTGTCACTTAAATTTTTTAGACAAATGTGGCTTCTGATTTTTTAGTGACAAGGGCCTTTACACATATAAGAGCACGGCCACCCCCACCCCTCGTCAGATAGCTGACCTTATTACAGGGCAGGTGTATGTGTAAAAGCCCTAAGTTTAGAATGACACAGAGAGGGCGGCCAGATTTACTAACTGACAACTTTTTCTTTGCTTTTCTTTGCTTTTGGCTACCTTTCAGTCGACAACTTTGACTTTAGCGGCATGGATGACTTTTCGGTATGAGGATTTGCCTGCATATCCCCACGATGTCAGTGCTCAAGTCTCTTGTGCTGGATGCTATTGTCCCTATGGGTACAGTGTGTGTGTACCGGCAAAGGTGGGCTAATGAGAGCTGTTTATTGTTTGTTTTCCTGTTTGCAGAAGCATGGCAATGAGGATGTGGAAGCTGAGAGTGATGATGAAGGCATGCTTTGTAAGTATTGCAATGCCTGAATACCCTTCATGGTACCCATCCTCTTGGTATGTTTTTCTTTGACCTTCAGAGTTTGAAGCAAGCTGGTGAGAGTTGACTTGTGTTTTTGCTTTGGGTGCAGATCTTCCAGACCTGCAAAAATCTGGTTAATACTTGTTTTATGAAATTAAATCAGGGGGCTTTTAATCTGTCCCCAGCAGGATGACAATTTCTGCATTTATATAGTATTAAAGCAGGGATTAAGCAGGTTTTTTGGCGTATAGTATTAGTTAATGCAACTTTGCTTGCCCCTACATAGCATGCAAAGCAATTCAGAAGTCCCCTTGATAGTAGGCATATGTGAGGATATGTTTTTGGTTTTTGGAGCTGTACCTTGGTTGTGAAGCATGCTAGTTTCTTTCCTTGTCTTGTCATGGATGAGAAAAGTTGTTTGCCTTTTGATTTTGATTTGTGAGTGACTAGTGTGTGGATAGAGGGTGTGCATGTGCAGGTATTTTATGTTTGGATTGGGGTTGGTGTGAGTGCGTGCGTGTTTCATGTGTGTATGGATAATGAGTTCTATTTACGCTCTCTTGCATGATTGATTAACATTCCTCTGTGTTTTAACTGGAGGACCAGCATAGGGCTATTTGCAACCTTGTGCAAAGTCGTGGATACGTGGTTTTTGTCATACCCCAACTATGCATGGCTAATGCATTTTACCACCTGTACTCTTGGCGTCTATTCTTTACATGGCTCTCAGAATGGAAGTCGCTTCTGAATCCGAGATAAGTAGCGTGCCTTGAAACATGTTAGTATGACTAAATATACACTGGTACAATGCCAATATGTCATGTCCTGGTACCCAATATGGGTAGCTTGACCCCTAGTTACCACATTTTGTGAGGTGAGTTCGTTGTTTTGTTTTGTTACCATAGAGATATGGCATGTTTACCTTTTATAAGCTCTGTCAAGTAGTTTCATATTATCTTGAAACGATTGGATGTGGTTAAGGTTTAGAAGCTAGTCTTCATTAAAGGGATTCAGGTTCTAAGAAGTTCGAGATGCAAGTCACATTGCATGACATTGTGTTATCTAATCTTGTTTGTAGAAGGAATAAAAACCGTAGAATATTGGCATGTAATAAGCTTGGTTTCTTCCTTAAATCCTCAAAAATGCCAGACTAAATCAAGAGGCATGTTCCTCTCATGAAGTTTACTCCACTTACTGGCTACCAGTCTGTAAGTAAAATGACTACGACTTAAGAAAATTTAAGACAGCTTTAGTTTGGCTTTTAGTTTACTAGTTGGATGAATAGTTAGTATTGTTGAGAAACCTAGGAACTGATATATATTTGAAGTGGGTAAAGAATCAGTTCCACCCATGTAGCGTGAGTACCTTCATTTGCAACTGTGGCTAGTGTAAGTTTCAAGTCTTGAACCAGTAGTCTTGCTATCAAACTGCCATATAAGTTTTATGTTTCTTCTGGTTACTGGCTTTTCAAGGTTCCTTGTCTCCATTCACAAAGAATAAACTCTTTATGCAAGGTTTGGCTGTAAGAAATACTTGGTTCAACTTTTTGTGTTTACACTCTTACCGTTTTTTTTATTATAATGATTTTTTAAGGCTCACACATGCTTTCACAAACTCAATTCACATCCATTACCCATGTTCTTCATTGTGATGTATCTTTGAACTCATAAATCCTTTTGAAATCAGATGGTGTTTAGAAGATTTGATAAGAATTTGAAACCTCTTGACTTGCAATGTTGCACTAATTGCAAAATGACTGTCAAGGACCTACACAAGATATCTTGTATAGATCAAAAGCAAAGTTGCGTACGCGTGAATAGTGCTTCTCCAACTCGTGGGGGTACCATTCAACTTGTGGATTTTATGGCCACGAATACTATGAAGTGCAAAGATCAGTTGTAGATTCACACTTACTAGAGTTTCAAGTGACCTTTGTTATCTCTTAAGCTTTTGTGAGGCTTGCTTCACTAGAAGAATAATATAGGCCAAAGCGTTAAAAAATTTGCATTTTTGCTATAATATCATTTTCCATTGTAGTAGACAAAGAATGCCATTTTCTTCCTCAAGAGTCAAACCTCTTTATTTACTTATAGTCCAAATTGCTCATTAAAATAAATATTGCTCATAAGATTTAGATTTTGTCAAAACATTGAATACAATGAGCTTGTTTTTAATGTCGTGTCTTTTATCGTTCATAATCTAAGCCCCCAGGGTCTACATTACCTCAATCTATCAAAGTAAACAACTGGTTTGATTCATTTTTACATTTTTTAGTGGATAAAGTGTAGAAAATTCTTTTTAATGCATATTTTTCTAAGATGTAGGAAGTAAATCCATTTTACTTTTGATGAATCAATTCTCCCCATGTTCTAATTTGAATTGGACATGTTACAACCCTACACACCAAGCTCTACATGTATACATGTGGCACAAAAATTGCTTGATTCACAAGGTCCAAGTCTTGTTTTACAACCTCTTTGTCTTGCTTGAAATATCTTGAGATTAGATCTTGGATGACCTCAAAACGGAAAAAGTGTCTTGTAAAAAAGCCTTTGTGTGGATGCTCGTAATTTACCCCTTGTGGATATTGAGAGTGCTCTTGTAAGCACATTATCACTTAACAAGTCCTACAAATAAGTATGATTACTTCATTGCTCAAACAATTGCAATGCATAGTATATATAGAGTTGGTTTCTAAACAAAAGACCATGTGCACAATCATTTGCAAATACACTAGGGTATCTTATTGGTCTTGACAAATTACGTCAAAACTTGCGCTTCCATTAGCTCTTCGCTAACCAAGGACCTCTTCACATTTGCCACGTGATGCTTGTTATATTCCATTAATGTTGTGTTCCTCTCGACACTTGAATCCTCATTCCCCAAGTTCTATTAGAAATGGATCTTGTTATTAGATGGTTTTTTTAACTCGTTCAATAAGTCTCTTTCTCTCATAATTACATTGGAGTGTCATGTGGAAGCTCTATATCATTAAGTAATACTTCGAATTTTTCCTTTGTTTTAACTCTACAAGACATAAAACCCTTGATTAAGCTTTAGTTTAATCTAGAAGCGTGTATGTGGGTATAATCCAAGATGAATCAAACCAATTTCCTAATTGCACCTCCTCTCCTACACCATCATAAGCTCTTTATCAATTCTTGTGCTCTCTTCATTCATTTATACAAAGGCATAAAATAGTGTTCACATTTATCATATGGTCATCTTCTCACATTTGTCATTTTGTAACTTTTTTAAAGTTTACATCTACACAAAGCCACAAATGACAAGAATTGCGAGTCATAACAAAACTCAACCAACTTCTTCCACGTATTCTAAGCTATAAGGCTTTAAAAGAAAGTGTATAGGGTATGTTTCCAACTACCACTTCTTTAACTTACATATTAGTTCAAGGCAAAAGAGACTAATAGAACTCAAATTGGTTCCCAAATAAATGAACTCAACTTACTATTTAAATCTTTTGAGAAAAATAATGTAATACAAGGATATAGGTTGTGAACTATTCACCAAATTCAAAAATGTTTTAAGTGAAGCAAGCTCATTGAAGCATACTATCCACATAAAGATTATTATCCACAGTAACTTACATTGCTAAGGAGTCTACAATGTTTTAAATATAGAAACTTGAGAAACATAAACTCTTAGAATGGTTGGACTGTATGATTTCCTATTTGTATCATTTGCTCACTCGTATAAGGCTTTAGAACTTTATTCAATTTTATCATATTGACCCTTTCTAGATAGATACAATTGCTCATTTCAATATATAGTTGTTTACGATGCATAATTAGGTCATGTAAAAAAAAATTTGTTGCTACTTCTACTTTTTAAGGAGCCTTTCAGAACATCCACAAATATTCGAGGTTGTAACAAGTCTACTTGGTGGCAAGAGTGCAAATGGTTCGTTCCTTCATGGGGACTTGGAGCAAGGGCACTATTGCTAATTATTCAAACTTGGAAATAGGGGTGCATTCAAAGTAAAACAAGTATTGCTTGACCAATCTCGAGTTAACATATAATTCTTGTTCTTACTATTATTTCCATAGATATTGTACATGGCAAATGAGAGATCATCCCAAATTATTTTGGCATTTTTTATTATATGGCTTCGCATAGAATCAATGTACCATTTGATATTCACTCTTGCAAAAAATGAGGGCTTTGATCATGATAACTAATGTTGGTAATTATTATGATTTGGTCAATGTGTTGGAGAGCAACCTTGGAAAGCATTTGTAGCCACACTTGTAAGGTGCACCTCTAATAGTCAATAAATGAATGCTTCTCTTTGAATGGGTCCACAAGAAGTCAACTATGAAATGGAAAATAGTCACTTGAAATTTCATTCCGAGGAGGATATAACATTTTTCTTTATTGCTTTTTACAAGGGCATGGTACATTCTTAGGACAAGCACACAACACCTTAAAGTGTCTTAGAGATGACCCTTTGCTCATTATGAACAAAGAACACCATTCTTTTGTGTGAGATTGAGTAGAAATTACAGAGAGATGAACCTCATTGATCAAAATTGGCCAAAAGGGCAATAATTGATATATAAATTGCTATGTTTCATAAGCAAATCTATAATTTCAAACACATAAAACTCTAATTACTCATACAAGGGAGAGATCTACCTTCATTAAATGAGTCTTTGGTACACTACACTTTCAGAAGTGCTAGGTTGAATAACTCATTCCTCTTTGTAGGACTTTTTCTTTGGAGGAGGTTACAAAGTTACAAACAAGATAGTTGGTTAACATGAAAATTTTGAAAGCCCACCTGTGTAAAACCTATGTCGCTGAGGAGTCCCTCATCCATGGAATCAAATCCCATGTAATGTGTGCACCATTTACTTCTTTACAAATTGCACCAAACCTTCTAAAGCTGAGGCAGTTGAGAATCCTGCAAGTATAACTAATTGAGACCGGTGACCAGAAGTATTAGACTAATCAAGATACACCACTTCACAGAACATAATCAGATCCTCCTAGACTAATCAAGGTAGACCACCGGTTGAGCACTTTCTCCTCGACTTCTCTTCTATACAGTATCACCAAAGATAGAGCAAGGGCAGGCCTTTCTCGCAAGCACATACTTTTGTTCGGTCGATACATAAACCAGAACATCCCTCTTCCAACTGATATTAAACAATCTAAAGCAATGTATCTATTAATGCAAGGATAGCTTCCTTGCTTTAGGCAAGAGCTTGATATAAACATTTTCTTTTGAAATCACAGAAGAAATGGTTGATTTGCTATAAGACCATCCAGCCTTGCATTTTGGTAAAGCTGGTGGGTTAAAAAGAAGTTGACTATTAGAAGGAAGCTCTGCTTCATCACGCACAAATCAATTGCATGAATAACGGATTGAATGGTGAAATTATTATATACTAGGACACGCCTCCAGATTGTGCTCTTCATGTGCACAATGACAACGTTCGAGTTGTGACACTGCACAGTTACCTCATTCTCATTTTGAGCTTTCAGTTGACAGTCATTTAAACGCGGGAAATTATTGCCACCTTCACAGCATGGAAAACTTTGAGCATGGATGCAAAGAGGTTTTGAGGGTATTCAAACTACCATGTTCGTTCACTTTGCAGTACCTGGTTAAAGATTGTTAAATATCTTCTCTATTTGCGACAAGATACAAAGCACCTCCACAAACTTATACACAAGTACTCGCCCAAGCTGGAAAATACTACGATAGTGGGTGTGGGATGGGCAATTGTGAATTATTAGAGGTCACTAAGAGTATGGATAACCAATGCCTGCATCAGATATATTATGATCCATCTCTACTTACGATTAATTTGTAAAGCAGATTGATTATCGCTTCCGCTAAACTGCTCCAGAACACCTGTGATTTCTTTCATGACTGCAAAACTGTCGGTTTTAGCTCTCCGTTTGCTCAATCAAAGACCAGAATAAACCACACTTGGTCGCTTTTTGTACAAGTTGCTTCCACCGTTGCTGTGTTATTCCTATGCTTGAATCATCATATATAAGAGAGAGCTTATCATACTGATTCCTCAGAATACTTGGTAATGTAAGAATACTCGATGTATAACATGGAAGAAGGGATTAAACTCACATTGCAACTTAAATTTCTGTAAGGATCAAGAGATAAAGTACTGCATAAACCACGAAGAGAGAGATGGCTATTTGTACCAACAACCGAGGGTTATCACGCATATTTGGAGCTGCCACAGACCTGTCGCCAAAAACACATTGACAAGAAAGGAGGATTGCACAATGCAATATCAGTCCAATAATAGAATATCATTAGGCATTAATTATTGTCCAAATCTTTTGATCAAATTCCTTTTTACCGGGCTATTTTGGTAGCTAGGCGGTGGAATGGTAAACTCTGAATGAAGACGACTCCAGGTCCAGTGAGATGTGCTGCATATACACCATCACCCTGAAGCCAGAAGCCAATATGATATAAACACAATCCTGAAGGCAATAGTGAACACAGTGCACAGGCGCACATGCACACATAGGGTTTGTGAGAGTGCATGTGTGCACATGCATGTGCTGTGCTGTGCCTTGCCTGTGTGTGTGCCTGCATGCGCGCGCGCGCACCTGGATGGATGTATATGTATGATGTGGGCACTTGCATGCGTGTGGGTGGGTTGGTATGTGCATGCATGCACACATGGATGGGTGTGTGCGTGATTTTTTGTGTGTGTGTGTGTGTGTGTGTGTGTGTGTGAGTACAGGGAACATTGAAGCTCACCCCAAAAATCGTTCGTCTAACACCACCCACATACTTGATTTGCATGTCGACAGAGCTCGTCATGGCAACTACACAGCCTGCATCAACTACTATCACCTCTCCTTGAGACAAATTCTTCTGCACAACTGCCAAAAAAAAAAAAAACATAAAGTTAAAGTCTTTGTAGGAAATATGGAAGCACTCGCCCCCATCATTTTAGCACATGAACTTGGTGAGACAAGCAAGAGTAGATACAGAGTGAGGAGTAATGGAGGCGATCAAGAGCATTAGCCAAAAGGACCTCGTTCTTAGAAGTAGTCCCGTTTGAGAGGAATCACCAATGTTCATCCTCTGCTCCATGCATATGCATGCAGAGGAGGCAATTTGAGGTACAAAGGGCTTTCAAACCAACAAACCCATCAACAGAAGGGCAAGGATAAATTCCAACATGACGTTGCTAAGACCACAAAGGGTTAGTATAATTCTGTGAGGAATAGGCCCCAAGAAATTCAAAGCTGAAATTGGAAGAGAAGGCTACTTTATAACCAGACGAGGCTCTCAAAAGAAAAACATGTGCAAGTGACTCAGCTCTTGTCACTTCTCAAGCATTCTCATCATTTGCAATTGCTGTGTTCTTGCATTGTGACGGGCTTGGTTTGACATAATGGAAGCTAAAATGCAATCAGTCTTTTGTTGTGTATTTATGATACACAACATATGTAGCCTTAGAAAGAGAGAATGTCACATCTACCAGTCATCACCATAGAGTCTAGACACAACGCAAAAGAAGATAAAGACCTGAATTCCGAAGCGACCAAGTCTATAAAGGCGAAGTTAAGGCAGGGGGGGGGGGTGTTAGAAGTCATCTCCTGTCTATACATATACACCAGGGCCTCTGTTGTGGGTGTGCCCGCCCGTATTAGGTGTTTTGGCTCTACTGAGAATGTAGGCTGGTTGGGACGCCAGGGTATCATTGGCATGTGAGATGTACTCGACAGTGAGTCTCTTGTAACTGTGGGCAAGAGTAAGGACAACCACCGCCCAAGCCACTCAACAAGGGGAGCTTTCAAGCTTCACTCCCAACCAATGTGGATCTCTCAAGAGCTAGCTATTACATACTTGATGCTAATCCTTGGGATTAGAGGCTTGATTTGCCGGGGTAAGGGGAGCCCTAAGATTAGAGGAAGATGGCTGATATTATTAATAAATCCATGTATATTGGCTATTTATGACTGGATGGTTATTTATAACAGAAGTAGTCACTATATAAGTGAGGTATGGGTTATTATCATTATTATTGATGGTTGGTCTATGTCTAGACCAAGCGTAGTCGTACTACTTCCATGGACATGGCAGATCATGGATAGTCTTGCTAAAGACCTTAGCAAGCACGTCTTGGTGGTATGGGACGCCAAGGCTGAATGGCATGGATCTGTGGGAGTGAGCCTTAGCCCCTGGCTCAAGGGAGGTCTACAGATGTGGGTTGTGGTTGGGTGGTGAGCTTGCATTTACCCCTCTATTTGATTTGTACTAACCTTGTGTTTAGCCTGTGATTTAGGTGATCCTTGGGGAGGACTAACCTAAACATAGAGGCAAAAGCAAGGTTCGCGTGTCTTATGTAGTATTTCTCTCAACGCCATACCTATGTTTTCATCTCAAAGAGAAGTAGGTGTTTTTCTTGAATTTCTGCTGGCATGAAAGAAGCATGTGTATTTTGAGAGAGGGAGGAAAGAGAGAGAGGTGTGTGTGTGGTAGATCTGCAGAGGAAAATAATTTTGTCCGGGAACCTTAGATTCACAATTCCTAATTTTATCCCTTTCTACGCTCTGTCGAAAAGCTGCATCAGAGAAGCGATTGCCTTGCCAGGCTGTACAAGGTGAAGTGTGTGCAGGGGAGGTGCTTGTAGGGAATGCCCTAGGCAGGCCGCCCTGCTGAGCCAAGTGCACACAGCTGGTCAGCAGGCCGCACAGGTCGTACAGCTGTACGGTACTTACATGATAGCCGTACAAGAGGGCAGGCAGGGCAAGATGGCAGTAGTACGGCAAAGAGAAGGATGGCATGCAAAAAAAGCAGGGCGCCCAATTTTGCATGCAAAAAGGGGAGGTGCATTTTTAGAAATGCGGATGCTATTTTTGATTTAAAAAGCATGCGTGGTTGTTTTACGTGTAGAAGGGGGGCTACTTTTTCCTAGTACATATTTGAAACATGCCTAAATTGATATTTTTAAAATAAAAGAGTCTCGCGTAAAAGTGTGGTTCGTCTCCCGTTTTCCTTAACATTCAGAATCAGCATATAGCATTTTTCTTGCAGCAAAAGCACCCTTTCTATCTTCCCTCTTCCATTATTCCTTCTCTTTACCCACGACGGAAGTTCTTCCCTTTGATAATACCCTCTCAAATCACGAGGACGATCAAGGGATCATGCTGAGAGGGACCAAGATCTTGGTACTAGGATGGGTAGAGGGGAAAGAAAACTTACTTCAAGCAGGAGATGGCAAACTCTGGGCAGATATACAGGCTGATATGCAGCAATTATGGGAATCGATGGTACTTCTACAGAGCGGTTGTTGGTACACAGATTACCGTGGGAACGGTTGTAATCGCACCTTCTTTCATGCCTGAGGCTTTTGCAGTTAAGAAGAAGGAGAGGACCCAAAAGGTTGTTGATTCGTGGCCGAACCGTTGAAACGTTCATTTTGAGTTCTATCCTTTCCCAGATGCTAGGAAGATTCAGATGGTGCGGGGTCTCCTCAAGGGGAAAGCCTTGACTTGTTGGAGAGAACTTGGGTTGACAGAGTTTCAGGCTGAGTTCCTCAACCAACGTGGATCTCTCAAGAGCTAGCCTAGTCTCTCATCTTCCTATGGATCTCACAAGCTAACTCCCAATCTCACACCTCGCAAGGAGGTCTTTGAATCTTTAGGTTCTTGTGCACCACTAGTAATTGGAACAACATTCGTGCAAGAATAAGACAATGTTCAAAGAGTGATAAATTGCATTACTCAATGAGGTGACTTGTTTTACTTCATTCAAGTACAAAGCTTTTATAGGCTTACTCTATTTGCAAAGAAACTTCGGAGTTCTTTGCTTGAGCCCCAAAAAGCTTGTCCAACTTCTCATAAGCTTCTTTGGAGGTTGAGAGATATACGACATGGTGTATAAAATTATCAAAGAGACCAAGGACCATGAGGCCAAAGGCTCTTTGATCTCTAAGCTTCCATGCTTTTTGAGCTGCATCTTCATTCTTGGGCATATTCTTCTCCTTCAATGAAAGGCCAGAGGCCCTCTCTCATGAGACTGAACTTCAGCTTAGGTGTGGAAACTTTCCATATTGAACTTTTCAATAAACATGTGGGTAGCCACGATATGCTATGAATCGGGAAGGTCTCAGCAGAGGAGAGTTTCTAATGCCAGTGTCTAATCTGTCTAATCCCTTACAGATAATGACTCGGAAAATTTTAGGGTTTTCAAAAATTAGGGTTTCCAAACAAGGGGATTTTGATCAATGATGCTTTAGCATGCTATAGCAACACTTTAATGCTAGATTTGCACCCTCAATTTTGAAAAATGATAAAGCAATTAGATCTTATTACTTTGATTAAGAAGGGTTTGCAAAAAATGGAAATAAAGGCCCAAATCGGCTTTACTTTCCTGAGGTTGCTTCATGGACTAATGGGTGCACGTTGTTGGTTGTTGCTCGGGATGTGTGCACAGGATTGGGCCACCCTACTACTACTGATAGAGTATGGAGGCTGTACGGACTGTTTGTGCCTGTACAAACTAGACTGTTGTAAAGGTGGAAACGCATGTGTACGGAAAAGAACAAAAATTCACGCACTAACCCTTGAGGCAAAATCAACCTACAGCTCTGATACCATGTACCCCTTTAGAGGTTGTTCACACACCTTTATCCTTTTGTACTTGGATAAGGATTGTTCTCCAACAGTCCAAATAGTAGAATGATGACATTGGCAGCTCAACAACCTGTTTTACTGATTTTCGGGCAACCAAATTAGTGAAAACAGCATTAGAGTTTTTGCACAGGTGGTACATGCTGCCCGTATAGTTTGACAGATGTCCGTACATGTCCATACAGATGATGGTATGGCGTCGTCCCTACACTCCATATAGCAAGTACAAATGCAAGTCTAGGTCGTACAGCAATGCTGGGAGGTTGGGAAATAGCTAGAATGAGGTACCTAGCTAGCTCCTTGGAGAGAGATATTGGTGAGGATGATGAGGTGGTTCATGCAGGAAACTAGCCAAGTGGCTGGCCAGCCCACAATTACTAATAAAATGCCTTCGGCACTCCATAGCAGCCCAAAAGAGGACGCCTAACCAAAAGAGCGTAGAGGGTGGCCATAGTTGAAAATGACCGGTGCCCAATGTAGGTGTTCACACACCATAATAAATGTGCATGTGAATGACTTCTAAATTTTGGCCAAGTGCCAAAGATGTTTTGGCCATATTTTTGATCCCTGTCAGCACAATAAAACAAGGCATACATCTAGCAAATCATCTAGACATGCAAGCATACATGAATGATGCAAATACATACTCAGAAGTCAAGGGATCAGGACCAAATGGTGCCACAGGCCCAAAAAGGTAATGATCCTCCATCTCTGCCTCTTCAACACCACAAGGCTGACAAGTGCTACATGCCTACTATGACTGCTGCTCCCCATAAATCCTTTTCTCACATCACAAGTGGCGTGGTTGGACTGTTATATGACCAATTGCAATCATCACAGCATGTGACATAACACGTGACCTCTCAATGAATCCATCTGTAGTAGTATGTTAAAAACGAACCCTACAAAATTCCCGCATAAAGGGTTTGTATAATATATAATAAATCAACTTCTTAAAAAAACGATCCACATAGAGACCCATCTTTGTGGGAAGATTTGGCAATTAAATCCATGTTCAGAAAATATGTAGCTTTGAGCCATGTATCAAGCTGGAGGATGTCCATCCGAATGATGCGGTTGAGATCCTGTATGGTTGGTAAGGTTGAGGTTGGGAGCCTGAAGACTATATTTCAAGGATGGTAGTCTATCCATAAGAATGCCTCTACAAAGAAGCCATGTTGTAGTTCTGTAACACCCCATTCCATGATTTACTAGTTGCATGGATGAAGTGCAATCTTCGGGAGATCGTCACATGCCAAAAAACCGAATCTCGTGAGGGTATGCAACACCTTGATTGGTGAGACCCCGAATTCAGCTAACATAATCCGATGAGATACTGAAGATTTGCTTCTAATAAGCCTCGAAGCATAATGATTTGCAATTTCTTAATATTGGCCCATTCTTTTTTATCATCCCAAAAGGATGCCCGATACATGGTTGCAAGGTGGACCATAGAGTCAAAAAGTTTTGAGGATCCTAGAAATAAACTTGGAGACATTGCCTCTCAAGACATGCCAAGGAACCAAAACCCTTATTAAAGCGGTGCACCTTCCACTGCTTTAATAAAGAGAAACGTGGGCCTAAAAAGACTATTCACACAAGATCATTGTCACCAGCCTGGACATTTCCCAATATGAAAGGAGTCTGGTGGACTCCAAGATGTCTAAATATTTGGAAAGTACAAGCTTTGGGAATGGGGGATTATCCTAGAATACAAAGGACCACACTCCTAAAATTTAGGAGAGTTGCTATTTTTGGCCCGACTCCGATGGAAATTCTGTTCACGTCATTACATCTGGAATTGAGCAGATACCAAGAGTTGGCAAAGTGCCTATGACAGAATGTCTACCAGTTGGGATATTTTTAGAGATAAAGTTTTATGGAAGGACCCATCTCTTAGATTGGGACACATGGCAAGAAAGTGGACCAAAGTGAGACAAGTGGCCTGACACTTGTTAGAAAGTGGATCAAAGTGAGACAAGTGGCCTCACACTTGTCACTTCAGCTATTGTGTGGCTCTCCACTTGTCATTGTAGCCTTCTCTTGCCTTTTAGCTCATGGAAGGCCCAAATCTATAAATTGGAGCCCTCTCTCTTCATTAATAGAGGCTCTCTTGCTGCACACTAGCCTCTACCACTGTTACAGTTTGCCCTAATGATGGCTACTCTCTTTCTCTCTCTCTTGAAGGCTGCCCATGAAGAATACCGGCTGCTGGGGACTGTTTTGGACACTTCCATCGCGAAGAAATACTGAAGACAAGGGTATTTAATCATTTATTATGATTTCTAGCCATTGTACTTGTTGTACCAGCCTTTGTACCCGCTGTACCAACCATTGTACTGGCTGTACCAATCCTTGTACTTGTTGTACTTACTGTACCACCCATTGTACCGATTGTACCAGCTTCTGTACTTACTGTACCAACCACTGTACCTGCTGTACTAGTCACTGTACATGCTATACTAGCATTTGTGCTTGCTGTACCTACTGTACCAACCATCGTACCGGCTGTACCAGCCTTTGTACCTGTTATACCAACCATTGTATCGACTGTACCAGCTATTGTACCTGTTGTACCGGCTGAATGGAGAGTTGTACTTGCTGTACCAACTCTATTGCATGAAGACCCGTGGTTTTTGGAGAAGAATCAGTACCCACACGGAGGTATATGGATTACGTTGTTGGCTCGGCATTTCTACAACCTATGTTCCGGCTTGGTTGCCTCGTGTTGGGCTGTGTTATGGCATTTGTATATGGATAATCCGGCATCTCCCGTGGGGAGAGTAAGGCCCTCAAAGCTTGTACATGATATTATTCTCCTTGGGTAATAAAATACTCCAAGGGGGGGGGGGGGGTCGGCCCATTCCGGCCTCTATGCGGTGTCACACGTGCAAGCTCCATTTTCAACATTTGTGGATGTTTTGTCCAGCTTTTATGTTTTATGCAAAGTGATGATGGATATGTGTTAAGGCTGTGGCCATGTTTAAGTGTTTTAATATGCATTGATGGTATCAACAAGTGTGTCAAATGCCCTAGTCCCCCGGGCGCCGCGAGTCAGAATATTTTATTTTTGGATACGCCTTTTTATAGTGCGCTGGTATGATATGGCTAGGATTAATGGGTTTAATCAATTGTGTGCACTCACTAATATTATTTTGGATATAGGCGAAGAATGAATGGCGGATTATGTGTTAATAACGGGTGGAAGATATGTTGAACCACTATGAGATGTTTTGAAAGACATGTGAATATCTTTTATGAATTGATATTAAGGCATCTATATTTTTGTAAGGCTAAGACCTCATATCTTTGTACATACCAAATACTATTTTATACTTTTGATAGACCCAAGATTTTACATTAATGCTTGCTATATTTTTGTAGAGCTTGCACGCTCATAAACTCAAAAGCACTTCGGCTTTGTTTTTGAAATTATCTTTTTGGAAAGCAAGTGCTTTTTCTAATACATATAAATATGGGAGAGATAGAGTAAAAGTCACCGTCGACACAAGAGTGGAATGAATCTTCCCTAGGTAGAGTGTGGCTCTAGTACCACTCTCCCTATTAGAAAAAGCACTTACTTTCCAAAAAGATAATTCCAAAAACAAAGCACAAGTACTTTTGAGTTTATGAACGTGCAAGCTCTACAAAAATATGGCAAGTATTAATATAAAATCTTGGACCTACCAGAAGTATTAAATACTATTTAATGTACAAAGATATGATGCCTTAGCCTTATAAAAATATAGATGCCTTAATATGAAACCATAAAAGGTGTTCACATGTCTTTCAAAATATCTCATAGTGATCCAACGCACGGTCATATTAAGACATCTATATTTTTGTAAGGCTAAGGTCTCATACCTTTGTACATATCAAATAATATTTTATACTTTTGGCAGGTCCAAGTTTTTTTATTAATACTTGCAATATTTTTGTAGCAAGTATGCTCATAAAATCAAAAGCACTTTTGCTTCTTTTTTTTTTGGAATCATCTTTTTGGAAAGCAAGTGCTTTTTCTAATACATATAAATATGGGAGAGTGGTATTAAAGCCACACTCTACCCAGGGGAGATTCAACCCATTCTTGTGTCAAGACGGTGACTTCTACTCTACTCTCTCTCTTATTCATTTTATTTGGTTTGTTAAGGTTTATGGTTTCAATTTGTGCAAGTATATGTTATGCTCTAATTTTTGTGTGAGAAATTGAAGTTTTCTTCTCCAAGTGTCTTAAGGTCCTAACATAACCCGTCCAGTGACATGCTCATGGAGTGCCACTACTGTCCAAAGAAGATCTGATGGGAAGTCTATTGCTTGAAGCTTATCAAAGAGCTTTCTGCATGGACAATACTGTATCAAAAGCCTTCTTAAGTCCTCAAAATAGCAATATACCCTTTGATAAGAGAGAGAGAAATGAAATGAAATGAAATGAAAATGAAATGATATATTAACGTCTTCAAAAGGCCAAAATGACCTATGAGACCAAAAAGGTTACAACAATTGGTGCATCTGATACAATGTCTGTGTAAGGAAAGCTAAAAACAATTAAACAACTAACTGAAACTGAAACAACTATGAGGAAAAGTACGGTACCAGGAGCTCCTAATGGATAACATGTGGGAGGAAAACTCCAGCAACAAAGGTAAGCATCATACACATCACTATCCAAAGATGTCTCTCATCGGTCGATGGCGGATATCCTCAATGTCCTCCATGGTGAGTACTCTGACTGGACGTCTCCCATGCCGTGCTAGTATGGTCCTGATCCTCTGTTGTAGTCTCCGCCGGTGTCAAGATGGACCTCTCATCTTGGGGCGCCTGGACCGCCCCAGCTCTATAGCCCGATCAATCAGTGTACCTCTGGTGCGGCTGTACTCTGATTGATCGGGCTATAGAGAGAGAGAGAGAGAGAGAGAGAGAGAGAGAGTACATAGAAAGATGCATAAGGCATCTCCAAAAACCTAAAAAAGTAAGATAACTGTATTAATGTGTCATTGAGTCATAAATTGTGTCATCTAGGCGATCAACATCTAACAAAAGAGCACAAGGGTCTGTGAGACGATCGTAAGCCATCACTATACATCCACAAACCAGCAGCAATGTGTACAATGAAACATAGTGCAAATGGACATGAAAGATGTTGAGAATAGACCTTCATATAGATACATGGTTGGGCAAGAAATGGCGCTCTAAAAATGATCCTAAGGGGTCTTTCAAGATTCAATATATGAAACATGGGAAGGACTAGTCAACTTTCGAATGATTTGTCATGTTCATCACGTCACATGGACAGTAATCTCAGTATCAGCCGCCTTTTGGGTAAAATTAGGGGCCACGTTTCAGCTCATGGAAGGATCTTGGGCAGCCAGACCGGACAGCCAGGCGCCCATGGTCAGGACAAGTGTGGACAGTCTTGACACACCTTTTTTGAGGGGCAGCCAACTGGCCAACCAGCCTTTAGCCTGAGGTCGACAGTGGGGAAAAGGGCCACAGTCAATGCCTGCACTGCACAGGTGGTGGAGAGAATGGAGTAGGGAACATTGGAAGTTAGGGCCAGCTGCACAGAGAGGCGTGTCCAGGTCACCACAGGTTGTGATCCGATTGGGCGGCACGCAGTGTGAAACGGTGTCACAAGGTTTGTGGCAGCAGTGACGAGCAATTGGAGTAGCACCAGAGCAGAGGGGAAGGGGCAGGGGGTGTTGTACAGGTAGGGAGAAAGAATAAGAAGGGGTTGGGGGCAGCCCATAAGCAGGGTGTAGGCAATAACAACAAAAAAGGGCTCAAAACTGGGGTTGCCCCTTCCCATTCCAAAAGAAAAAGCTATAGATGCACAATTTTAAGGGTACACCAATCTCCACTATATATCTATCCCACTCACAACACACCCTCCAAGTAACCTAGCCAATTACACATAAATTACTATTCCATATATCATGTTTTAGCAATTTCTGCACTATGGCAGGTAAGCACATCCATTTTGGACCAGGGACCATTGCATCGGCAAGACTGGCACTCCTCCACAAGGAGGATGGCAAGGGTCTCATGCTTCAGCTCACTCACTTTCAGATCACAGCTATCACCGCCCCATGGCCCCAATAGCACCTTACAAACCCAGGCCCACAGTAACTAGCGGAGGGAGCTGATCAATAGCATTCCAGCCAGGCACATCTGGCAAGCGAAGGGCAGTGAGGCCATTGAGGAGTTGGTGGATTGGAGCACCTGGCGGATGATTCGGAGAGCATGCAGCAGCACCGGGCAGACTTTCCTTGCCCAAGGTAATGGCAGCATCTGCAGGTGGACCTTCTGAATTCTACTAATAGATGGATCTTTTCTTGGACGGGGAAAATAAACATGCAACAATGGCACATAAGGCACTCAAATCAAGGGCAGTTTAGATTAATGTAAGACTAAAGCAGGATTAGGAAAGGCAAAAACCTACTGGACCCGCCAACAGTTATGAATGCAAGTCCTTGTCCAGTTAGCTTGTGCATGAGGAAGCCCTGTTATGTGGTTCAACAAACAAGGGAACTATAAGTATGCCTATGAAAGGCCACAAAAAACAAAAGACCCACAAGAGTCAATCACATAAAGCAATCTTACTTCTCCACTAAAGATCCCCGATCGTACACGACGCATGATTGTAGGCACCACAGTGACATCATTGATAGAGCACAAGTATGCATCTGGCTGAGACTCCAAGCAAAAGACAGTACGCAGTTTTTAGACATTAGCCAAACCTCATGCTAAAAAGAGAGTAATTCAAGAGACTTGATGGCACATTGACCTGGCAGATTATCTCTCCCCCGAACCTAGCCAAATCCATCTGTACAACAGAATTAAAAACATATCAGTGCTTTAAATTTCCACAAAGCATGGCTACAGTGTACTTAGCACATCAACATGCAGGTTGACAATGTACTTAAGAAGCAGATTATTAATATTTAACAACACTTATTAGTACATAAAAACAGTTATAAGGTAGAATGCAGATTAAGTATTTGGAAGACTTGAAAGTCAAGAAACAAACCGGTAATATTCTCGAGAGAGATGGTGCTGCTATGCCAATATACCCATCTTGAGATCCCAAGTTAGTATACCTGCCAGTTTAAATTATTATTTCAAATGAGCTACCATTTTAACTTTATACAGACCAAACTCATGCTAGTAGCTACACACACACACACACATACAAAATACACGTTGGATTGAATATTGTTTGCCACCACTAGGATATTGTGATAAATTGCAAATATAACATCATGAAGAAGCCAATCAGTAATGGTACATACACTGTGCTGCTGGGACTCCTCCCAAAAATCACCTGCCAAAGACTTACACCCGCATTCTCGGGAGGTAATATATTTTCCATCTGAATCAATCCTGACATGTAGCACATCGACCCTACAAAAAGCCCTGAAGATGTCATCCTTTCAACATAAGATAAGAGCAGCTTGTAGTTAGAACTCAACTAGACAGCATGACGCGTACCTGGCTTGGCGAGGATTTTTTCTTGAGACTTCAGCATAATCTGCAAGCCAACAGAAAGTGAAACCAGATGCAATCAACATAAACTCTAAGGAAAGAGCAAACTTGAAGTGTCGTGAACTACTAAAGCATTGTTCTGCCACTTTTATAAAGTCTCTCTGCTAAAAAACAGTTTGTGTGTGTGCGCGTGCGCGCGCGTGCATGCAGCTCCATATCCATGAGATACTCTAGAGGCAAAGGGATGCTCCACAGCCACAAACAGATGACCCCACACAGTGACCACCCCTCTCCTCTTCAAACAGGACATATCTCAACCATTGCAGGGCTACTTTGATCTTTGTAACATGGTTTCTTGTATGATGATTCTATCTGGGTAGCTGGTTTGTTTTTCTTTTTATCTAGGTAACTGTGGACGTAGATCAAGAGATCCAGATGGCCACGATCGAGAGGACCGAGGTCCGAGAGCACCATCCCCTTGCCAAGTCCAGATTCGGGAGATCCTTCCCGAGTGCACCACCCCAAACTGTGGACATAGACAACCAGTACACAGATACAGATACGGAGCCTATTGCCCCGTCAACGGCCACCCCAAACACTTGACCCTGCCACACATTTATTGCCCCTGTGGATTGTATCTCAGTGGCTCATGAACATGGCTCAGAGGTTCATATAGCACAGTGCAATGCAAGGACTCAGAGGTCAAGTCCTGCCCGGGGGACAAAGACAACCGACATCGGCATACCTTCCTCTCCCCTAAAGCAGGGGCAAAACAGGAATGATGGAGAGGAGCCTGTTATAGGAACAAGGAGTTACATAATGCAAAAGGATCCAAAAAATATATATAACTCAGATTTTGGGGGACTACCCAAACTCCAAATTAAAAAGGACAAGTAGTTGAGGACAAAGAGTTCCCCTCAATGCCGATGAAGATCCTTTTGCGTTGTCGTTTCCAAGCCAGTGTGACTTGGGGCTCATGCATAGTTTTTGAGGAAGATACCATCGACGAAGCCCATGATCCTGAAGAAAATACCCAAGTTGTAACAATGGGTGCTATAGTGCCGTGGAACACATACGTTGTGGTTATCAGAGCGACGTTGGTTGAAGCACCTGTTTGTGCAGCTTGTGCCTCCTCTTTGAAGGAAGCAAAAGATCAGATGGGAGGAAAACGCAGCACAAGAAGCAGCTGAAAGTGCTGCTTATAAGGCTGAAAAACGCAGCATATGTGGCAGGTTTCAGAGTTGAAAACGCATCAGAGGAGTTGCTGCTTCCAGTCCAACCGAAAAACACAAACCCTAAAAATGCAGAAACCCTAAAGGTCCAAAAACCCTAAAAAAACGCAGATGTGGTTCAGCCTTGCTCTGATACCATGTAAGAAACCATGGTGTCAATTCTAGGAGGGAGTGACAGTGGAAAGAAGAGGATGGAGAGATCAAGCCACGGTGTGTGGGTGCATAGACATGGATGGATGGGGGGGAGAGAGAGAGATGGGACAACACACAAGGGAGCACGATTGCACAACATAATGATAAATGAATTATAAGCATAAGACTTCCACTATGTACAATGCTTGTATAGGCAACCAGGCCTTATCTTTTGACCCTAAATAAGAGGGCATTCACACCTAGTATGTTCACACCACTAAGGACACTTGACCAAACTCCAAACTAACTCCGAAATACCCAACAATGCTACCACTATCTCTTAAGGGAGGGGTTTCGGTTCTTGTCACGGGTGATGCATTACAGAGATCATAGATGCTTAGAACTATACCTATTGGAGTTAAGGCACTGCAGAGATCATAGATGCTTAGAACTATACCTATTGGAGTTAAGGCACTGCAGAGACAAACTATTGAGCAGCCCAAGATGTGGGATACCACGCGCAAACATCTATCATTGACTTCTTTGGCCCTAGCAGAGAACCCCAACTAACACACAACCTACACAAGACTTGCCATGACACATTTACCACAACAGAGCTAGACATCCCCATCGAGTGACCACCCTCCAAACCCACGGCAAGATGGCATCACGCACATGGGGAGTCCTCGAAGAGAGAGCACAACCCCTCCATAGAGCTAGACACCCCCGCTCCCAATGACCCTCTTCCATTGTTGTTGCGGAGGCCACCATGCTCATCAGCAAACTTGAGGACAACCAATCCGTGCGGCGGTAGATCCGCAACTTGTTAGAGGCAACCTTGGTTGGCAAATAGGACCGGATCACCAATATTCAGTTCATGGGTAAGGGATACATAAGGATCTCTTCGTCCCTCACCGAGAGCGTTCTAGAGCGGAGCTCAATCTCAGTTCAGGAGGTGTAACTTCCTAGAGGACCCGGGAGTTTCGCAAAACACTTGACCATTAATGCAATCAAGGTACGAAACGAAGGTACGAAAAACGGTACCGGTATGGGACTTTTAAATTTTGAAAAATAAGTTCGATTGAGGTACTATCCACTTTAAAAAAACACTTGAAAAAAAGATATTTGTACACTTTTAGAGATGCAAAGTCTAGAGAAGTTGTAATTTGTCATATGACATAAACTCAAGAGTCATGAACAATGAACACTGAACATGCCATAAATAAGGGTTTTGGCCCACGGCCTACAATAGGAAATACAAAAAAGTGTGTTGTGACCACTGACTAGTCACAACACTAAGTACAAAAATGTCTAAAGTCTAGACTCTAGTCCTCCTCCTCAGAGAAATCACTAGGGGAAGGAATGCCCTCGCTAGAGAGGCTTCCATCATCAGAGGCCAACCCAAAACTGCCCTCGCTAAGGACATTGCCCTCGTCATCGTACTCGGGCTCTCTGATGCCTGCAATAGGAGCATCCTCTTCTTCAGCAACAGGTGCTAAAGTGCTCCTCGAAGTCGAGCCGGAGCCACGCCTCACATATGTAGCCACCAGGGTCGAAGTAGGGCGCCGAACAGTGCATCCGCGACCTCCTACCTGTGTGCCACCTCTAGCTACGCGACCTCTACGAGTACGAGAAACTCGACGGTCAATCTCCTCTAGCTTCCTATAGAGATCGGCATATATGGCCTCCTCATCTGGATCTCGCTCCTTGTGGACACTGTCAACTTGAACTCGTCGACATTCACCTCAAAGCAAAGTTCAAACATTTATAAATTATTAGACTGTAGTCATGGCACATGCATTTATAAATTATTATTAGTGAGTTGAACTTTGAACTCTGGAGATCTCTACCTGTTTGTGAGGACAAAAGAAACCAAAGGACCAAATATATGAAAGATCAGAGTAAAACACACAGCATGCAATGGTGATGTGAATATAAAAGATGAAGTCCGGTACAAGGAGTTCTATGTGAGACTCCGAATAAGCAGAGAGAGCTACTGTCCCATAAAACGCAGATAGCAGGGCTGGAGTGACCCTGATGAAAGCGTTGAAAAAGAGCCTGATATAAGACTAATGGGAGCCTGAAGTAAGGCTGCTGATGTAGGCAGCGAAAAGACTGTGGTGAGGTTTAATGTAGGCGGCCAAAACCTGCAGCAGTTAACGCTGCCTGCTGTAGGAGGGCAATACCAGCAGTGGTTTTAATGCTGCAAGAGAACCTTCGAACCTGCTGTAGGCGGGCGATACCAGCAGTGGTTTAACGCTGCAAGAGGACATGCAAACCTGCTGTAGGCGCTGCCAAAACCAGCAGTGGTTTAACGCTGACCAACAGGAGATGGCGAGGCAAACTGTGCAATGAAAGGCAGTGCGTGAAGATCGCAAGGTGCCAAGGATTTCTCGTGGGTTGATGGATGGCGAAAGCAAGTCGAGACCCTTATATTTATATAAGGTGTTTTTATTTGGTCGGCCAATCATGGAAGTCAGTCAGTAAAGAAGCGGCCCTTTTTGTGCTGGGTAAATATTGGGAATATTTTCACACCCCCCCTCTCAAACCAAAAAGGGATCATGAGAGAAGATGAGGGGACAAAAAATTGGTTGTCGAAGATGAGGATTTCTGTGTTTGACCAAGCATCTGGGATTGAGAAGTACTGGAAGAATGCCACAATGCAAGAGGTTTTCACATGCATGAATGCCCATTTTTGGGTTTTCATTCATACATGCGCCCCAAACACAAAAAACAGAATGCAGAGCAGAGGGAATGCAGGATGGAAAAAAATGCGATGTAGTGGTTTTCACAGGAGTCATGCCCTCATGGGGTTTTCACTGACTCGTGTGCCCGATACAAAAATGGTAAAAAATGAAGGGAGAGGCAGATCCCCCTCTCAATGAGCGGAGGGTGATGGTGGTGGACCGATGCCAATCCGATTGCAAAGACGCTCGAGAATGGGGCGGTTGACGGACTTCGTAAGGATGTCTGCTTGGTTGTTTGCCGTGGAAATGTACTGAAGTCGGATGGTACCAAGCTCAACATGTTCCCTGTTAAAGTGAAAATGGACGCCCACATGCTTGGTACGGTTAAAAAAATAGGGTTGCCAGCAAGGGCAATCGCACTCTGACTGTCGACGAAGATGGTAGAGGCGGTGTCGATGGAGATGCGCATGTCGGAAAGAAGTTGACGAAGATACATAACCTCAGTGGTGGCATCATAGAGGGCCCGGTATTCGGCCTCTGCAGAAGAACCTGCAAACAGTGTCCTACTTTTTGCTAGACCAAGAGAAAGGGGCAGATCCGAGGGAGAACAAATAATCACCATGAGAACGCCGGGAATCGAGATCACCAGCCCAGTCGGAGTCCGTGTAACCGTGCAAGGTGATCCCACGACTGTAGTGAAGGCCATACAAATAGGTACCTCCTAGATAGCGAACAACCCTCATCGCTGAACTCCAATGTGGCTCCTTGGGAGCATTGAAATACTGACTTAAAATGGATGTGCAATAGGATATATCAGGACGAGAATTTCCAAGCCAAATAAGTTTCCCAACCACCTGCCGATAGGCTCGCTCTTCATGTGGAGGTGAGTCCACTTCCTTTGACAGTTTAACGGTGGGATCCAATGGAGTGGCCACGGGGATAGCACCATCAGGAAAATAGGAAGTAATGAGTTGGAGACAGTATTTCTGTTGAGACACGAAAATACCATCAAGATGTTGGATCACCTCCATGCCAAGGAAATATGAGAGAAGACCGAGATCAGTCATCTCAAAAGTTTGTCTGAGATGTGCCATGATATCAACCATTTTGGCTTGATGGGAGCCTGAAATAATGAGGTCATCGACATACAGAACAAGGTAGCAAACCATTACCTGGTCAATGTGAATATAGAGATTGGGGTCACAGTGTGATGGGTGAAAACCTTGGCTGTGAAAAAATTTGTCGATGCGATGATACCACGCCCGAGGTGCTTGTTTAAGCCCATAAATAGAGTGTAACCCACAAAAATGAGCAACTCACTCCTTGGCTCAAGCTTGCCCCTTGTATCATTCCTAGTGTGAGTATATGCTCGACATCCAAAGACACGGAAATGGGAAACGATTGGCTTTTCGCCAAAGAAAGCTTCAAATGGGGTCTTGTGGGGAACAGCAACCGTGGGGCAACGGTTCAAAAGATACACCGCAGTGTTGATCGATTCTGACCAGAGGCGTTCAGGCAGCTTAGCTGCAAAAAGTATGGAGCGTGCCATATCCATGACTATTCGGTTCTTGCGCTCGACCACTCCATTCCGTGAGAGAGAGTTGGTGGAAGTGAATTGGCGTTGAATGCCATGATCTTACAAGAACTAAGAAAATTGATGGGAGATAAATTCACCCCCATTGTCACTACGAGCAGTCCCAATTGAGACGCCCATTTGATTTGTGACTAAACGAACCCATGTGGAAAAATATTGGAAAGCGTCAAATTTATGCTTTAGAAAATATACCCACATGTATCTTGAATAATCATCAACAATCAGCATGTAGTATAGAGATCCATTCAAGGAAGGGGTTGGGGATTGGCCACTCAAGTTGAAAGGAATCAACCGGAGGATTACCGAAGCCCGATGAGTAGCATGTTGTGGGAATGGGGAGCGATGTTGTTTACCCAGTTGACAGGGCTGACAGACATCCTTTGTCAGTTTGAGGCTAGGTATACCTTCAACTAACTTGTCTCCAGATAGCTCATAGAGAGTGGAATAGGGTAGATGACCATAGCGAAAGTGCCACAATCGTTCAATGTCGGAGGGAGCTTGGGTCACATAGGCCCAAACCCGATGAAAATCTGAGTCAACAGAAGATGGCTCAATTAGAAAAGTGGACATTCGGTACAAACCATCCTTCTGAGCTTGTCCTTTGGCAACAACAAGACCAGTAGTTTCATCAATTACCTCAACAACTCGTTTGTTGAAGTAAACACCACGATCGAGTTGGGTAAGCTGGGAGACAGAAAGAAGATTGAGACCTAAATTAGGGACAAGATAGACATTGTCCAAGGTAGCCTGGTTGGAACCAATGTTAGTGTCAAATAAGACAGTGCCAATGGATTTTATGGGCATCATTGTGTTGTTGCCACATCGAACTTCTCCCTTAACGGGACGCTGAGAAATGAAAATGTCAGCATTACATGCCATATGGTGAGTAGCGCCACTGTCAACTACCAAAGTGATAGGATGACCACAAGGAAGAGTGGGATGGGCCTCAATAATGAGCACAGAGGGATTATCAGGTAACTGACAAATCTGAATGAGGGCAGAGGCCTTTCCCTGCGGATGGCCTTGTTTAGGCCTTCGTTTCTTCCTTTTTGTGGAGTGATGGCAGTAATCAATCTTAAGGGTGACCTGAGCAATATTGGCTGAAGGGCCAGGATGAGATGTGATGGAAGACCAGTCAGACATCTCTTCAGGAGTGGTGAAAGAAACGGACTGGGAAGGTGGGACGTAAGCAACCTGACTATTAGCTCGCCAGTGGAAGGAACGTGGCCAAGAAGAACCATTTCCTTGTTGTTGGGTCTTTGGAGGGAAGCTTGGTAGAGTAGGTGCTGGATTGCCACCCCCTCTGGATCACCAATTTGGGGCATTGCTACCACTTTGGTTGTTTTGGCCGGTGGAGGTAGTGGGGTGGAGTTGGTGCCTCTATTGTCCTTGTTTTTAAAAACACACTCATCATCAACATGGCCAGGTATTTGGCAAGAAGTGCAAAATCTATTCTTTTTGGGAACATTTTGCCAGTAGGGAATGGGTGTGGAGGCAAGATTTTTGGAATCAGTGTGGTTGCCAGTAGATTTGCCTTGATTTCCTAAGTTGCTGTTCCCTTTCCCTCATTGTCCTTTTTGAGTAGAGCTTGTATTGGACACAAGGACCCCCTCTTGGAAGGAGGGAGAGGATGACTTCTTGGGATGAAATTGGTCATGCAACCTAGCGAAACACACGAGTTGGCATTCACACTCATATAGGTTAGGCATAGGCTCTAATCTAATGGTCTGGGTGACAAAAGTAAAGAAGCTTACCTAGAATGCTGGGTGGGACCGCAATGCCAGAGGATGTCATGTTAAAAGATAACTGGGATAGGTAGAAACCATACGCAAAACCCAAAAGAGGTGCAGGCAGTGATGACTGCATGCCAACACTAGTAGCAAGTGGTATGGGTTGGGAGGGAGGGTTTTGACTTTGAATTTGGGCAGTATTCCATAACACATTAGGAGTTGGAACAGAAAGTGAACCAGAGGAGAAAACAGTGTTACCTCCTTAAACATCGGAAGTCGGAGAGTTGAGTTATACTCCTAGACCCTCCTCTATTAGGGTTCACAAAATGCCAGGGATCGAGGGTAGTTGATGGTACCGTTTGTTGAACCTGTGCCACAAAAGAAGATACCCATGCAGAGTTAGAAATATACGTACTAATAGGCACATACGAACCTGACGCGGTCACGGACAGGGAAGATGATGGATCTCCGAACGATTGAGGAGGTACGTGTCCTTCCTGAGAAAGAGTCTCGTACTGAAGTCCAGTTTGTCGTTTAGAATGAGAAGGAGAGCTCTCCAGTTGAGGCTGAATACCTGGGTCCAATACTGGCACACTGGCTGTGGGCATGTATCCTCCTCTGGAAGTGACGGCTGATAAGCTCAAAGAAGAAAAACCATACGCCAAGGGTGAAGAGGGTGAGTGGGTAAAAGTAGGCTGGTGGTCTCCCAAAGAAAGACCTCGAACAGGGCTCTCTAGTGAATGAGGAGTTCCATCCTCTGTGTGATCTAAATCGAAATAAGGGGAGTCAGTATCTGGTATGAAAAGCTGATCCTCCAGAATCGAGGGTAGACGATCCATGGTGTGTACTTTCTAGGTCTTCGATCCCTTTGCTCACGATCGCTCTAATACCATGCAAGGACAAAAGAAACCAAAGGACCAAATATATGAAAGATCAGAGTAAAACACACAGCATGCAATGGTGATGTGAATATAAAAGATGAAGTTCAATACAAGGAGTTCTATGTGAGACTCCGAATAAGCAGAGAGAGCTGCTTTCCCATAAAACGCAGATAGCAGGGCTAGAGTGACCCTTATGAAAGCGTTGAAAAAGAGCCTGATATAAGACTGATGGGAGCCTGAAGTAAGGCTGCTGATGTAGGCAGCGAAAAAGACTGTGGTGAGGCTTAATGTAGGCGGCCAAAACCTACAACGGTTAACGCTGCCTGCTGTAGGAGGGCAATACCAGCAATGGTTTTAACGCTGCAAGAGAACCTTCGAACCCGCTGTAGGCGCGCGATACCAGCAATGGTTTAACGCTGCAAGAGGACTTGCGAACCTGGTGTAGGCGCCGCCAAAACCAGCAATGGTTTAACGCTAACCAGCAGGAGATGGCGAGGCAAGCTGTGCGATGAAACGCAGCGCGTGAAGATTGCAAGGTGCCAAGGATTTCTCGTGGGTTGACGGATGGCGAAAGCAAGTCGAGACCCTTATGTTTATATAAGGTGTTTTTATTTGGTCAGCCAATCATGGAAGTCGGCCAGTAAAGAAGCGGCCCTTTTTGGGCTGGGTAAATATTGGGAATATTTTCACACACTGTTTGGAGATCTCCATGTCATGCATCTTCTCCACCATGCGCATGTTAGCACGGCAATATACAAGCCGCTCTAACTGCATGGTGCTGAGACGGTTTCGTATCTTTGGGTGTACGAGTGAGTAGGAACTCCAGTTTCTCTCACATGCCCCTGAAGAGCAATCCTATGAAAAATAAGAGAGTTAGAAATTAGAATGTAAGAACTAGTTAGTAGTTACGACTCTAGAGACTAGAGTATACACCATATATTCAATAGTCACCTGTGACAAGACTCTCAAAGCCACTTTTTGTACGTGAGCCATTTGATAACCAAATGACTCCCACCAAAAAAGTGGCCGGACCATTGACTCCCTACTCCAGCAAAGTGGGTCCGTGAAAGCGACTCCCCTTTGATCATCATACCGAATGAGCTCTTGGAGGAAGTCTCTTTGCTCGTGGACGGGAAGTATCCTTGGCAAGTAGACATCTCGATCGGAAAGTAGCTCCTCATAGGCGAAGAGCCTTGGTACTTTGTAAGCGGGATGTAACAAGGCCGCAAGACCATGGATAGGTCTATGCATCCATCGCCACCTCCTCTCCACAAGTGCCACGATCGAATCGCGTCCCGGAGTGAGTGGAGGCTCGGTGGGATCCCTAGAATGCAAAAATTTCACTTTAAGGTTAAGTCTTTAAGAAACGAGAAAGAGATGTGAAAACGAGATTTGAAAACATGGGACATGGGTTTAGCTGTTTACCTAATCCGCTCCATAGGAGTGTCGGGGCCCTCCTCATCAAGCACGGTGGTCGCACGAATCTCCGCTAGAGCCTCTCGCATGAAGTGGGTGAGTAGCCCCAATGTGGAGCCCTCCATGTCGGCCATGCACAAAACCCTATACAAGGAAGTCACCGCAATGACAATGGCACGCACCTCGCGCCAAAAGGACTCTCTCATGCATAGCCGTTGAGCGGCTCGGGCCTCATCTGCACTAGTCACCAACTCCTCCCTTAGCCATGCGACGAAATCCGAGGAGACCACGGTCATCTGGAGCTTCGGTTGCACGTCGTATAGCCGCTCCAAGAGAAGCCACATGTAGGCAAACCGCGTGGAAGAGGGCTTCTTAAGCTCCAAGTCGCATTGCTCGCGAAACATAGCGAGCACCTTTACCTTCTTTGTGAAGAAATTCACAATGGATAGGCCTTGTGCAACCACCCTCTTCACCCACTCTAGCTTCCCCACATCCTCCATGAGTAGGTCTAGACAATGGGAGGCACAAGGAGTCCATACAATGGATGGGAACTCCGCCTCTACCAAGCGCCCGATTTTGCGGCAACTGGATGCATTGTCCGTGATGACTTGAATGACATTTTCATGTCCGACCTGCAAGTAACACAATGGCAATTTGACAAATGCAATGACATTCTTAGAAGTTAGAAGCTTGAACATAGTACATAGTACATACCTCTATGATGGCTTGCTGGATGTGACGATAGATAAAGTCCCCCGATGTTTTTTGCCCCGCCTTTCTGGTATCCACGACGCATAAGAAGTATGTGCCGAGAGCGCATGAAACAAGGATGTTCATGATACCTCTCTTCTTCCGATCACTCCATCCATCGGAGAGGATAGAGCAACCATACTTTGCCCATCCTTCCCGCAAGGGTGAGAGTTTGTCGTTGATCCTTTGCCTCTCATCATCAAGCGCGGTGGTGCGCATCTCATGGTAGGTGATACCATGCCATTCACCATGGGATGGCCCCACCTCCGCAATGGCCTTCACCATTTTGTGCCTCTGTGGAACCTTGACCACATTGAAGGAGAGATTGCAATCTATCACCGTGCGTGCAATCTCCTCATTCGCGGCTTTCATCTTCGCCTTCACATAGGTGAGGTGGTTAATGTTTGCACCGATGGCAGTTTGCCTCAAAACCAGAGAGCTCTCCTCCCTTGGCCTCTTTGATTGGAAGTTGGAACCGCCTAAGACAGAGCCGGAGCCGCATGGGATGGGCGAAGGAGTTACGGATGCGGAGGTACTAGACATGGAAGCTCCTCTACGTCCACCTTTGCCTTGGTTGCGGATGAGCGAGTACTTCTTCACTATACCATCCACAATTTCTTGGGAAATCTCCTTGCACAGCGCCACTTCCCCACCAAGCTTGGACACATGTGCAAGGAGCCTTGTGACGCTACTTGTGTAACCCTTCCCGCAAAAGTTACACGTCCATTTCCATGACCCCGAATTACCGGTAGGTTTCTCACCGGTGGTGGTGTATAAGGCAAAAGCCTCATGCTTTTCCTTTCCTCCGGACCTCATTGCCAAAGTGGCAAAGTCTAAAGAGAGAGAGAGAGAGCTTGAGAGAGAGAAAGAGAGCTTGAGAGAGAGAGAGAGAGAGAGAGAGAGAGAGCCTAGAGGAAGAGGCTAGAGCCTTAGCTCTAGGTACTAGGTAGTAGGCCTCGAGAGAGAGAGAGCTTGGGAGATAGATAGATCCTTGAGAGAGAGAGAGAGAGAGAGATTGAGAGAGCTTGAGAGCTTGGGAGATAGATAGAGCCGAGAGAGAGAGAGAGAGAGCTTGGGAGATAGATAGAGCCTTGAGAGAGAGAGAGAGAGAGCTTGAGAGCTCTTATACAAGGGCCAAGCCTCAAGGCTCTAGAGACTAGCATGGAGGTGAAAGCCTAGGCCCTAAAGGGATCCAAGGGCCAAGGCCATGTGGCCCATCATCCATGGCACACGAAAAAACGGCTACAACAAACGGGAGACACGTGCGAAAAAACGAGCGAAAAAAACGATCAGAAATGGACACAAAAAAAAAGATAAAAAACGGGTAAATTTTTTCAAGACCGTTTCACTGACGCACGATACGAAACCGTATGGCGGTACGACCGTTTCGTTGGACCGAAACGTCCATCGACGTCAAAACCGTCTCGCAATAGTTTCGCACTGCTCGTTTCGCACCGTCCCGTACTTTTCGTGCCTGTGCTGCGGTACGCCTCCCGCAGACAACTATGAATGCAATTAAACACTGAAATCGGCAACAGCCTTAAACATATGCCACATAATCCACAAAATTGTAAAAAAGAAATATGCGCAATTGAGGCCTTATGGGCCGACCCCCCCCTTGGAGTATTTTATTATCCAAGGAGAATAATATCATGTACAAGCTTTGAGGGCCTTACTCTCCGCATGGGAGATGCCGGATTATCCATACACAACCATCATTAAGAAGCCCCTAAATACCATGGAGTATTTTATTACCCAAGGAGAATAATATCATGTACTGTGTACAAGCTTTGAGGGCCTTACTCTCCCCATGGGAGATGCCAGATTATCAATACACAACCATCATTGGACCATACACACGGGCTTTCATCAAAAGAAGCCCCTAAATACCATGAATGTGTGTAAACCACCTCTTCCTGTGAGGGTTCTGATCTTCCCCATCACCATGGATCTTCAAGATGCTATAGTGAGAAAAACTCAGCTGAAGCAAATAATATACCATATACATCACCATGAACAAGTCGGGCAGCACCATGGGCAACCAAAACAGGTCAGGGCAGCATCAATAAAACTGGTACAGCAGCTACAGAATCTGAAACAGTAGGTACAGCCCTCCACTCAGCCGGTACAGCATATACAATGGCTGGTATAACAGGTACATAATCTGAAAACAGCAGGTACAGCCCTCCACTCAACTGGTACAATAGGTACAATGGCTGGTACAGCAGGTACAATGGTTGATTCAGCTCTCACAGCATGCATACAGCCATGAAGAGGCTAAAGAAATAGAGAAACCCTCTATAGAGGGGAGTGAAGTAGCGTAGAGGCTCTCCATAAGGCGCTGTAGACAAGAATGCGAGCAGCAACATGGTAGAAGAGAGCTTGCAGCAGGAGAGCCTACTCCAAATGAAGAGAGGGGACTCCAAGTACAATGCTTTTGCAAGCTTGCAGCCTTATCTTTTGACCCATACAAATATCACTCTAATAAGTGGATGCCACATGGCACACTTATTTTATCCACTTATAAGAGTGTGTTCACACTACTAGAACAATAACCCTTTTAGGGGTTATTCACACACACACACACACACACACACACAACCAAAGGTTCACACACGAGGGGACACACATGAGACTATGAATCCTAACAAACTTGCCTTCGGAGAGCGAAGGTGGAGATGCTTGAGAAGACCTTCAATAGCCATGATTACTTCAAGAGCCATGATAATTTGGGCTCTAAACTCCAACACGTGATACAAAAGCACACAGTGTGCCAACACCTGAACTCTCATGTCGAGCCTAATATAAGAGCTTCACCATGCATGACTGTGCCAACATCAATCTACCGAAAGACAACCCCCCTGACTCTAGGCAGGGGATGACACAAAAACAAGGCCTTTTATAACATTAAGACATTACAAAATGGAAAACATACATAGGATTATCTAATTCAGTTTTTGGGGGACTTCTCGAGCAGAGAACCCATGACTTAAACACAAAAATAGGGAAAAGAGAAATTTTTGGAAGGTAATAAAATTCGCGAGTGTATGTCGATGAAGAACGGTCTTTTCCCACAACGTTTCCATGCCACTGCTCCTTCCATGGCTCTATGGAGATTCAATTCAATGTAGGAGGCTTCAATTTGGAAAAGCCCCAAATTTTCCATGCTGCAGTGCTCTTGTTTGATGCACAAAAGCCCCAAATTTAAAAGAATGCAAAAGCTTTAACTTTATGGTTTGACCATTTTCAGGAAAAATCCGCATAAGTGTGCACACTCAACCTTATTTAATTATTATTTCCTTTGTCGACTAAAGTCTATGGTTGCATGTTCATACTGGTTAAAGTTTGGGCAGACAAACTTATAAATTATAAGAGAGTTCACATTGGGCTGGACTTTATTAATGAACCGGGACCAGTTATGAGTGTTGGGCACCCGGGCATTGGACCAAAAGCCCACGAGTTGCTAAAAGTGGCTGACGAGGTATTTTTATGGCACACGAGTTGCCTTTCTAGGAGCATGGTGTGTTGAACGAGTCACGACAGCCAAAAAGAGCAAGTCGACTTCTTCTAGAGGGAGCATAGGGCTGTTGGACAGCAGGGAGAAGAGAATTTAGGCTAGCTGACTGCTCCTACTGGTGCCAGACAGCTGGTCCGACTATCAAAAACATGTGCTGCTCAGCTGGTCGATTGAGATATCTCTCTTTCCTTGTGCTGGCCGAATTGTAAACAAGCTATAGAGAGCTAGTCGAGTTGCATACAGGCTCTCTAGGGCTGGTCAACAGTTTCTCTTGCTTCTCTACAGGCTGGCTGTGCTGATTTACAGCATAACTCCGCAGAATAACAAGGCTTTCTTGGGTTGGAATTGATAAAGCTTGTGTCTAGCTTCAACACTACTCACTGGTTGCAAAAGGATTTGGCCAAAGTATTGTTTTGGGCCTATTTGAAGCTATTGGTTTGCACAATCGTGTGGACAGCCATGAAATCAAGGAAACAGTTGGTGACTGTTTAGCCCTTGTTGGTGACCGAGGGCTTGGTTTCACTGGAAGGCAGTTGGTGACTACTTTGGCCTGGTTGGTGACCGAGGGTTTGCTTTCTTTATTGAGCAGTTGGTGAGTGCTTTGCTCTGGTTGGTGATCGAGAGCTTGTATAACTTTGTTTTTCACAGATTTGGATAAATCTAGTGTTGGAAAAGTGGAACTCCCGGGCACTCGTGTCTTGTACAAGAGAATACTCTGTTGGTAACACCGAGAGCATTTGGCTATTGTGTTCGAAGAACTTCATAGTCACAAGCTTTACATTAACAATAAGAAGAGTGAATTCTTTCTTTCAGAAATCCACTATCTTGGTCACATTGTATCAAAGGAAGGGGTACGCATGGATCCGGCCAAATTGCAAGCAATCAAGGATTGGCCAGAGTTATGGACAGTTCATGAAATCCGAAGTTTTCTAGGATTATGCTTGTATTACCATCGCTTTATTAAGCACTTTGCTAAAATTGCTTCACCATTACATGATCTCACCAAGAAAAAGGTTGTATTTCAGTTGGGTGATGTACAAAAGAAGGCTTTTCATTGTTTAAAGTAAGCCATCATGTCTAGACCGGTTTCGATTGTGCCAAACTTGCATAAACCATTCTTCGTTGAAAGTGATGCATGTGGAGATTGTATTGGTGCAGTATTAAACCAGGAAGGACATGCTCTAGCGTACAAAAGCCGCTGGTTGCAACACGCGGAACTTCATTTGCAGGTTTATGAGAAAAAGCTTTTGGCAGTGGTTCATGCTCTCGTGATGTGGAAGCATTATTTGTTGGGAGCTGAATTTACCATTAAGACAGATCATCAAAGTCTTCGGTACTTTTCTTACGCAAACGAAATTGTCTGAAAAGCATATGAGATGGGCAAATTTCCTCTCTATGTTTCATTTTCAGATTTTACACACTCCCAGAAAGAAGAATGTAGTGGCTCATGCGCTTTCTCAAAGGCCTCCAAGTTCATGCCATTACCGTCGCCTATCATCAAGATCTCTCAAATATCCACGATGCCTATCACACAAATGATGATTTTCAGCATATATAGGTTGACTTACAATAGGGTAATTCAGCCCCGTCTTATTTCATACGTGATGTATATTTGATAATGCACAACCACCTGTGTGCATAAAAACTTAAGGCAAAAAGTGGAGGAATGCCATATACCACCTTATGCAGGACATAGAGGAATTCTTGCCACTACACAAGCTTTGGAGAAGCATTTCTTTTGGCTTTGGCCTCAGATGCGTAAAGACATTAATGATTATGTACGCCAATGTTTGGTTGGCCACAAGGTCAAATTTGATAGGCATAAGACTCCATTGTTGCTTCAACCGTTGCCAATTTTGAATCAGTCTTGGGAAAGTATCGCCATGGATTTTATCATGGATCTTCCAAAAACACAGCAAGGAAATGATGCTATTTGGACTATTGTGGACAGGTTCAGTAAACAAGCACATTTCATTCCAATGCGAAAGACCATAAAGCCAAAGCATATGGCGAAAATATTTTTGGCCCAAATCTTCAAGCATCATGGCATGCCAAAGACAATTGTGGAGGACCATGATCCTCCCACCACTAGTCTCTTTTGGCACGCATTATTTGATAATATGGGAACCAAGCTGAATTTCTCCTCGGCATCTTGATACTACCTTTTCACAGGTCAGGACAGCCATACGGAGATCCCAAGAAAAGCATAAGAAAGTTGCAAATAAACATCAGAAATAGTTGCAATTAAAGGAGGGTGATTGGGTTTTATTGAAATTCCAAAAAGCTCACCTCCGTAAGAAGACTGACAACGAGAGAATGTATCCCAAGCTATCTTACAATGAGGTAGCTTTTCAATTGGTGTTACCAGATCATTGACGGATACATAATGCCTTTCATGTCAGTCTCTTCAAAACCGTATGTTGGTCCTGATCCCATCAACCCAGTAGTGGAGGACCAACCTGAGATTGATGAATTGGAAGAAATCCTGCAGCCTGAGCAGATTGTCTTTCACAAGGAACGAAAAAGCGCCTCGTGGTGGCAAGCTTGTTCGTAGATATGTGGTTAAATTCAAAAACTACCAGCACTTGATGCAAAGTGGGTTGATGAAGAATATTTTAAGGAGTACCTAAATCTCCTTTTCTCTCTCTCTCTCTCTCTCTCTCTCTCTCTCTCTCTCTCTCTCTCTCTCGGAAAAAGATCCTTCAATTAGTTAAAGAGAAAACAGCCACAAAGGACTAAGTACAACCACGAAGAGCTAAATACAAACTCGCCTATAAGGGCCAGAAACAAGTGATCATAAGGGGGAGAGATGCTTCTCCTCTGGCTGGCCGCTCTATGAGGAGAAGGCTATCTCATAAGGGGGAAGGTTCAAGGGAGGGAAACAACCACACAAGTGGTCTGTAGTGCCAAATGGGATCACCGCCTCTATCTGTGAGGAAAGGGCCAGGCCTCCACAGTCTCAAGAAGGCTTCCCGCCCCTTCCGCATGCAGTCAGAACCTCCCTGTAGCTTCCCCCCCACTGACCACAAAGGGTGTGAATGATGTCGAGCCATATGCTCCTGATGGTCTCAGCCGGCGGAGTGTGGATACCCTCGATGGCCTCGCTACATCTAGCACGCCAGATGTGCCAGGCTGCTATGCTACTGCAGATCTCCCAACGCTGGCATAGTACCTGAATCTCCTTACTACATATTTGGACGCTTTTCAGTTGCGGACAACTGATTAGAAGCCGAGGAGGATGTCACAATCCTCCAGAGGTCTATGACATGCGGAAGGATTTCCTAGAGCATGATGGATTCACTCATACAAGAGTTGGTGACTCTAATGAGTGATTAGAGCTGGCGACCCTAAGTCAGTAAGAGGAGCTGGTGACTCTGACTACGAAATTTATGCACTCATGCAAGGGTTGGTGACTCTAACTACTGAATTTATGCACTCATGCAAGGGTTGGTGACCTTAGTGAGTGTGTAAACTCATGAAAGAGTTGGTGACTCTGTTCAGTGAGTATGTGAACTCATGGAAGGATTGGTGACCCTAGTGAGTTATCTGGACTCATGCAAAGCAGTTGCATGAGTCCAGATGAGTTCAGTGAGTATGTGAACTCATGGAAGGGTTGGTGACCCTAGTGAGTTATCTGGACTCATGCAAAGCAGTTGCTGTAGTGAGTACAGTATTTGGATCCAACATGGGTGGTGTCCATGATCACAACTGTTTTGGTGTACAAGATGACAAGTTGGAGATTTAATCCAAATCATCACGCACAACCATTTGGCTGTTAAATGCACTTGCATGTGAGACTTGTTTTGTTTGCTTGGACATTGCCTAGTATTTTGCCTAGATACCCTGTGGGGACGCATGTGTGCACACGTGTTTGGGACTAAGGCGGTGATTTTTATGTGTTTTGCAGGTGGTAAGTGTGCACACTCAACCTTATTTAATTATTATTTCCTTTGTCTACTAGTTAGTCTATGGTTGTAGGCTCATACTCATTAAAGTTAGGGCGGACAAACTTATAAATTATAAGAGAGTTCACATCAAGTTGGACTTTATTAATGAACCGAGTTATGAGTGTTGGGCACCCGAGCATTGGACCAAAAGCCCACGAGTTGCTAAAAGCTGAGGAGGTATTTTTATGGCACACGAGTTGCCTTTCTGGGAGCATGGTGTGTTGAACGAGTCAAGGCAGCCAAAAAGAGCAAGTCAACTTCTTCTGAAGGGAGCATAGGGCTGTTGGACGATTGCTTCTATTGGTGCCAGACAGCTGGTCCGACTATTAAAACATGTGCTGCTCAGCTGGTCAACAAGGATATCACTCTTTCCTTGTGCTGGCCGAATTGTAAACAAGCTATAGAGAGCTAGTCGAGTTGCATACAGGCTCTCTAGGGCTGGTCAACAGTTTCTCTTGCTTCTCTACAAGCTGGCTGTACTGATTTACAGCATAACTCCGCAAAATAACAAGGCTTTCTTGGGTTGGAATTGATAAAGCTTCTGTCTGGCTTCAACCCTACTCATTGGTTGCCAAACAATTTGGCCAAAGTATTGTTTTGGGCCTATTTGAAGCTCTTGGTTTGCACAATCGTGTGGAAAGCCATGAAATCAAGGAAACAGTTGGTGACTGTTCAGCCTTGGTTGGTGACCGAGGGCTTGATTTCACTGGAAGGCAATTGGTGACTACTTTGGCCCTAGTTGGTGACCGAGGGTTTGCTTTCTTTATTGAGCAATTGGTGATTGCTTTGCTCTGGTTGGTGACCGAGAGCTTGTATTACTTTGTTTTTTACAAACTTGGATAAATCTGGTGCTGACAGAGGAGTGGAACTCCCAGGCACCCGTGTCTTGTACAATAGAATACTCTGTTGGTAATAAAGATACCTCAGGGGAGAGCTGGCCCAACTTCAGTCCCTAGTGCTGTGTCATGTGCAATATTATTTTATGTAGTTTTCAGGATGTATACGTTTATGATGCCCGCGAGAGATGTATTGATTCATGCTCATGTTGTGATGGATGTTGAATATATGCTGTGATTTGGACCACTGGTTTTCTGTATTCACGCGCCCGCCTGTGACACACCATGTGAAACTGAGTCCATGTCTGCAGATGTGCCTTCTGCATCATGTTCATCAGAGGAACCAGGACATTTTTCAGTACCAACCATAATATTCCACAACCCTTTGGTTACCAATACATGCCGCATCATATAGAACCATAACGGATAGTTGGTCCCGTCAAGCTTATTCTCAACGGATAATATCCGAAATACATCACTGTCTGCCATTTCTAATAATACCCAAGCAAGTAATCATGCAACTTGCAAAAGCATTGAGTGCTCCTTTGATGCAACCAAGGTGGCTGCTAATAAGGCCGCTGACAATAGGCACCTACAAGGTATATAAAAGAAATGCAGAGTATAGTGAGTAAAAATTTTACTCGTAAGATGCAAAGATCGATATCGCTAAAGTGAACTCATAGACAAGATCCGATGTGGTGAGTGTCTGATGCTTTCTCGTGTATCTACGCACCCATCAGTAGTAGATCTGACAAAACTGCTCCAGAATTTGATGAACAGTGCAAATCCAATCCCCGAAGATGTCTGTAGAAAACCAAAAACCGCGCGAACGGGCCCAAAAACAAGCCCGAAATGAAAATCTGACCGAAAAATCATAGTACAAAGGACATATCACTTCACGGTCCTCTTTCTTCTCCCAGAATGGCTCCTTGATCCGATTCAAGAAGACAGGCGACTCGGAGTGAAGGTAGGCGGTAGCACAGGAACAAGGAGCATACGCTCTGATACCAAATGTTGAAAATAGGGTTGCAGGAATGCACACGCGAGCGCGCGCACACACACAGTGGAGAAGCTCAAGGGAGCAACAATGAGATGGTAGATAATGAATGTGTGTTGTACAAAGATGATAAGTATACCCCAAGATAGGTGTATACTAGCACGACAAAAAACCTCCTAAATAGGAAAAAAGTACCCCGACTGGTCCTAGTGTGTGTGTTCACACACATCACTACCAAGTATGGCTACATTTTAAAGTTCAAATATTGTACATGTTGCCTCTCTACTTAGACTACCCAATATCCTCCCTCCCGAAAAAACCTTGCTGATGTGACATTTCCCACATTTCCACCCCCTTGGAAATACCATTTCCGTTTCCCCATTTCTTGTAACTATGATCTTTCGCCATCTTGCTCTGAGATTTTCAGCACATGCTGCCTAGTGCCACCTCGTCCACTGCCTTGCCCTTATCCATAGTAAGGTCTATAAGGTGCCGGTGGCTATGGGTGGTGTTGTTACTACATTGACGGTTGCGCTTGCCTTGTTTCTAACATTGTATCGGCAACTTGATGTCAGGTGTGTGAATGTATGGCAGATGGCACATGTTGGTTGCATCTTACATTCCTCTTTCATGTGTCCTTCATTTTTATAGGTCAGGCAAAAGACACTTGTTCTATAGTCAGAGAGTTAGAGGTCTTACCAAAGTGCACAACGAGCTTCTCCGCGACCTTAATTAAATCTCTCTCTCTCTCTCTCTCTCTCTCTCTCTCTCTCTCACCTCGAGGAGGACACCCTTACAGTGGATACCATGGACCCATCTCGGGCTACTGCAAACCCAGCTCACCCAAGAGCAGTTACCTCGGACCAAGCCTCCGCATTCGAGTGTGGACGCCCCCAGCCACCAAGACATCGGCCACGATCCCCTCATCAGCACCAGATCCAAGACATGCTCCATCGCCATGCCATCGAGCTAGCCCCATGCTTGATATTTTGGAGAGTGGTATACCATCTATTGGTGGTTGATGCTCATCTCATGTTTCATGTTCCTTGTATTCCATGATGAGATCTCCATGGACAGCTTTGTATCACTCCACTCCACTCCGAGTTTTGATTTGTTATATTTTAATGAGATATGCCATGGACATTATTGTCACTTTGGTCTCATAGGCCCATTGGATCTTTAGAAGATTCTCTCTCTCTCTCTCATGTATGCAATAATATCAGTAAACAAATGAATTGAGTATATATCAATGTGTGTGTGTGTGTGTGTGTGTGTGTGTGTGTGTGTGTGTGCGCGCAGATGCATGCAAATGTATATTTGCATGTGTGTAATGCATGCATAAATTCAATCTCCATCTATATATGTATAATTAGTGTATACATCTAACAATTACACTAAAAAGTTAGTACATTAGTAGTCTTCTCATCAAAAGCACTGCCAACGTCAAGGCGAGATCACATTGGTCCAGCGGCACGATTATCAAGGGCACGCTCTACCGCTGAGAAAGAAATAAACTATGTATGGCATTTGTGCAGGTATGCAATTTGGTATTACATATGCATCTGTGTATGGTATGAAGGAATAAAATGTGGCATCTGGCTAACAACCTGCACAATCTGTGCTTCTCCACCAAGAATTTGGAACGGGATGCATGCAGCCTGTGGACTCTGTAACACAATTCAAATTTCAGGGTTAGTTTATGATAATTTGATATAAACAAGAGCATCTTCATAAAATAAATGCATATTTGATACCATCCAACACCTACTAATTTTGGGTTCAACAGATTACTTCCTTTTTTTATTGTTGATATTTTAATGATTAATATATTGCTCCTTGACCACACTGACAATTTTTTGACCCGTTTTATAATTTTGGGCCAGCTTTGACCAGAATTGACCAGTTCACGTGATGAATGTTTGTGTGACTTTCCTAGAAGAAACACGAACATCTGGCAAAGTTCGAGGCTCCAGTCAAAAAGCTGTGTTTTTTTATTGCACCTCTTAAGATGGTCTTTCATGGTGCAAATGCACAATACATGTGGGTGAAGACTGAGAAACAGGATTTGACATGTGCATCATGCAAAGAGATGCCACGAGGACATGGTCAGCCGGCTTAGAGGTTAGATTAGAGGCTAGATGGGCATGATTAAGGCCAAGAACTGTACGAATGTCCCTAGACTAGGCACCCAAGTGTGGAGCCAGGCAGCCAACCAACCCTAATCAACCAGACCTAAAAGGAAACAATAAATAGGCAGTTGAGGGATCAGATGAGGACATCCCATGCCAGATCTCCAATGCCACTTCCGCATGTAACAGTGGTATCACAGCATCAGGTTCTAACTTCTCCCTGAGGCAGATCAGAGTACTGTTGTCCATGCATTCTGCATGTAACAATGGTATCTCAGCATCAAATTCTTCGGGGAAAATCAGAGTACCCCCTGTCTATGCAATCTAGATGTACAGTGGTATTGGAGCAGTAGGTTTGCCTAGGAAGTTGCAGCAAGATTTGGGTTTTTTCTATCTTGCAAGTCATTTAGGGTTTTGCACAACAAGGCATGCCTTAGTTTTGCATAGATTCTAGGGTTTGCATCTAGGTCCTGTACGCAGAAGGTTTGCAGTTCTTTCTCCTCTCTTTGGGGGAGTAAGCTCAGCATTTTTCTTCAACATGCCGTTTGGAGTTGAAATCAGCCAAGAATCGGGAGTGGAAGGGCATTCTCAAGAAGAACACACTGAGTTGGTTGTTGTAGCCAAATGCAGCCCGAGGCCCTCTGTCTCATCCCATTTTGTGCTTCACAAAGGGTCAAATGCCAGAGAAAGCAGCATTATCGCTTCAGCCAGGCAGCAAGGGTGCATTGTCCTTGATGGGGACAGCCTAGAGTTTCCGACTTCGGGAACATATCTTCACAAATAAAATCAGTATCCTAAACACATTAGGATCCAGTCGGCAGAGAAAGGAATTGGACAGCAAGTTGGTGAAGATTGAGAGAGAGATCCAAGCATGAAGTGCCACGTTAACCACAGAGCCTTAGGATAGGCACAAAAATGGAAAGTTTGCTAGAGGTTAAAACTCGGGAGGAGGGAGTTTCCAAGGATGGCAGAGAGCTTCAAGGACCAGAAGTGGCTAAGGAGATGGTTTCCACAAGTATGGAGCATAGACCGCTGTGGAATCCTGAGGAAGTGCCGATGTCAACAGTGGTAGAGCGAGGCAAGCACGAGATTTCATCTCAGAGGACCAGCAGAAGCTAGGGTTTGTGGCAAGTTTAAAGGTTGAATTTGAAGATGGAAAGTGTTTGATAAAAGACCCATCAAAGGGTTATGAAATAGTCACTTCTGGAACACAATACAAAGGCTTGTATAAGGTTGCCTCAACAGTGAAGGGTCATTCAGTTCCAGTGTTAGAGCTCTTTCCCGAGGAGGCAATGAGTTGTGCCTATAGTTGAACCAGATCAGACGTGGGGCAAAAGTGCGTCAGATGCACCAGTCTTCCAAGTTTAGTAGGAAGGATATCACGTGCATCACGTATATAGATGCCACATCAACAGGGTCAGCCTGCTTAGAGGCAAGATAAAAAGCTGGATAGGTACCATTCAGGAGGGAAGGAGCTGTCCTGACATCTTCTGGCCAGTTGGCAACAGCCAACCAAATCCCTGAGCAGTTGACCAACCCTAAAATAGGCTGAGGGGTCATCCCACGCCAGATCTGCAATGCCAGTACCCCAGGGCAGAAAGGGTGAGTTGAGGATCAGCAGCAAGAGTTCCCAGAGGCAAGATTCAGCCCGGGAACATCCCAAAGAGTAACCTTTTCCAAATGTTGCATTAGCGCACATAAAATAAGAGTCGGGATCTGAGTCTAGATGAAAGATTATCATTGTATATAATCATCTTTTGACAATACACAGTAGATTACGTCGATTTGCCATCTGTAGCAATTTCAGTGATTAGCATCAGAGTTTAATTCGTATTAAAGCATGATGGTTGCCATGTCCATCATTGATTATTGTCTTGCAGGAGATATACTAACGGAGACTTCACAAATCCCTCTAAAACGAGTGACAACTCTAGGTCAGGGGCACACTAAAAGCTTGTGAAGTCACCCATTTTTTCTTCCACAGCCATGTGAGTGGGCAACATGGCACCAGATTACTTCAACCCATGGTTGTCCATGAACCTCGTCAAAAATAGTGGGATCATGAACCTTGCAGTGTCCTGAAGCCACTTCTAAACTCGTCTATGGATTGGCTGCTCATGACTTGCTATCTTAGGCTCCTTACACAAATCTGGCTGCCTGAAAAGACCCCAGCCATACCAATCCTAGAACTGCAAGCATATGTGCAAGCTGCCTTACTACGTTGGCTTTGTGACTCCACCCATGGGGGGCATCCTTTTTGTATCATCTGGCACAGGGACATTGGCTACCATAGCTAGTAACACGTCATTCCCGGGCGACACTTAGGTTGCACCGTCTCATTTGGGGGCTTTTCAAGCTGCCGTACAAGGTTGTATTGGAATTTCCGTACAAGAAGGTGCTGTCGGGAAGCCGTACAAGGGTGTGCGAAGGCAATTTAGAATACAGCCACAGTAGTGTAAATCAATCTGACAGAAATTGAGTTCTTTAATTAATGGCATGGAGTAGTCTAATAATGGATCTTAGATTAAAGCAAGATCGAGATGGTGCTCACCTGGTAGACATATGGCTGAAAGGGTGTGGAAAGAGCAGGGGCGGCCATGGGAGGGAAGAAATCAAACCCTGCTGCTGCACTCCTTGTGTGTGCCGAGTATGATTTTGTTTAAAGTGACATCACTCTAATGACGTCCTCTTCCTTGAACCATACTAGTCCCTTCGATTAAGTTAATCCTATATAAGGGCCACATGTGATTTGGCCGGACACCACCAGGTCACCACGTCACACAATTGTGTGGGGGAAACTTGTGATGAAGTGGGACGGGGACGGGGATGGGGAAGACTCCTCGTCCATCGGGAATGGCCGATGAAGCTTCCCCTTCCCCCCTTTTTGAGATGCCAGTTGAAAACATGAGTTTCCACATGATGTGTAAGCTCCCTGAGTCAAATTCATCACACATACACACATTGTACATTTACACATAGAGAACTCAAACTTTAAAATAGATACTCCATCATGCACATAGATACATCTACAACCACATATGAACACACACGCACTTATTTAATGTAGGAAAATTATTCAAATAAGTAAACCGCCCACCTGAATATGAAGGCCTTTGACTACTTGAATTCATTTTCCTCGACTTTAACTATGACTTTTGATTTAATGTGCTCTCTCAAGTCTTCATGATGAGGAGAGAAGAAAATGTGGAAAACTTGTATCTATATAGAAATATTTGTAATTTTATGTTGTTTAGGACTGTAGGTGAACAATGTCAATGAAGATCTTCTTTCGGCACTGTTGCCAATGGTTGACACTTGGGCCATCATTTTAGGCTCAGGGAGCAAGGCATAATACTACCCGTTAATACTTGATTTGGAAGCTATAATGAAGAATCCCCAAATTTTTGTTAATATAGCATGGTCAATTTGATACAGAAGGCTTTCTTATGAAAAAGCCCCAAAATTTTGTCAATGCAAGATCTTCAATGTAATAAAGGGGGATCTGATACCAATGCAATAAAGGGGACCTAGAGGGTGCACTCATTAGCATGGAGTACACACATGTCCGACTCATCCTAGGGAGTAGCACCTAGACATGGAAATACTGCAATGAATCAGCTATGAAAGCTTGGACATAAGCTCCAAGAAGACAAGATGTCTTCAAGACAGCACTTCTGTGAACTTGTTTGCTTAAACTTCCACAAGATTAACACTAGCGTTTGAAGATTAGTACTAGTCCACTTTATTCAATTGTAAACAACCTAATCTGAGGATAATCTTCACAAACCACTGTTGTTTAATATTTCTTTGCAAACATATATTGGCATTTCAACCATTTCTTGGTATTTCAATTGTTTCTTACAAGAACAACGAGAACTGTAACAAATAGCAAAGAGATGCAAAGAATGTGTAGCATTTTAACAAACATCGCTCATAATTGTGAATCTTTGCATAAATCTTGCTCTATGCACTTGAATCTTCAAATCTACACTAATCTTGAAATAAATCTTCACTATTCTTGAACTCTACATTTGAATCTTTAACTTTGTACTTGAAATTGCACAATAAACTGTATTCTGCATAACTTCGTCTACAAACCCTTGTTGAATCTACAAACTGCAACACTCTACACTAGTAATTCTGCACACTTTCTTGAAAATTGCACCAAGATTTTACACACCAAACAATAGGTTTTCTCAAACTGCCAACATTCACTAGATCTAGGCAAATGGTAAAGAAAACTAGGGTTGTTGTGTAGGATGATTGAAGAAAAGCTCTAATCAAGATAATTTAACAACAGATTTTAAGAAAGTTCATGTTGAAAATGATTGTAAAATTGAACTCAAAATTTAAGAAAATTAAGATTTTCTCAAATCTATGTAGGAATTAGGGTTTTTGAAATTTGGGATCAGTATTTATCTGAATAAAGTTATCACTAATCCCATTGCTAATCCATACAAAACAAAATCAACAAAAAATCTAAAAACTGTGTAAAAGTTGTTGAGATATCGAGCTCGTCTAGTGAGGCGGTGGACACTGATGACCCGCCTAGGGGATAGGCCCCACACTTACACCACTGGCATGGTTGGTGAGATCATGGGTGATATGCGGCCAGTGGGATGACAGGCTGTGTGACAGCCATTCTAGAGACTGGCATAGTTATAACACCAGCTCATTTAGTCGGGTTCACACTATAGAGAACCCTTGTATGTATTTGGTTGAGTACCTTTCATATTATGAGTACTCTTATCTTGTGTATCGTGTGTTGAGTGTTGAGTGAAGAAGAAGAAGATTTTCAGCCTCTCACCTTGTGTGTTCTCTATTAGGGTTTTGTGAGTGTGTGTGTTGCTAGCGCTCAAGCTCTCTTCCTCCCTGCATCTTTTCATGGTATCAGAGCCTGGTTCGTGCTAAGGGCTGAGCTGCAAGCAAGAGAACCACAGGAAGCAGTACGAGGGTAAGAGCTTCAACTGCTCTTCCCTATTTGTGTTGGTGACTACACCCTTGTCGGGAGCTCTCTACGGGAGGCACCGGCAAACGATCTCTGATTGAGGAGCTTTCTTCGCGGGAGTAAAGCTATAGGGCAACTATACAGTCCTATCAGACATAATTTTCTGGGCCGAAAACGTGTTTCGGGCGCGTCTGGACCTCCGTTTTTCAGAAAGGAGGCGATTTTGAGCACTGCGGGTAAGTCATCGATTCTCTGCTACAGAACTCTGTTTTAAGAACTGCAAGAAGACAGATTGACTATGCAGACATTGTGGGTGTTGCATAGAGGTGAACAGTTGCCATTGGGTATATGTATGCATATTGAAGTCATTGGTTGTGACATTTAAAAGTATTACAGTACCGCTGCAGAAAATACAGCAGTTTGTGTAGGACAAACTAGAGTGCTGTTTCTGGTAAAATTGTGTGTTTGGCAAGATGTCAAATGATGGGATAACCCAGATTGTGGCTGAGAAGCTTGATAAGAATAACTTCCATGCTTGGAGGTTCAGGTTGACGAATTTCCTGATAAGAATAACTACATAGAAGGTGAGCATGAAGAGGCACCGGAGATACCGGACATAAATCCGAGGCTACAGATGTGAAAGAGTTTAAAGACTGGAACCAAGGAGCCAAGAAAGTTATGTATTAGCTCTCCATTAGTATACAGGACACCATGATTGGGTACATTCAGGATGCCAAGTCCCCCAAGGGAGGCGTGGAACACCTTGGTAAAGCTCTATGAAACAAATATCAAGGCACGTAAGATACAGTTGAAGAATAAACTTCATACTGTGGAGAAAAAGAGCATGTCTGTGAATGACTATGTGTTGAAGATAAAGGGTATTGTGGAATCCCTTGCATCTATTGGTGTGTAAGTAGTAGATGATGATGATAAGGTGGAGGTCTATCTACGTGGTCTCGGGCCACAATACAAGGCGTTCAAGACGTCTATTCTCAGACTCGAGAAAACATTCCCAACTTTACAGATTTGGTGTCTATGCTGATTATAGAAGAGAAGAGCTTGGGTGAAGACCAACAGTCTTCACAAAACAAAAACAGCTCAGAGCAACAGGCCTTCTACACAAGTTCAGCAAGAGGACGAGGTAGAGGAGGTCGTGGACGCGGTCAAGGAGGTGGCCGAACAGGTAATCAAAATTATGGCCAGCAGCAGCAACAACAACCGTCCCAGAATACACAACAACAACAACAACAACACGCAGGTGGAAGAGGCAAATTCAGAGGCAGGGGGAGTCAAAGAGGCCGTGGAAATTGGCAAAGGCAGATGCACGTGAATGCTATTATTGTGGTAAGCCTGGACATGTGCAGGCAGAATGTTATAAGAAGCAGGCTGACATGCAAAATGGGAAAGTGCAGCAAAACAACTATGCATCCTCAAGCATAAATAATGAAGACAATGAAAGGTTGTTTGTTATGCAGCATGTCGTGAATGCCATGTCTGAAAATGTTGAAGCAGCACAAAAAGATGATGTGTGGTATGTGGATTCAGGTGCTTCGAACCACATGACAAGTCATGGGGAGTGTTTCAAGGAGATGATGTGTGGTATGTGGATTCAGGTGCTTCGAACCACATGACAAGTCATGGGGAGTGGTTCAAGGAGATGAAAAACTCGGAAAGACCAGGTTTTGTGGAAACAGGGGATGACACTGCTCATCCAATTGCCCATGTTGGAGATGTGCCATTGTCTATGCAGGATGGCAAAGTGAAGTACCTTGCAGATGTATTTCACGTTTCGAACATAACAAAGAATCTGGTTTCAATTGGCCAGATGATTGAGCAGGGTTTGCAGGTACGATTTAACCCTGATGGTTGTTATGTTGAAGACTTTAAAGACAAGTGCAGGTTGGTTGCAAAAGGTAACAGAGTGGGCAGAATGTTTACGTTGAATGTAGACATGCCTGAAATGAGTGCTGCGATATTTGTAAATGGTTCAGGAATTGTTGCAGACACAGACATTTGGCATAAAAGAATTGGACATGTGAATGTGCAGCGAATGAAGTCTATGCAGACTAAAGGAATTGTGACAGGGCTGCCAAAGTTTAAAGTGGAAGGTATGCAGAGAATATGTGAAGCATGCCAATTTGGAAAGAAAACAAATCATGTATTTCCACGTAATAGAAGTGACATTCATTGATGACCACGCAAGGAAAGTGTGGGTATATTTCATGAAGGAGAAGAGTGAGGTGTTCACTCACTTTCAAAATTTCAGAGTTTTGGTTGAAAAGCAAACATGGAAATATGTAAAGTGCCTAAGGTCAAATGGAGGGGGAGAGTACTTCTCCAATGAGTTCTCTGAATTTTTGAAGAAGAATGGTATTCGGAGACAGTTTACATGTAGATACACTCCGCACAGCAAAATGGAGTTGCTGAGCAAAAAAATAGGCACATTGGTGAGATTGCGCGACCTGTTTGCCAAAGCAGATGCACATATCCTGTGTGCCCTTCAGGTATCTCATGACACCTTTCACTGCTTCCCAATGCTTCTTGCCAGGGTTGGCCATGTATCTAGTAACCACTCCCACTGCAAATGCAATGTTCGGCCTGATAGCAACCATGGCATACATGAGATTGCCACAAGCTGAAGCATACGGAATCTTGGCCATATGAGCCCTATCACTATCCGACTGTGGGCTGTCCATAGCACTGAGTTTCACATATGGAGGCAAAGGAGTACTAATCTTCTTCCCCCCCTCCATATTGAACCTCTGCAAAACTTTGCCAATGTATTCCTTCGGAGATAAATACAACACATGCTGATTTCTGTCCCGAAGTATCTGCATACCCAAAATGTGATTTGCATCACCCAAATCCTTCATATCAAAGGTTTGATGCAGCCTCTTCTTCAAGGCATCCATCTCTTTACGAGATTTCCCGGCAACAATCAACATATCATCAACATACAAGATGAGGATCAATAGACTGCCATCCAAAGCTTTCTTGGTGTATAAGTAGTGATCTATGTCACTCCTCCTGAAATCCTGGGATTTCATGAATGTATCAAATTTATGATACCATTCCCTTGGTGCCTGTTTGAGCCCATAAAGACTCTTTTTCAGCTTGCATACAAGCTTCTCCTTTCCATTCACTGCATAACCCTCTGGCTGTTGCATATATATCTCCTCATGGAGATCACCGTGAAGAAAAACAGTCTTCACATCCATGTGAATCAAATCCAGATCATCATGAGCAACCAAAGCTAATACAGCTCTAAGTGTGGTCATTTTTTTGACCACTGGAGAGAAGATCTCATCAAAGTCCACACGATATTCCTGCTTGAAGCCCTTAGCCACTAACCTAGCTTTGTATCTTGGCTTTGCATCAGCAGGTGCAACTTTGAGCCTGTAAACCCACTTGCATGGCAAAACCTTCTTGCCTGTAAACCCACTTGCATGGCAAAACCTTCTTGCCTGTAGGCAAATGCACCAACTTCCATGTTCCATTTTTGTGCAGAGAATCCATCTCTGACTTCATAGCACGCTCCCAAAGAGCCTTGTCTGCCCTCTGTAAAGCCTCCTTATAACAAGAGGGCTCCCCACAGTTAGTGAGCATCAAGTAGTCAACCCCTGGAACAAACCTGTCAGGGGGTCTGGAGGGTCTTGTGGACCTCCGTACCCAATGATCATCATTTGCAGGTTGCTGTCCAGCCTACATATCACCTATTGGTGGCTCCTGTTCCATGCCATAAGGTTGAAAGATCATGCCCGGTATGTCCTCTAACTGTGGGATATCCATAGGGATATCTTCTGCGATCTCTGGCTGTCCATTTGGACCATTTTCAGCACCATTTAAGGGCTGGTTTTGTTGCTATAATGGCTGATTTACAGCCCTTGGTTGTTGTCCATGATGTCCATCATCATCAAAGATGACTCTGCCAGGCTCTTGTTGCCTTGCAGGCTCCTTATACATGCATGTTTCATAAAAAATGACATCATTGCTGCGTATAATCTTTCTATTCACTGGATCCCAAAGTCTATACCCCATTTCACCTCTGCCACCATATCCTAGGAATATGCATTTGTGAGACTTAGGATCAAGTTTGGTGCGTATTTCCCTGCGTATGTGCACGTACGCAACACAACCAAACACTCTCAAGTGCTTGTAGGATGGAGGCTTCCCTGTCCATACTTCCTTTGGCACTTTCCCACCAAGCCTCGTGTTAGGTGACCTGTTTATAAGATGAACGGCTGTCATAACAGCTTCAGCCCAAAAACCATGAGGTAACGCAGCATGTGACAACATAGAACGGACCTTCTCCTGAATGGTCCTGTTCATCCTCTCTGCTGTCCCGTTTTGTGGAGGATCATACGGAGCAGAGAGCTCCCTCTTGATGCCTTTAGCATCACAAAAGTCCTGAAACTGTTTGGACATATACTCTCCACCATTGTCGGAACGCAAAGCCTTTAGTGTTTTGCCAGTTTGATTCTCAACATGAGCAACAAACTTCTCAAACACTGAGAATGTATCACTCTTCAAACGAAGAGGATAAACCCACACCTTGCGTGTGTGGCATCATCAATAAAAGACACAAAATATTTTGCCCCTCCCAAAGAAAGCTGAGGCATCTCACATACATCTGTATGCACAAGCTCTAACTGAGCATCTTTCTGTCCAAGAGCTTTCTTGTGGGGGCACTGGAGTTACCTGCCATATATACAATGCTCACAAAACTGAAAACTTGAGAACTTTAGAGAAGGCAAGTAACCAAAATGAGACCATTGCTCCATTCCTTTGACACTCATGTGTCCCAACCGGCTATGCCACATAGAGATTTCCGGCAGCTCGGTTGCATTTACATTAACATGGTGACAAACACCATTATGCATGAAGTAAAGAGTGTCCACCTTAGAGCCTCTGGCAACAACCAGTGAGCCCTTACTAATCTTCCACTTTCCACTACCAAATGTGGTAACATAACCAGCATCATCAAGCTGTCCAGTAGAAAACAGGTTCTTCTTGATCTCAGGCACATGCCTGACATCATGGAGCATAAGCTGTGAGCCATCTGAAAACACAAGCCTCACATCACCTCTGCCAAGAATCTGGCATGCATGGTTGTCACCCAAATAAACTACTCCTTCATTGCCAGCAATATACCTGACAAACAAGTCTCTGCAACCTATGACATGAAAGGAGGCACCTGAATCAATGATCCATGAGTGCATACCATGACCATCTCCCGCATGGAGTGAATGGGCATCAAGTGAAGACATGAATAGGACTTCATCCTCACTGTCACCTGCATGTGACACATTGACTTCTTCAATCTTGACTTCACTTTTGCCCTTTGGCTTTGCATCTTTGGCTTCATCTTTGTCTTTGTCTTTTCCTTTGCCCTTTTCCTTTTGACCATTCTTCCATTTGTAGCATTGCTTTTTGAAATGTCCCTTCTTGCCCCACAATAATGGCATTCCAAGTCCTTTTTGGAGCGGGACTCGCTCCTTCCCCGTTCTTGGATTTTACCCCTTTGCTGGGATCTCCCACGTGCATTCATTGCATTGGACTTTCCAACAGAGTTGTTCTTCTTGTTCATCTCCTCTTGAAGGAGAGCACCCTCCACATATGCATATGACAGCATAGCATTTGAATTGCTAGTGGCTGTCCTGAATGTGTCCCAACTCTCTGGCAAAGTGCATAAGAGAAAGGTGGCTTTGAACTCATCGTCCATTGCCAACTTTTGATTGATGATCTAGCTGACAACACCATTAAACTCATTTAGATGGGCTGTCATAGATGCCCCTTCCTTCATTTGAAGACCTATGAGTTTCTTCAACCAATACACTTTGCTTGAGGCACTTTGCTGGGCATACAAGTCCTGCAATCTTTACCACATTCCCCAAGCTGTCTTCTCTTCACGTATGCTGAAAAGTAAAGAGTCTGACACAGACAACATGATGGCGGATCTTGCCAGCTCATCCATATCTTCCCATTCTTCAGCAGTAAGAGAAGCGGGCATTACACCCCTTTCTTTGATGGGCTTGTGCTGCTTCTTCTGGAGCAACACATTCTTCAGCAGTAAGAGAAGCGGGCATTACACCCCTTTCTTTGATGGGCTTGTGCTGCTTCTTCTGGAGCAACACATTATAGCACTGGGTTTGCCAAATGTCATAATTATGTGAGCCTTCAAGCTTCTTGATGTGAAGCAATGAAGAGCTCTCACCTGTGGGGTTGCCATAGCAATATGCAACCTTTGACATAGTCAATGCCTGACTCCCTGCAAGATGTGCAAACACTGCACCAAAGCACACAAAGTGCTCACAGTTGTTCTCCCAAAGTTTATCTCCCACTGCGGAAGCACGAATGCAACTCTCCTCCCACTGAATGTGGTAAAATCACCAAAATCTGGTTGCTGCAGATTCATGACAGCACCTTACATGTGCTCTGTTTCCCTTCCAAAGTACTGTACAACAGTACTAAGTGCTCACACCAATGATGTACCAAATCTGTACCGATAAGTACAGTAATTGAAAATGAGCCTTTTCCTCACTCAAATCAATGTACAGCCATGCCAAAGTTGTACCAAATCTGTACCAGCAAGTACAGTAGCAATAAATGCTCTCTTGGCTGTCCAAATGAGTGAAAATCAGACCTTGACAGTCCCCACCACTGCATACAACAGTCCCGGACAGAAATTGGGCAAAAGCCCCTTGTTGACTACAAGTGGATTACTGAGGGTTCAAGGCATAAAAGTCTTCCCTGCTGCTTTGCCAAGCTCAATAAGCACAAAATCTTGAAAAGCCCCTTGATTCAAGATCAATTTCTGATCATGAATGGTACATAAAGGCATCCAGAGTCTTCACAATGCTTTCCCCTTGCCACATATACATCCAATACATAAAAGCCCCTTGATTTACTGGCACATTGAGTGCTTGACAGGCATCAACACATTGCCCAAAGCATCAAACGCCAGTGCCTGCATGCAAATCAACCCAATTGGCACAAAAGCCCTTTGATTTGCACTCCAATTTCCTACAATTTAGCCCCGAATGTGAGATTGCTCACATCATACAGCATGTATGAATGCCCAATGGCACAATTACATCAAAAGCCCCAAATGTTAACACCCAATTTCCTGCCAATTGACCCTATGAGGAATTAGACCAATTTGATTTCATGAAGGAGAAAATTCAGATTTCCTCCAAAAAAACGACGCCTGCAATTTGTGCTGCCGCCGACGTTTAGCACTGAGTTGCTTCAATTCCTTTGGGCTGTGTGTAGGCCCTTGAGTCTAGAATGAGTACCTAAAAAGGCTTGGGCTAATTTTGAGTGTGCCTCCACTGGCTGGGGGTACAGAGGTTATTATGAAGCTGAATATAGAATAGCATTCACTGTGAAAATTGAATGTGTATGGTTGAGAAGATTGATGGAGGATCTTTGTGTCCCTTCAAACACCCTTACTCTAATTCTCATTGACAGTTGAAGTGCAATGGCAGTAGCCAAGAATCCTATCTTTTATGCTAGGACCAAGCACATTGAAGTGCAATATGACTATGTTAGAGAGAGACTCCATGCAAGTGAGATCAATCTAATCTATTGCAGTACACATGACAGCATATATTTTCACTAAAGCCTTATCACGTGAAAAGTTTGAGGAGTTTTGTAAAGCTTTGGACCTCATCCCTTTTAGAGACTAATCTTAATCTCTGTAAACCTCACATTTATACTATAGGGAGGTTTGTTAGATATTTATGATAGCACTACAGTGACACCATGTATTGATGCCATGGGAAATTTTGTTCAATGGGTTTTTTCCCATGGCCATCTAGGTGTGAACGGATACATTGGGGTTAGCTACTATATAAGCAACCTCATCCATTGTTTATGGTTGCTTCTCATTTATACTTTCTTCTTTGTACTTGCAAAGAGCTTCATCTCTCTCCCCTTTGAGCTAGCCATTATTTCTCACACTCTACACCCTTGTGTTCTATTGAGAATTGTGTGTGTGTGAGTTCAATTCCATTGTGAGCTAACATATATGTAGTATAGTTCACAAGCTGGAAGACCCCCCTTGTCCTTGTGTGTTGTGCAACCCCCCTCCCCTCATGTGCTCTGTTGTTGGGGCTGTGCCTAGCTCCCCCTCACCTTGTCATGTTGCCCCCCTTATCTGCCCCCTTCTTGCGCTACCCTCCTCTACCTCTTTGCTACCTCTTCCTTTAGCCAGCCAGCCCATCAGCTCCCCTCCCCTTCTCCCTTGCACTGCTACTGCTACTACCTCCCCTTTTATGTGTTTGTATTAGACTTCTGTCCTCTTCTCTACTTCTGTGCCTCTTTATACACCTTGTGTCGCCCTTCTATTCATCATCTCATCTTACTGCTTATCCTCACCACCCTTGCTTATCCTCATTACCCTCCTTCTTTTGTCTTCATGTCCTCCTCCTCCTCAAGACCTCCCTTAAACCTGTAGCTCAAAGGAGTTCTAGTAGATCCCAATAAAATTGTGAGGGGAGAAGCAAACCTCACCTCAAAAATGGCAAAATGGCCCCAAGTCCCTTATTTTTTCAATCCTTACATGGGTAAAAACCTTGTTCATAAGAGGATATTGTCAACTACATGTCAAATCACATAAGAAAAGAAGTTATTACTTACCCAATAGCCACACAAAGCATAAACAAAAGATTGATGGACAACCCAGTGAAATGTCAAGACACCAGAGGCTAAAGCGTGCCAAGGGCATAAGAGTCAAGATTTGGGTTGTGAAAGGGCAAAAAATGCCCAAGTACAAATCCTAAGAACATCACGATAAGTCATTCACAATGTCTTTACAGTCAAGTCATTCACGATAAGTCATTCACAATGTCTTTATAGTCAAGTCACTTGTTCTTGAGAGTCAAATCTTTCCTTTCAATGCCCTCTAGTTCTGCCTCCTTTTTAGTCTTACCCTCATTCCCCCCCCGCCCCCCCGACTTCCTTGGTGTTGTGAGTAGTTTTTTGTACAAGGTTTTGTTCTTCTTGTGGCTAAGTTCATGCCACTTTTGGTTTTACCCCTTAGGAGGACTCCATGGTAGCAACCTCTCTAATAACCACAACTAAGGCCACCCCTTCTTGCCTATCTTTTTTCTAAGTGGACCTCCAGCTCCTTGCATCAACAATCGCCCTCCACCTTGGTTTACAAGATTGTGGGTAGCTACCCTTGTTGTGTGAATAGCTTACATATCTTCTGGTAGGTAGGTTGGCCTCATCAACCTTTCCTGAGTCGAGAAAGATTATTGATATTAATCCTCTTAGGTGTGGATATTATCAAATGGAGTTTGATTCACCTACAACATCGAATAGATTCATGCAACTAAGCCCATTCTTTGAACAACCTAGGCCTTCTTTATGAGGTGGCATAGCTTTGAACTAGCAACTAACCCCCTATTATGGGATTACAAAAAGTGTACGGGAAAGGAGTGATAACCCCCCTACCTTAGTAACGCTTCCATCCTCAAAAGTATTACTATACAATAAGCAGTTTAAGTGAGAAGTTCCTAATGGCATCATGTCAAAGTAGAGGATTTCTAGAAAAGGGCTAGAAAATCTTTAACATTCTACACTAGGAAAATTCTATCATAAAAGACTTTCTCAAATGTCCTTTGATGATGGGATGGGAGGTATCGCAAATATGCTCTTAGTAGCCGTATATTTGCCTTCTTATATTTGGGACATGGCTAAATCAAAGGCTAATTTCTCTACTTTACTTTCATGATAAATGTGCCACCCCCAAGGGCTCTTCACCTCATTAAATCCTACAATGCAGGTAGCCAATATGTAGAAGATTTTACAAGTGACTTAGACATGCAGGTCTTGAGAATCTTTGTGCTCACCCATGAATGTCCTCGAGCATCCATTTTTTGGTTATGGCTTCACCTGGGTGGCAGAGAGGGTAGCTTTAGAAGGTTGATCAAAAATAAATTTGTGGCTCTATCATGAATAGATCCTCTTGATTGGCATGTATTGTGGATCTATTCTTTGCTGGTGGGTTGGTGCCTTGTAGTAAGCATTCATGTACTGGGAACCTCTTGCAAACCAAATGAACCTCCAAGTCGGCTGGTTTTCATGGTACTTTTGGTGAATAAGTTTCCCTTAATTATTGATTTGTAAGCTAGCCCGCTTATGTTCTAAGTGATCCATATTGCACTACCACCACCATCTAGAGGTAGCTCCATTTTGTAGCTGTTGGGGGAGTCACATGAGTTTTTCTCTTACTTCATTGGAATACATGGATTTCCATTGTCATGGGGATTACTCTTTTAACATAAAAATGAATTACTAGAAATTCCTCTTTTTCCTAATTAACTATTTATGCATAAACATAAAAATCATTTTTTCCATGATTATAATGAGAATCATTCAATTAATCTAGGATGATTAGTCCTAGAATATGGTAGGAAGTCCTCTTTTCATATTATGAATGAAAATGATTTATGTGTTAATTTTTCAAAAATTTCACCATAGCTTTGTTGCTATTACTGATAATTCTCAATAATTTTGAAAACATAATGTTTAGTAATATCATATGATAGAATAACCATTAATTGGATCAATATCCAATTATGGACTTGATTCCTAAATTTTCCATGAATTAAATAGCATAAAAGCATTAAAAAACCACTTATTTGGCCTCAATTTGACAAGCATAGAAATTACTTTTAAGCAAGTCAAGGTCCAAGGTTATGGCCAAATACCTTGCATGGACTTGTTTTCTAAATTTTTAATACCTCTGAAATTTTGTCCCAGTAAGATTGATGATCCAACTTGAGTGATTCTCCTCAAAATTATTCCATTAGAAAATGAACCTTCTTAAAAATGATTCCGCTAGAAATGATGATTTTAATCGAAACGATTCTAGACAGGACAATCCTTGTGGAAATGATTCTAGTCAAAATTTTCGACTAAAACGATTCAAGAAGTGGGCGATTCAGCTTTTGGGATTGGAACAATTTGACATGATGATTCTAGATTTTGGATGATCTAACCCTTCCTTGATCCTAGACCCTAGTGCCAAGGACATACTTAGACTTAACATTGACTCTGCCATTCCCCTAGAGTGGCTTACCCTGATCCTAGACCCTCCTCCCCCCACGTAGTGGTGTGGCTGAGAGTGTTCACTAGACATAATATACATTTGGCAATGCACGGTGCTGACAAGAGTTCAGCCTTCCTCACTTATTCTATCAAACATCAAGGTAGACTTGTTTGAGAAGAGCCTCCTTTCGAGGATCTCAATGGGTGATTGGTTTCCCCTAGCATAGTTTGGTACATTGATCCTCCTTTCGAGGATCTCAGCGGGTGATTGGTTTCCAGAAGCATAGTTGGTACATCGATCCTCCTTTCGAGGATCTTAACGGAGGGATGATTGGTTTCCAAAAGCATAGTTGGTGCATCGATCCTCCACTAGCCAAGGTGGGCCACAGAGGGCTTTTGGTGGTTATGGTTATGGTAGGGCCACACACTCACACGCCTTCAATAGGCCCCAGGAGAGTGGACATGGCAGGATCCCTTTGCTAGAGAGAGGAGGCTCCCGACACCCCCTTCTTTGCTTACATGGTTGGGTCACACACACACACACACACGCCTTTTCGATGCTTCGTAATTTTATATAAATATTTTTTTAAAATTCATGTTGTAGAAAGTGTGTAGAATGCTTTGTTAGGACATTTAATGTGTTTTGACAAAAAATTGTGTTGCATGAAATTTTTTGGTTTTGGTCATTTTCAGGCAGTTTACCATTTTTGTGGGTGAGTTTTGATTAGATTAGAGGTGGAATTAGGAGCAGTTCTATATGAGAGAGTTTTTTCGTTTTGTATGTACAAATTTGCTCGAGCAAAAATTTTGTGATTCGCATTATTTCACATCTGTTTAGTGACTCCAAAGTGGTTTTTGAGTGGTTTTGTGCTACAAATGTGCCTAGGTTTTCATGTCGAGACATTGCAAGTCCTAAACGGAGGTCAAGGATAAAGATTTAGCCTCGGACAAACAAATACAAAGTCGAAGAGGAGGATGGAACATTCGAGATGAGCTATCGAGCATCAACATCAGGTCACCGAGGCATGAGTGGCGCGCCATGAGAAAGGGATGATTTCCTAGTGTTTAAAGAAATGTAATCTCATGGGAATGACGACTGTGTGTGAAGAAGGCTTCCTGAACATGCTTTTCCAAAAAAGGGCTACTTTTGGCTTTCCATGTGAAGAAGAGGAACTCAGAGAAAACTTGAAGAAGAAGATTGTGAGTGCGAGTGAGAGTGCGTGGTGTGTGAGTGTGAGTGCGAGTTGTTCATGAGTGAGTGTGTGAGATAGCTCAGGGGTGTTCGGGTTATTTGAGATCTTTCTTCCAAGAGTGCTTCATATTAAATTAATGTAAGAAGTTTCTTGATTATATACAGAGTTGTTCTCTTTCTACCTCAAAAATTTATGCAAATTCTATTTTCTTTGAATTGTATTGTGATTTTTGAGCCAAAGCCTCACAAAGGTATCAAAGCAGTTACATCCTTGATCGTGTTTGAAAGATGGCTGTGATAATAATGCAATTCAACAAAGGTTGGCCAAATAGGCTCAGCTTATTGAATGATTGACCGCCCCGCTGTCACAGAATTAAACAAAACTAAAAGAAAAGCCATAGCTAGCCCTTCAAATTAGAACGAGGGTGATGTGGGTGCTGCCAGGATTTATGTAGAGATTCCTCCTGATCCTAATGGTGAACCAAAAATTTGAAAAAGAGCTAAAGTACAGGAAGATGTGGCCAAATCTTCCCTAAAGTAGGTTTTCAAGAAAGCAAAACTCTCAGAATTTGATGGTGAAAAGAAGACAGGAGAAGATCTTGAGGCTTGGCTTTTCTTTGCCTTTGAGAATTTGATGAGGAGGGAAAGGCTAAAACTGCCTCACTGTAAGTGCGGGGAGTCGCAAAATTATGGTGGAAGTCCCATGTATAGATTCAAGAGAGACCAAACAAACCAATTACCTGGGCTAAATTTTGAGTTACTATAAAGAAGAGGTATTGTTCTCCTCATTACTATATGGAAAAGAAGATGGAATTTTAAAAATTCAAGCAAGTCCAAGAGGGAAAACACAATCTTTCTGTTGATGAGTACAAGGAGAAGTTCCTTCATTTGCACAATTATGCATCTGAAGTCTCAGGTGAGGCTCTTACTCACAAATTTGTATAGGGCGGCTTGAAGGAGGACCTCCTTTACATGATGAAGGGAATAGGATTGCGGGATTTCTTAGATGTATCCAAAGCCAAGAATTTTGAAGGGCTGGAAGTATACAATCAATGAAAGGCTACAAAATCAAAGTTAATTTCGACTAGCCATTGTCCTCAAGGTTTTCAAAATTTAGGTATTCCACGTAGACCTTAATTTTCTAACAATTCCAAGTTTCAAGGAGGGCATAATATGCAGCAAAAAGATGGAAATTATGATAGTGGAAAAAACCAAGGATCTATGCCCTATAATTAGTGGGGTAGGCAAAATCTAAATTTCTAAAATTTTGGAAATCAGAATCAGTCCAATAGTCAAAATGCTGAAAATCAAAAGAACCAGAAACCAGCAACATGGCAGAATGATCCCCACTTCATTGAGCAAGCAAGGAGGCTCGGGTTGTGTTTTAGATGTGGGGAGCAGGGACATCACACATTTGAGTGCTCAAACAAAGCTAAATTCAATTTTGGTGATGGACCAAAGCTACAAGCGAAGTTGACTGAGATGGATCCGACGATCGAGGAAGCGGGGGAACAAGGTGAGTTGCCTAAACCTATAGTGAAATGTATGGTTTCTTCTGTATCTCATGCACATGCTTCAGTGATAAGAGTAAAAGGAAAGATTAGCAATCGGGATGTTCATTTTTTGGTTGACTCAGGTAGCACTCATTGCTTTATTTCTCTAAAACTTGTGAAATCACAACATTTAAGATTGGGAAATCAAAGATTAGGTCTCATCTTGTGTGGTGTAGACTAGGTCATCTTCTATCCCGTTTTTTGTGGATCTGAACCCCCAGCCAGTGGAGGCTTTCCAGCAGCTTGAGGAGGCCGAATCTCACAGAGCTTTCAACTCAGATCCATACAACCAATTTGCTATTTTTGCCTGTCTAAGCAGCAGCATTACACCTGGTTCAAGTCGGCGCCCATTTTTCTGCAGCGCTGAAGTCGTACAGCCATTCGTCACCTGTGGGCACCATAGGCCTGAGGCAAGTTAGCGCTTTTAAAGCCCATGACCTAAGGGCTTAGACTCTCAAATCTCAGCCCTAATGGTGGCCTGACAGCCATTCGTCACCTGTGGGCACCATAGGCCTGAGGCAAGTTAGCGCTTTTAAAGCCCATGACCTAAGGGCTTAGACTCTCAAATCTCAGCCCTAATGGTGGCCTGACGAGTGCGCAACAAAGGAAAAACCAGGCTGCTCCTGTGTTTTTGCCATGAAAGCTTCTTCAAAAGCTTAATAATAGTGTTTTTAAACACTAATAGTGTTATTAAACACTAATGATGCAATTAATCCATCAAAGGAGGATGTCTTTAACACTAAGGAGGCTCTTCTTCATCAGTATTGGAGGCTGGGCACACACCATAAGTGCCACATTATAAGTCTTCATCATCAACCTGCTTCTATGCTTACCTTGGTAAGCTTCCAAGGAGAAATGGTGCAACCATAAGCCATTGTCTTCATCCCATAAGCCAAAGAGGTTGAAGTTTGCTAGTTTTTCATCATCAAACTAAGTTCCTTGAGTGGTTTAAGTTGGGCACATATACACTAAGTGCTCATTTTTAATGTTTTTGTGTATCACCCTTGAGGCTCTTGTTTGTAAGAGGCATAGGCATGCCAAAGAGGTTGAAGTTTGCTGGTTTTTCATCATCAAACTGAGTTCCTTGAGTGGTTTAAAGTTGGGCACATGTACACTAAGTGCTCATTTTTAATGTTTTTGTGTATCACCCTTGAGGCTCTTGTTTGTAAGAGGCATAGGCATGTCATAAGCCATATGCTCTCATTTTCCAAGCCCAAGGCATGTTATTCCGCTGCATACTCAGCATTTTCATCTTCTAAGATGAGTTTTAAGGTTGAGCATAGCATTTCTAAGTGCTCTACCTTGTTGATTGTCGTGTTTTTGATAAACATTTCTTGGCATTGTCTTTGTAAGAGGCATAGGAAACATTATGAGCCATGCCCTCACCTTCTTGAGCCAAGAATGATGTACCTTATTGGTTTGAGCATTTACCTCAGCCACTTACTCACTTTCATTAAGCTTGTACTTTCAAATCCTAATGGGTATCATGTAACCAACATGCACAAAAGCTCTTGTTGTAATTATGGAGTAGACATTGCCCTTGACCAATCTATAAGGCAAGTGGTAAGACCCTCCCTTTCCCTTTCCCATATAAATCTACCTCATAACCATTACTCTAAGGAATTCCCTCATTGCCCATGGAGGAGGTATGGTATGCAGAGAAGCATCAAGCATGTTGAAGGAACATCTATGTGCAAACCACTTAAGCAAGGGTGGCAGCCTTGTGTTGATCATTGTGTGATAATGGTCGTGGAAAGCATGTGGAAGCAATGGCATGTATGTCCAAAGCATGTCAACTAAAGAGGTCAAGCAGGCACACAAATAGTGGGGTGCACCATCATTAAGGTGTACATTTTCATCGACATAAAATAAAGACTTAGATGGCATCATTGTATTAGCCTCTAAGGCTCTAGGAACATAGTTGTAAGTCCTAGAGAACCACACCACCATGAACATTCTTGTAAGCCTAATGTTATAAAGGCAAGTTTTTTTTTTTTCATATGTCCAATACCAAGCATTCCAAGCACATTTTTTTCATGGGCTAGTATTGTGGGGGGGTATTAAGATCTAGGCCTTGGAGCCTTAGTGAACAAGGGTGTAGAAGGTGTGTGGGTGTGAATGGTCCTAAAGGAGCCACCTAACCCTAGGCCACTAGCAAGCCTATTTAAAGGCACATGCCAAAGGTATTTGTATGAAGCATGAAGCCTAGTTGTATGTGTAAGCAACTTAATAAGCAAGAGTCATTCTTGTATTTTGGGTCTCTTTCCTCCACATCTTCTTGATCTAGCATAAGCACCACGTTTTCTCAACAGGCTATGCATAAATCTGCTCAACTGTGAGACATCATACTATATATCTGGCCTTGTGTTGCATACATAAAGAAGGGATCGAATAGTGTGCTGATACAAACTAGCATCAAAAGAGTCTCCTGCATCATCTTGAAGACTAAGTTGAGTACCTGTCTCCATAGGTGTAGCCATAGGTTTACAGTCTTCAAGATTAAACCTCTTCATCAATACATAAACTGAATCCCCAAATAGTAATACAATGGCCCCAAATTTGACATCTCAAACGATGACATCAGCCTTAAAGGTTGAAATATGATCTATATCGGGTCCCATGAGTATAGAACGATGACCAAAAATATATCCTTACTGCTATTCACATAAGGGGTACTCTCTGTTGGACTATTGCAAAAATTATTTGCAACCAAGTATGTATGAATCTTCTCATACCATGCTCTAGGAGCCTGCTTAAGGCCATAAAGAGCCTTTTTCAACCTCATACTTTAGACTCTTCTCCTTTACACAACAAAACCAGGAGGCTATGATACATACACCTCCTCATGTAAATCACCATTCAAGAATGCAGTCTTAATGTCCAACTGATGTACATTCCACCCATGATATACTGCCAAAGCAATGAGACCCCTAATGGTAGTCATATGAGATGTAGGTGCAAAGGTCTTATCATAATCAATGCCCTTTTGCTGGGCATACCCCTTTGCAACAAGTCTGGCCTTGTAGAGATCAATGCTACCATCTGCTTTGCATTTTAACTTGTAAACCCACTTAGTACCAATGACCTTCTTGCCATAAGGTAGATCTGTTAAATACTAGGTGTCATTCTTGAGTATAGAGTTATACTTATCCTACATAGTATGCATCCAATGATCATCATCCTATGCTTCCTCAAAGGAAACAGGTTCCTCCTCATTATGTAAAGTAGAAATGAAAACATGATCCACATGAGAATAATCTACATGATGAGAACCTTCACGAGTTCTGCTAGGTAAAGGATCTGCCAACTTGCTATCCTTCAATGTCTGCACAAGCCATTTTAACATACACCTAGATTCTTTTATGGCTGCTCTCTCCTCATCCATTACATCCTCAATAATTGCCTCATCAAAAGGTTGATTTTGCACCTGCAAAGGCCGAATCTCAGCACTTGGTTGAGCATTCAATTGCTCTACATATGGCTGCCCTCCATTAAACAAAGGTAGGAGCGAATCAAACATGTCCTATGAGCATACACTCTATTGTTTTTTGCATGAAAGCATGGACGAAACTAAGTTTTCGACAAAAACAACATCTCTACTGACCAAAATCCGCTTTGATGCCAGATGGTAGAGTTTATATCCCTTGCTTTCTAAACTATATCCCACAAATATGCATTTAACTACCTTATCAATCAAGCTTACTATGTTGTTTCTCAGGCACAAGAGCATAAGCAAGACAACCAAAAACATGAAAATGAGCCACAGAAGACTTCTTGCCATGCCAAGCTTTATAAGGAGTTTTAGACTGTAAGGCCTTGGTAGGGCATTTGTTCAACATCATATAGTTTGCGCTCATAGTTGCCTCTAACCAAAAACCATGAGGTAAATCTTGGGCCTTCACCATACATCATGCCATCTCCACATGAGAGACTTGTTCTTCCTCTCAACCACACCGTTTTGCTGAGGTGTGTATGGCATTGTTATGCCTTTTCCAGCCATATATGCATGAAATTCCTTGGACATATACTCCCCCCCTCGATTTGAACGAAGGGTGCCAACTTTACATTCACATGCATTTTCAGCCATGGATACGAAGTGCCTGAAGCACATAAAAACCTCTGACTTCTGCTTTAATGGATACACCCAACTATATCTGGAGTAATCATCAATAAAAGTGACAAAGTAGAGATATCCCCCAATGGATGCTGTCCTCATAGGACCACATACATCACTATGTATAAGCTGTAATTTCTTAACAGTTCTCACAGATCCATCCTTTGGAAATGATGCCTGATGCATTTTACCAAGAATACACCCCTCATATACATGTCTAGTAGGAGTCTCAAGAGTTGGCAACCCAGACACCATATCATGCCTTTGAAGGCGTAACAAACTGCCATAATTCAGATGGCCAAATCGTGCATGCCATAATTCTGCATCACTCATAGCACGAGTCATGTAGAGACTAAGCAAGCATGATGCTGCAACTTCTCAAAATACATCCATCTTGTATAGGCCATGAAACAAGGTACCTGAGGCAATGATAGAATAACCATCATTTCTATCTTGAACTGTACATTTGTCATCCACAAATTTCATCATCAAGCCTGAAAAGGCTAAGGCTGAAACTGATAGTAAGTTCTTCTTAATGCTTGGCACATATAAAATTTTTGAAAGAGTAAATGTGCCCCCATTTGTAGTAGCAGCAGTGAGCATAACTCTACTAACTCCTTTGACAGGATATGAGGAACCATTTGCATATGTGATGGTTCCTGCACTTGGGACAAATTCTAGAGATGAGAACAAATTTTTTTGTGAAGTAATGTGCTTTCTAGCACCACTGTCAAAGTACTAAGCATCCAATTCTGCCCACTGACATGCATACATCATGAACAGAAGGGTCATAACTACAATGTACAGTCCATGCCCAGTCATCTTGAGTAAAACTTGTTGATTCCTTCTTCTCTGCACTTGTTGGTGCAGATGCATCAGCCACACAACCATGCCCGATTCTTTCTTTTTCTCCTTCTCTAGCCTTTTCTTGCACTCATGTATGTACTGCCCTGGTTTCCTGTGTTGAGATTCAAGCTCGATGTCAGTGTGTGTCAGCTATGCTATGTGATGGCATGTTAGGTAGCAGCATGTGTGAGACATAAATGACTGCGTCTAGCTGGTCATAGTGTGTGGACATTAGCTAGGGTTAGATGTGTGTGGACACAACTCATAGTGTGTCTTGTGTATTATGGATTATGGCTTTATGCATTGTGTGAGAAGGGAGATGGCTTCCCTCTATGGTTAGGGTTTGCAATATACATTAGGGTTTTCTCTTGTGCATGTGTCTCCTCTCCCTCTACCTCTTTTTCAACATGGTATCAGAGCCTGGTGCTCTCTATTAGGGTTTATGAGTGAGTGAGAGAAGAGGGAGAAGAAGTTGTGAAGAAAAGCTGTGAAGCTTGCCATTGAAGCTGTGAAGCTTGGAGCACACCGATTTCTATCATGGAGCACAATGATTTCTATCAGATCTGAGAGCTTGGCCTACCGGGTAAGGTATTCTAAACATCCTTGAGCGGATTGTGGGTGATTCAAGCATAAACAAAGCAAATTAGGGTTGCCCAAAGCAAAGGAAAATTCTGGTTTCTTGGAAGCTTTCAATTGAAGCTTGGAAGCGGTGATGTATGGTGAAATAAATGCAACTCTGGCAAAGAAACATGTATGTGACAAGGATGTATGTATTGGCAACTCATGTACAAGCCCTACAACTGATTTTGGAGCAATTTGATGCATTTGAATGAGTGGAAAATTACTGGTTTTTGAGCTCTCACAAAACAGAGAAAAAGGGGTCAACTTTTGATGAAATTAAACCAAGATTTTGACAAAAATCATACCATTGATGGATTGTACACTTGCCTAGGTGTGTTGGGCATCTAATTGCATCATTAATTAGCACTATAACCTTCTCAAATCCTCTCTACAACAGGCAGCGCAGCCCATACAGAGAAACATGGCAGTTTTTTTATTTTTTTTGATGTGAGGCAAAATACTACCTGGTTGGTTGCTTAATTTCAAAATTGCCTTAGCAATTGGTTGATACATACACCCAAGGAGGAGGCTACATGATTTGTTGGATCAATTATGCCTTATGGTGCTGGAAATGAGCTGATTAAACAGGCTGCCTACTGTGTTCCTGAAATAGAGTGTGATTAATCGACTAAAATTACTCTCTTGTCTTAAACAATTGGTCTAATTCCTTTTACATGGAGTTAGTGGACATCATTGCTAAGCTATTGAATGCCTGGTTGCTCAATTTGGTCAAGGATTGAAGAAATTAGAGCAAATCTACTACTAGTTTTTCTGTTTTTTCTCAAAACAGAGAAGGGGGTTTGACAAAATTGGTATGTACACATCTTGGATAGTGTTGATATTCAACATTGAGGTTGTTTAGGTGTCAATGCAAGTTATCCACACTTGATTGAACCACTACATTTCAATTTGGAGCCTTGGAAAGCGCATCAAGGCAGGGTATCGTGGTGGACTGCATAAATCAGTTCATTTTGGGGATGCATACAGTTTGATTTTCTACATCAAAAATGAAGTTTGTTGACTAGTTTGGAGTATCTGGAACACTCATTAGAGTGTGGTTGAGCTGAGGAAGGCTCGTTTACAGATTTGGAAGTGTGTGGAAGGTGCGTTTACATTGAGCAAATATGTCGAATAATCCAGTACAAATTGTGGGTGAAAAATTGGATAGGAAGAACTTCCAGGCATGGAAATACAGGATCAAAAGTTTTCTGAAGGGAAAAGGTTTTTGGAATCTCATTACAGGTGCTGAGCCAGAGCTGGAACTACCCCAACAACCTACTAAGCAATAGGTTATCGCTCATAAGCAATGGTTAGAAAGAGCATACAAAGTGTTGCATTATCTGTCTATATGTATTTCGGATGCCATACTCATACATATACATGATGCTGAGAATCCCAAGGATGCATGGGATACATTGGTAAAGTTGTTTGATACAGACACGAGTGCTCGCAAGTCTCAGTTGTTGCGACAACAGATTCATAATAACAGATTCATAATGTGAAATGGAATGGAAGGAGCATCCATGATTATGTACAAGAGATAAAGAAGTATGCAGATGCATTGGCAACAATCAATGCCCCCATGCCTGATGATGATTTGGTAGACATTACCTTGCGTGGTCTTGGTGGCAAGGAGTATAAATCTTTTGATACATCTATCTCGGTTCAGAGTATCAAGCAAAGGATGAGGGTGTCATTGATTCACTTGATGCTGATGTGCATGTGAACTTGCCACAAGCAAGTTCTAGTTCTACTTCTATGTCTGGGCTAGCAGAGTCAGACAGTAGCACTGTACGTCCATGGTCAGGACGCTTGAGGCATGAGAGTGTGAGCACTGGGAGTAGTGCTGTGGATAAAGGAACAAAGAAGGTCGAAGGAATTGGAATTACAGGTTATGAGTCGTCAAGTTCAGAGAGTTTGGATGAGGAGCTTGGCATACCCGTTTTACGCACACCTGGTGCTAGGCAGGATAGATATGTGCCACCACATGCTAGAGTGACAGGTGTTCAGAGTGATTCACATGCATTGCGGAGATCCTAAAGGGTCAGATATCCAGTTGACAGGTTGACATACCGTGATTTTGCTATGCATTATGCATATATGACGTCTTTGGTGAAGCATGTGGATCCTACATGCTATACAGAAGCTATTGGAAAGCATGTATGGGAGAAGGCAATGGATGTTGAGATGGACGCATTGGTTCATAATGAAACAAGGGATTTGGTTGCATTACCCCACAGGATAAAAATGTCATTGGTTGCAAATGGGTTTACAAAGTAAAATGCAAGTCAGATGGTTCCATTGATGAACGACATAAAGCGAGATTGGTATCTAAGGGTTATGCACAAACCCAAGGCTTGGACTATGATGAAACATTTAGTCCAGTGGCAAAGATGGGAACAGTGAGAGCAGTCATTGCTATGGCTGCAGCAAATGGTTGGGAAATGCATCAAATGGATGTGAAAAATGCATTTCTAAATGGTGATCTACAAGAAGAAGTGTATATGGCACAGCCAAAAGGATATGTACACCCAAAGTATCCCACTCATGTATGCAGATTGAAGAAAGCTTTATATGGTTTGAAGCAAGCACCTCGTGCTTGGAGTGATAAGATGAGCAGATATCTTATCTCCCTTGGATTTCAGGATTCTACAGCAGATTCTTCACTCTATGTGAAGAAAACAGATCATGGTATTGTTTTACTTGTCATCTATGTGGATGACTTGATTGTCACAGGAGATCATGGTACAGATGTGATGCATGTCAAGAAAGCATTGAGTGGGCAGTTTGACATGAAAGACTTGGGTGAGTTGGGATACTTTCTTGGAATTGAAGTGATCAAAGACTATGCAGGTACATGACGCGCTATGTTGGCAAAATATGGCATGACAGGGTGTAAGCCAATGAGTACACCTTTGGAGTAGAATGTGAAGTTGCAGGGGGCTGATTTTGGTGAGGAGTTGGATGATCCATCTATGTATAGAAAGATGGTAGTCTCATTTACATGACTATCACACGCCCGGATTTGAGTTATGCTGTGGGGCTAGTAAGCCAATTTATGCAGAGCCCCAGAAAACCTCATTTGGATGCAGTGAGACGCATTATGTGATATGTAAAGACCACTGCACATTATGGTCTTCTTTATGAGCATGGTAAAGGCTTGGATATACATGGCTACACAGATGCTGATTGGGCAAGTAGCTCATATGACAGGAGGTCTACTAGTGGTTATGCCTTTACACTTGGAAGTTCCGTGGTGAGTTGGAGTAGCAAGAAGCAACCTACTGTTGCTTTATCCAGTACAGAGGCTGAATACAGGGGTGCAGCCATGGCTACTTGTGAAGGAATATGGTTAAAAAGTCTCTTGGCTGATTTGGGTGAGCCTATTAATGGCAAAGTTGTCATTCATTGTGACAACATGAGCAGTATACAGTTGGCCAAGAATCCAATGTTTCATGCACGGACCAAACACATAGAGGTCCATTATCACTTTGTCAGAGAGAAGGTGCTAGATGGTACAGTGGATCTATAGTATGTGAAGACTGAAGAGCAGGTGGCTGATATCTTTACAAAGCCACTGAGCAGGGAGAAGTTTGAGTACTTCCGTACTATGTTGGGAGTACGTGGGATGAGCTTGAGGGGGAGTGTTGAGAGCTTTGATAGCCCAAGCTCATCTACATCTTCATCTATGGCAGTATATCATGAGCTTGAGAGGGGCTATTGAGATTCAAGCTCGATGTCAGTGTGTGCCAACTATGCTATGTGCTGGCATGTTAGGTAGCAGCATGTGTGAGACATAAATGACCGCGTCCAGCTGGTCATAGTGTGTGGACATTAGCTAGGGTTAGATGTGTGTGGACACAACTCATAGTGTGTCTTGTGTATTATGGATTATGGCTTTATGCATTGTGTGAGAAGGGAGATGGCTTCCCTCTATGGTTAGGGTTTGCAATATACAATAGTGACACTTGCCCTTCCTTTTAGGCTTATCACCTTCTTTCTCTGCATTCTTGCCTCTGAGGATTCAGATTTTGGCTTATAGCCACCATGCAAAGAAGCCTTACCTTATCCTTTTTGATTGACAACAAAAGCTTGGTCACCAACAAGCATATTAGATTTGTTTTGCACCTAGACTGCTCTTCTTGCAAGAGTACTAAAACCAGCTCATCAAATGTACGGGCATTTGGATTTCCCTTCATCATGAGCCTAAGGGTAGAGACAAAACTTTGATAAGAATCCGGCAATGCATTGAGAACTGTGGGCACCAATGTACTATCAAGATATATCTCATCTACACTAACAAGCTGCTTCTTAAAATCTTTGATCTTGGTCAAGAAGCTGTCCATTATCGAGTCTCCCTCATTCATGTGCTCAGACTCCAACTGTTTGTGTAGATATGCAACACGTGCTTCATTGCACACTTGGTATAATGCAATAATGCATCCCATGCCTATTTTGAAGTCTTACATGATCGAATATGAGGAATAGTGCTTCGCTTCACAGAAAGTGCAAGCAATGCATGTGCATGTGCCTGTGCATCTCTTCCATCCCATCTCGTTTGAGCAACAGTGGGAGGTAGTGGTTGTGGTAGTGGGAGGTAGTGGTTGTGTAAGTGGAGGATCTACATCTGTATCAGATTCTACTTCAGATGCACTTGTAGCACCTGGTTGCATTGGTAGTTGTGAAACAAGACGAGTTTCACTACACTGACCACATTCCAAAGGCCTTTAACAACCAATACATGCCTCATCATATAGGACCACAATTGGTAGTCATTGTTGCAACCCTAACCCTAATTCCAACATGGATCCTCCCACTTCCCAGGAGGTCACCCATCCCAGTTGTGTTCTTGCACAAGCACACTTAATTGAGGTGTTCCACAAATTGGTCTAGCCATCCATACCCCAAAACCTTAAGGTGTTAGGTGACCTCCGGTAATCCAATTTGTAGAAACCTCAACTTGCTAAGATTCAAACCCAGTCTCACCACGTGAGCTGGTTCTCTCTACTAGAAGTGTGGATTGCATCTCCAACACCCCCCCTCAAGCCACACTTTGGTTGAGGTCTTAGGTTCCAACATCACAACCTGGGCTTTGATACCAATTGTTGGAAACATGGATCCTCCCACTTCCTGGGAGGTCACCCATCCCAGTTATGTTGCTGTGCAAGCATGCTTAAGGTGTTAGATGACCTCCGATAATCCAATTTGTAGAAACCTCAACTTGCCAAGATTCAAACCCAATCTCACCATGTGAGTTAGTTCTCTCTAGAAGTGTGGATTGCATCTCCAACACCCCCCCTCAAGCCACACTTTGGTTGAGGTCTTAGCTTCCAACATCACAACTTGGGCTCTAATACCAATTGTTGGAATTAAGGTTAGGGTTGCAACAATGCACACACGCACACGATAGAGAAGCTTGAGAGCACACAAACTCACTAGATTAGAATGAACAAATGTGTGCCAGATACAAAAGATAAGTATACACCCCAAAATGAGTAGATAAGAGAGTGTACATACGCACGGGGGAAAAAAACCTCCTAGTGAGGGAAAAAGTGTCCCGATGGTCCTAAGTGTGTTCACACACATCACTACCATATAATGCTACAATTGAGCCTCGGACGAACAAATACAAAGTCAAAGAGGAGGATGGAACGTTCGAGATGAGCTATTGAGCATCCTCATCAGGTCACTGAGGCGAGTGGCGCACCATGAGAAAGGACCGATTTCCTAGTGTTAAAAAAATGTAATCTCATACGATCGTGTGTGAAGAAGGCTTCCCGAACACGCTTTTCTAAAAAAGTTCTACATCGCCAAAAATATAGCACACGGTTCGAGAAAGCCCAAAAGGGCTACTTTTGGCTATCCGTGTGAAGAAGAGGAACTCATAGAAAACCAAAGAAGAAGATTGTGAGTGCAAGTTGTTCATGAGAGCGAGAGTGCGAGTGAGATAGGTCGAGGGTGGTCGGGTGGTTCGAGCTCTTTCTTCCAAGAGTGCTTCATATCAAATTGTTGTAAGAACTTTTTTGATTGTATACAGAATTGTTCTCTTTCTACCTTAAAAATTTGTGCAAATTCTATTTTCTTTGAACTGTATTGTGATTTTTGAGCTGAAGCCTCACACCTTCGATGGGACCCATGAGAGGGCTTTTGGTGGTTATGGTTATGGTAGGGCCACACACTCACACACCTTCAATGGGACCCATGAGAGTGGACATGGCATGATCCCTTTGCTAGAGAGGAGGCTCCCGACACCCCCTACATGGTTGGGTCATATGATTTAGATGCTTGAGATTGAGGGCACTCTAGCAGCAACAGTAGGGCATTGGCAGTCCCACAGCCTCCCTCCTCAATTTCTTTTAGAATTTTGGAAGAGGCTATGGGACAGCCCACTTGGCATTATAGACCACCTATATGGTGGTGGGGTAAGCCCACTTGGCATTATAGACCACCTATATGGTTTTCCCCCCAGTATAAGGTAGCCTCCTCCCCCTAGATCATCCAGCTTGGGGAGAAGAGCACCCCCCTCCCTTTGTCATTTTGATTATCAACCCCTCTAAAAAGCTGAGCTTCCGGTGTGGCTATTCTTTTTTGGAACTCATAGAAGGATCTCTTTTTTTTTTGGAAAAAAAGAAACAAATAATAAATATTAGGCATTAAAAAATCCTAAACCATAAAATTAACAATAGAATGGAAAAGGTAATAGTAATAACTTAACATTAGCAAGAGAATGAAAATTGGTTATTACCTTTTCCCAAACTAGCCTCACAACCAACAAAATTGAAACGTTCAAAACCTGCAATAGAGCAACACTAAAACTTCAAAACACAAAGCTTTCAAACCTACAGTATAGAGCAACACCAAAGATTCAAAACCTAGTAATATATAAGAAAATAAAATCCAAATAACAACCAAAACTTTAACAAACTTTAAAAGAACAACATAATGGAAAATGCTTCTTAATTTTGGAAAGTTGTGAAGTAAAGACCTTCAAAACTAAGAAAATACAAGCTGTTATGACTTGCAAACCAACAAAACACAAAATGTTATAACTTGCAAAAAAGAGAAAATGCAAACATTAGTGTAAAATAAAACTTAGTAATACGAACAAACATAAACAAGTAAATACTGAAATGAACAAATTGTTCTTACCATTCTTAAATACCAGTTCTTGCTTAATACAAACAAGTAAATAGCTTTGTACTGAAATGAACAAAATATGCTTACCATTCTCAAATACCAATCTCAAACTTCCCAAAACTATAAGAGAGTGCAATAAGACTCTATTTGCACCCAAAAAATACAAGAGAGGGTAACTACAAGGAGGCATGAGAAATTAGCATTATCTCCCTAAGTCTTTGTCTTAAAAAATAAAAATTTGACAAGGAGAGAGGAAGCTAACCCTAAAAATTTTCCCAAAAAATAGAGCCAAAAAAACAAAGAAGAAGGACTAACTAGAAGAAGGACTAACTACATGGACTTCATGATAAATTGGTAATATCTCATTGAGCTTTTGTCTAAATGAAATATAATTTTAGGAGAAGATGAACACATGGAGAGGAAACTAACTGTAAATGTCATGGCATTAGTTTGTAACCATTACCTATTTCTACATGTAGTTCGTGTGAGTCCATGATGGCAACCCAACAATGTCTCCAAGTTTGTGACTATTACCTATGTCTACATGTAGTGTTTAGTGTGAGCCCATGACGACAAAACAATGATGACGAAACAATGTCCAAGTTTCACCTATGCCTACAAGTTCCAACAAAGTTTCTATGGGATCCTTTCAGGGAAACCCTAGCTTTTTTCTAGCAAGTTTAATGGTAAGTTTAGTTTTATCTTCCTTAATGAGTTAAAGGGACCAATTACCACTCTAGGTCCTATACCTCCTATACATATATGTCCATATGGCATCCAAGTGTAGGATGCATGTGACATGTTTGTCATAATAAATGCCAAACTTAACACGTGCATATTCCTTAATAAGATAAAGGGACCAGCTACCACTCTAGGTCCTACACCTACTATACACATATGTTTAGTTTAGTTTTATCTTCCTTAATGAGATAAAGGGACCACTTACTACTTTAGGTCCTACACCTACAATACAGATATGTCCATGTGGCATCCAAGTGCAGGATGCATGTGACAAGTTTGGTTTTGGTAAATGCTTGACGATTTGAGGTAAGGAGAGTGAGCAACAATGGACTGGGAAGCTTCACTCCCCCTCCACCAATTACCAAGTGCAAGAGTACACACACCCAACACAAAATTTAGCTTTTTCTTCCATGCCCGTAAGAGAAACTTCTATTCATGCACGTTCTTTTTTGCATGTTGCATCATATGGCAGGAGTGGAAGCTTATTTGAGCCATCATATCCTCCTCCCAAGGCATAGGGAAGGCAGTCCACTTTGCATACGGCATGGCTTCCACAAAATAAGGCATAGGTTAATGCTGCTAGCACGTTTTTTTACTCATGTGGTTTCGTTCAATGTTACCCATGTAGACATCTATGTCATGGGCAGTGGCTATGAACACTAGGGGACTAGTTGGGCCACTTTTTTCTTCACCAGGAGGTTTTTTTTCCCCAGACATAGGAACACCCTCTTATTTCACTTATGGTGTGTCCTTATCTTTGTACTTATAACTCACTCCAAGCAAATCTTATTGAGTTGTGTGTGCCATCTCTCCCTCACTATTGCTTCATTATATGTGTACTGTGTGATGTAGCTACTAACCTTAATATAGGCCCAACATTCAGTATCAGAGCAGGTCTCTCCTGGAGCTCCCACTCTTGTTGTGCACCTTCCAGTTTTTTGCTTGCTCTTTTGTGCACATCACACTCACACTCGTTTTTTCTAGCCATCTCGCGTGCCACCACTCTGTTCAGCCACTCTCAGTGGCAATAGGTACCTTGCATGAGAGGTCCATGGTAGTGCCTCTATTAATGTACCCTTTCATTTTTAGGGTTTTTATTTGTGTTGATCCTTGGGGGTTGATTTCATTAGCTTGAAAGGCACCTAGCCTTTTATAATTAGGTTTACATTTTTTATACTATATATAAGGACCATGTCTCATTCAAGTGTAGATCTTTGTCTTGCATATTCTTATTAAACCACTAATTTTATGCTATACATAAGGACCATGTCTCCTTCATGTGCAGATCTTTGTCTTACATATTGTTATTAAACCATTGTTATTAAATCGCTACTTTTCTCTTAGTTTTTAACAATCATGAAGTACACACTTCTTAGTGGTGTTGCTTTTAAGATTATCTAGTTTAACCAGCCACTTGGACAAAACATTTTAGGCCTATTAAAAAGGTCCATGAAGCTTCGGTATATTCTAGTTCCAATCATTATAATTGGCTTCTACCATCTTAATTATTATTGCACGTAAGATTTTGTTTGTGCTCTTAGGTTGGCCATTTGCGTATGGATGGTAGGGTGTGGATTTTTTGCGCACTATAAGATGGCTACAATTTCTTTATGAGATAAGATGGCTACAATTTCTTTATGAGATAAGATGGCTACAATTTCTTTATGAGATAAGATTCATGATCAACAAATACTAAAGGAAAGGTAATCAAGACACACTTCTACATACAAATATTTATATTGCTGAGAGAGCATTGTTTACATTGTAGTGTTACAAAAGATTAGAGCCAAACTCTTACAAATTTTTTTTTTTGTAAAAAATAGCCTATCTACGTGTCATCATTCCCACCATCACCTCCTTCCCATTCCTCATCATTGTGGGCCTCTTTACTTAAATATAGGTAAACCGTATGTTACATGCTACCAAAACCATAAGTTGCAAACTTAATTAGCAAACCATTATACTTGCATAGTTCACAACATGGGCCCAAACCATATGTTACATGCTACTAAACCATAAGCCAAATTGGTAGTGGATGCTCTCATAAAATAAAAAAGAGAAAAAGCCGAATACTTAATGATAAATTATGAGAGGGTAGAGCCCCTTTTTATATAACTTATGAAAAGAGAATCTCTAAAAACAATAGAAAGAAATCCATTAAAAACACTTAAGTGCAAAAAATACACACTCTAAATTAGGGGTTGTTTACACATGTACCTGTGGATCATGCTAGAGTACTCTGAATCACGTGTGGTTTGAACCATTTGAAATCATTTCACACTCATCTTCAACTTGAGATGTTCTTTTCTCAACACTCCCCTCAAGCTTAAGCTCATGTCTTCAACTCTAAGTAGTCTTCAAAAATTTCAAACTTCTCGCTTGCCAATGCTTTGGTGAAGATATCTGCTACTTGGTCTTCAGTCTTCACAAAATATAGATCCACTTGTCCTTGTAGAACCTTTTATCTCATAAAGGGATAGTGTACCTTAATGTGTTTCAAATGTCAAGCTTATATGTCATTATATGTAGGCATAGGTTCTTTCAACTCTATCTCCAAATCTGCAAAGAATTTCTCTATCCATTCAACTTCACAAACTGCTTATGCTAAAGCTCTATACTATGCTTTTATAGTAATTAAGGCTATTATGGATTGTTTCTTTGATGTCCAAGAAACAAAACCATTTCCAATTGATCACCACATGCCTATGGTACTTCTCCTTGTTGATGAATCTCCTACCGAATTTGTATCATAATATGTATGAGGTTTAAACTCATCTTCAAACCAATATTAAAGGCCATCATTAATTGTGCCTTTGACATCTCTCAAGATTCTGCATCCATGTGAAGCTTTCTTGGGCTTTACATAAATTAGCTTACCACTCCATATTGCATGAGCAATATGAGATAAATTAGTTTTCCCATAATATAGTTTCATCTTTAAATATCAATATTTTATCTACTTCAAGTTTCACATTTACCTCCTAGGGTGTGGCTATATGTTTGCAATTTATCAAACCATATTGTTCTAGCATATCCAAGACATATTTCCTTTATGAAAGCACATATGTTTTCTCACCTTTGATTATCTCCACTCCAAGGAAATATCTAAGCTCTCCTAAGACTTTCATATTAAACTTTGCATAAAGTTGTGCTTTCACTTTACCATTCTCTTCTTCATCATTATCTGTCAAAATAAGATCATCACATAAGGAACTCCTTCTAGTCCAAGTAGCTTCGCCTTTTACTTTGTTTACTTATATTTCATAAAAAACACTTTCGTTTTTTTCTCTCTCTCTTCTTCTCTTCTTTTTTTAGCTGCATGGGTTAAGGGCTTATAAACTTAAAGGCAAGCTTAGATAAGTTTCCAAGAAAGATTTAAGCTTTAAACTAAATAAACAAAACAAGCTTTTTCTTTGAGCTTTCTCTTCTATCTTGCCACATGTGCTCTCTATATCTTGCATAGGAGATTTGCTAAAGTAATGCACAAGTACAAGAAGCAAATAATCGCTTATTCAATGCTTCTAGTGAGTCAATGTAAGAGAGAGAACTCTCTTTGAAGCTGGCCTCATGAACTCTCTTCAAAGCAAAAAGAGAGAACTCCCTTTTCTTGTCGTGCCGCTATGCTCTGTGCTGGTCTTGACACTGTGTGCTCTCTCTGCCTCTATGCACCTTGTACCTGTTGTGCAGGCTTCTTTGGTTGGGCATTATGCCCCTTTTTTTCTTGGGCCTTGTGGCATTCTAATCGAAGATGGTCTAGTTGGCTGGCTATTTCTTCGGCCCTTATCCTTGATTAATTGTCGCATGTTGGGGCTACTCTTAGCTTTCCTGAGCTTGTGCACTATCTCTTCATGCACCATGCCTTCTTATGGGTTGTCTAAGTGCCTAAACCACCAAATTTTTTGTTCCAGAACCTTCTTGCTTATGACTCTTTGTTGGATACTCTTTGTTGACACACAAACCAAGTGAGTGAAAATAACAACCCATGAGATACACCATGCCTCCTTCTCGTCCTTGGAAGTCCAAGTCCTGAGATAAGTTCTCTTTTGTAAGGAAATTCTTAACTTTGGAGAGACTTATCCGACTTGATAAATAGGAATCTTGAGCCCACATAGCTGAATCTAAGGAGAAGGAGGATAAGCCAACATGTTACATTGAGCACTATACCCCAATATCAAAGGACTTCCAAAAGTACCCATGACCAAGCTAGGATACTACTTTGAGACAACAAAATAAATGTCATGTTACTTGTCATTTATAAGGGTATGATAGTCTTCATAATCTTAGATGGATGCAACATGTCACATTGGGCACTATACCGAATATCAAAGGACTTCCAAAAGTGCCCATGACCAAGCTAGGATGCTACTTTGAGATAACAAAATGAATGTTGTGCTACTTGCCATTTATAAGGGTATGATAGTCTTCATAATCTCAGATGGATGATGCAACACAAAAGCTCCACTTTAATTGATATTTATAGAGCTTCTAATAAGATGTTAAATAGTGAAGATGAGGACCAAAATTATGAAGCCTTCCCAAAGGCTTATAAGTCTGATGGATATCCGCAAAAGCTTACACCACTTTAACTACTATCTATAAAGCTGATAACAAGATGTTGGATGCTGAAGATGAGGACCCAAATTATGAACCCCTCCCAAATCCTTATGAGTCTGTGATGGGTATGACCATCTCTACAAAGCTTAGATGGATGTAACACAAAAGATCACACCACTTCAATTGAAATCTATAGAGATTTGTAACAAGATGTTGGATGGTGAAGATGAGGAACCAAATTATGAAGCCCTCCCAAAGCCTGATGATTTTGACAATTGAATTCATGTTTTGGCAACCATGGACACTCTTTTACAAAATATTTGGACAATGTTTACATGTTTGGATGGTGCCAAAATCACATTTGTGTTTGTGCTAGAGGTATTTAAAATAAAACTAATGGTGGAACTTGCTTGCCTTGATCTAGAGTTCCCCTAGAAAGACCACTTAATTTTGTAGCTAGCCTTGGTTGCCAAGGCTAGTCACAATGTTTTGTATTAAGAGACATGCACCTCATTAGGCCACCCACCCCTCATACAACCTATAGATATCCTCACCAAGAAACTCCCAATCTCTTACCATTGGTTGTTTTGAAGCATATTTTTACATAGGAACTAAACTTGCATCTTGCAAGTTTTATGTGACTTGCAGGTACTATGAAAGAGAGAATTATCCTCATAAGGGGATGGATTATAGCCACCACTAATTATGTAGTCAATTGGATAAAAATAACCTAACACTTGAGCTTCCCCCCATGGAATGGTTAACATACCCTTGTTGGTGGATGATGACACCATGAATGCTTTAACATCCTAAGCCATTGATAAAAAGAAACCAACACTTGAGCTTCCCCATGGAATGGTTAACATACCCTTGGTGGATGATGACACTCCCAAACACTTCAACATCCCAAGCCTTGTTTCCAAATTCAAGCCACATCACCTCAGGTAACCCCTAAACCAACAAGGAGTGGATACTTAAGAGTTACCATGTTTAGCCACCAAGGAATGTATGATGCCCAAGTAAACAACCCCAAACACTTCAACATCCCAAGCCTCATTTTTCAAATTCATGCAACATCACCTCAAGTAACCCTTAAACCAAGAAGGATTGGATACCCAAGAGTTTACCATGTCTATAGAGCCAAGGAATGTCTGATGCCCAAGCAAATACTAGCTAGAAGCCTACCCCCATGAGTGGAAGTCTACCAAGCCCAAGCCTCAAGAAAAAGAGTTTTACTCACATGAGTGGAGATTTTCCAATTGGGAGCCTCAAGAAAAAGAGTTTTACCCATAACTTGATCCACTGTGGATCCTTGGTAGGATGTCTACTACTAGGAAATCCTTTAATCATCATCGATGAAAGTCTCTTAACTCACTCATGTATGTTTTTGGTTTGTAGTTTGTGCTTCCTATTATGGCTCAAAATTGTCTACAATGGTCCAAATGCAATAGTCAGAAGAGATAAAAGTAGATTCTTTAGCTATAGACTCCCTAATTATTGAGTGGTTTACACATTTGATGAGCCAAAGAGCTTAGCAATTGCATGAATTGCATGAACATTAATTTATTATGTTAATTAATCACTAATTTGGTGGTAAGTAGGCCCATAATTAATCACTAATTTGCTAGCAAGCAGGCCCATAATCAACCACTAAATCAATTCACAAAGGGGGAAAGTAAGAGCAAGGATTAATCTTTGATTGAGATTATATGTATTAAATAGGAAGATGCATAGTTGGCATGAAAGAGAACAACTTTACATGCTAAATCGTAGCATGTGTAAGAGGGGGTGGAGAAAAGCAAGAAAGGGAAAAATGTGTCATTAGCATTAAAGAGGGTATGCCACTTATAAAAGGTGTAACCCTTCAGCTTTGAAAATTTCAAAATTCCTCCTTCCCTTTGTATCACTTTGGACTCATAGGCCCATTCGGTCTTTAGTAGTGGTCTTTCTCTCTCTATGATGCCATCCCTATCGCTAGTGAGTGGTATTTCTCTCTCTATGATGCCATACCTATTGCTAACGATGTCATCTCTCTCTGCACACAGTGTCGCAATGCCTCTGGCTCCTCTATCGACATGCCTACTCTACAACTACCATCTTTAGCACACATTCATCGCCTCTCTTAACCTACCATGCATCACTGCCTGAGCCACATGTCCACCTATTTCTTCTTCACCAACGTACTTCCTCTCACCAGCTACCCTATCTATGTGCCACAACTATCGGTCTCCCTCCATGCTAAGTCGCATGCTAAGTCGCCACCTATGCAGTGCACCTCTTAAACCCCAACACCACTTGCTCCGTGCCTGCCATATCCATTGCCCTTGCCTTTACAAACCATCTCCATGAGCCCTACATCAAGCTCAGTAGAGTGCCACACTCACCTTACTGCCAACCATTGTAACCAAAGCTCACTGCCTCTGCCTCATCCTCAGCATCATCACCACATCCATGCTACCTCTGTGTTAGTATAGCGAGACTTTTGGGCTGCCACCTGCCTCTAACATAGTATTCATCATAACTAATAGTACATACTATAAGGGAAAGTACTCTACTATTAAAACATAAAAGGTCCATATGAGAGAAAGTACTCTACTGTTAAAACATACAAGGTCCATACTATGAACTCGACTATATGAGAGAAAGTACTCTACTGTTAAAACATACAAGGTCCATACTATGAACTTGGCTATATGAGATAGTGTTATAACTATGCCATAACTCTAGGAAATTAAAGTCGTTATCATATAGCCTATAAACTATTAGCAACACATTAATTATAATCTCACCAACAACCATGCCAATGGCATAAGCGTGGAGGTGTCATCCATATATGCACTAGCTACGCTCGATATCTTAACACTTTCCCTCAAGCTTAACTCCATACCCTACACTCCAACAAATAAGCTTCTAGACTTGCAAAGCTTCTCACTTCCCAATACCTTTGTGAAGATTTCAACCACCTAATCCTCTATGCTAACATAACCCCAATTCACATCATCTGCTATAGAACCTTATCCCTTACAAAATGATAATACACCACAATGTGGTTCATCCTAATGTGTACCCATGTTTCCTAGCCTCTCCATAATGTACTATGGAATTTATATACCTGAGTATCCTCCTAGCCATATCTCAATGTGGCTTCCTTGGGGATTTTATAAACTAACTCACCAATCTAATCAAATAGCTCAAATTTAGCCCTCGTGATAGTCATGTAAATCAAACTATTTATTATACACTTGTAAATAGTAGTAGGGTCATCTAAAAAGATAACCTATATCTGCAAATATAGGTTATCAAACTATTTACTATACACCTCTAAATAGTAGTAGGGTCATCCAAAAGATAACCTATATCTACAAATAACCTTGTGTTCTACTTTAATGATATTGAGATTGACTTACACCATGTCATCCCATAATTGGATACAACATGTCAAAAGCAAACTCCCTTTACAAAAGCGAAATCCCATCACGTGATCTAATCACCTCTATACACAGGAAGTATTGTACCTCATCTAAATATTTTATTTCAAACTTCCCATATGTTTGTGTATATCCCTTAGTAACCCATCTTGCCTTGTACCTCTACGAACAGAACCATCTGAATTACTTTATAGACCCACTTACATCCAATTGCTTTCTTTTCCTTAAGCAAAGACACTAAATCCGATGTCTAGCATCTAATTCATCAATCTCTTCATCCATGGTATCTTTCTAATGTTTATGTCCAAGTGTGTCCTCAAAAACATGTGGTCTTTGCCTCTTATATACCTTTAACCACATATGCATAATGATAGACTCTACCGCTTGTATAGCTTTGACCATATATGTATAACAATGGGGATGTATACCCGTTATATCTCAACATGTCCATTGGAAATTAGACTCTAATAGACTTGCATACACTTGGATCATTGCAAGGTATTCTCAAAATTTCTTTAGCTCTTTGTACACTAGGGTAACAATAGTCAAGATCCATAACTCCTCACATCTGTTTAAGCCATTATCTCCATTAATAAAGAAAGGACCTGTTAAAACATTGACCATTATAAAAGATTGATCCACCTTTTATTTTCCCTTACATGATACATGTGAACTTGTTGAACTTTCAGCACCTATAGTACAACCACATGACACATCATAATGTCTAAAATTATGCATTAGCCTGCCTAACAACCAAGATCGTATAATAGACCCATTGATAGAGGACTCTCCTTGTGCACTTAGTGTTTATGTGAGATTATTGTAGCATTTAAGGAACTTCTTTGCTTCAACCTCTATAAAATCCTTCACTAGTGTATGGTGTATACCAACTACTCATCTCATCAAACATAACATGCCTACTCACTCGTATCTCACAGGTTTTGGGGTTATAGTATTTATAACCTTTCTTCTCAAGGGAATAACCAATGAATATACATTTTTCTCCCTTGGAATTGTTTACAGGTATATGTTTTATCATATTTTTTATGCTTAATAAGCATAGAAAAATATGCTTGATTTAATGTGTGCAGAAATTGGCTTAATGGAATGTGCGAATGTGCACAAGGTTATTATATGTGCAAATGTGCACAAAAGTTATTTCATGTGTAAAGGTCCATTAGCATTTATATTTGGGCAAAGGTTCTTATATGTACAAACCTTAGGAACTTTGATATAGTTAATAATATGTAAAGCAAAACCCAAAAGTGGGAAAAGCAAGCCCAAATTGTACTCAAAACTATTATTAGCTCCTTGGGATATTTTTATGGAATACAATTCTCAAAATGCTCATGTCGTGGAAGTGGAACTACACGCATGAGGGAGGAGATTGATGAACCCAATCTTGTCTCTTGATGGTGATGTTATTCTATTTCTCTTGTCTTATGCTATGCTATGCTTTTGATAATTTGATTCAAGTCTTTGTTTTAATTTTTGATGTATTTGTGAGTTTTTAATTATTTCTTCAAGAAGTACAAAAGGTCTCGTGTGACAGTGGTATAGTGGTATCAGGGCTTTGGTTTAATTCAATCTTCTTGAAGTAGGTCAAAGACTTGTGGACAAAGAGGTGAAAGAGACAAAGGCAAAGGTGATTTGGTAATTTTTCAATTTAATTTGAAGAAGAACAGGTTTAGGGTTATGTATGGTTGAAAGTTTAGGGTTTTGTATGGTTGAAAGAAGACTAGTGGTTAACCATTAGACAACAAATTAATCTTTTTTGGAAAGGATAAAACAAGGTGGAAAACCATTAGTGGGTTTAGGAAAACCACGAAACCACCTTTAATCTCACTAATCCTCTTCATAATCCATCTTTATGGATAAAATGAACTCATTGAGGAGATCCTTGCTCTAGGTTCATAATTGCTAAGCCTATTATCCTCTGCTTGAATATTGTATAATGGAAGGCTAATATAAATTCTACAATTTAGATATTTTTAAATTAGGGAAGAAGATTAAAATCATATATATATATATATATATCTATTCCCCTCCAAATTTTCTCTCTCCTTTTCCTCTAATTCGATCTCAAAGCCTTAAGACAAGTGTTAGTTAAAGCTTAATGCATCTCTCTCCTTGTGAATGTCTAGCGGGCTACTTCTTTTTTTTTCTCTCTCTACAAGATGGGCAGGCGAAAATTTCTTAATTCTTCAATAGACACGTGCCCTGTTCTCAGGTCAGCCTCTTTTATTAAAAACAAAGCTTTGTACTTTATATATTTTTTAAATGCCCTACAGGCAGCAGCTAGTTGTGACAAAGACCTTGATTAAAAGCTTTAGATTAAAAAGCTTTAAAATTACGCTTTGTAATAAAAGCTTTGGTTAAAGCCTTTAGCTTAGGTATTTAAAAATTTTAAAGCCTTTTATAGAGAGATAAGAGAATAGAGCTTACTTAAAGCTTATAGAGCTTAATTTAAACCTTACGTACAACTTTAATTCAAGCTATAAAAAAAGGCTTTAATCTTTGGGTGTTTTAAGAGAGAGGGAGCCATAAGCACTCCTTTATTTGGGACGGTTTTATAAAAGCTTAAACAAGCCTTAACTAAGCTTATATCATTAAGCTTAAATTATTATAAAAATATTAAAAGTTTCTAACTTAAAAGTATATGTACAAGAGGTCTATACCGCTCAAGCACAAGCTTCAAGCGGATTCAACACCATGGATTACAACAAGGAAAAAAATTTGAGCAAACTTAAGATCTTCAAAGCATTATCCAAGTCTTAACATCAAGACTCTATAAAATCAACAATGTCTCATACTTTTGTTAAGACTTATTTTTTACAGATTAAATCAAGGATTTCTAATGACACTACTCACTCTTCTACATACGAGCTTCCAACTTTTACGAATTGCGGGTGAAAGATAAGTAATAACTACACTTTCTAAATTTTATAAATTAACAATTGAAGTTTGATATTATATTATGAATTGAAACTAACCTACATATTAGTATATGCAAACTCTTTGATGATCTAGCAGTTAAGTATTCACCTTATGTAATTTGATTACTTGCATAAAATAAAATTGTTACTTGTTGATTCGTTTTCTTCTAAACTGATATTTTCAGTCCAACCCAAATAATTTTCTCCTAACATCATTTTTCCATGAGGAATTTTATCCTGAATTTCCCTGCTTGGTAGTTGTTCTTGTCCAACTTCTTACTCACAATTTGGTATAGATTGTCTAGCTTCTCACTCACAATGTGATATAGATTGTTAGACACTAATACCTGCAAATAACTTTCAATTGCACCAAATAATGTATTATGTGGGTCAAATAGAACTTGCAATAACTTCTTCACTCACAACAATCTTGCAATCTCCAATAATTTGTCTAAGAGATATATACACAATTACCAATGGTACTATAGCTACTTTATATAAACCAATCACATCAACATACATCTACTAATAAAATATATAAGATCCATAGTATAAACCCCACTATATGAGTTGGTGCTAAAATTATACCATAACTCTATTAAACCAATTTGGCTTTCATACAGCGTGTAAACCATTGGTGACATATCAGACATAATCTCACTAAACCATGCTAGTGAGGTGTCATCCTGCCATGTTATCCATATCCACACTAGTTGAGCTCGATATCTCAACATTACCAAATAGAGGGCTTTTATAGGTGTTTAGCCTTTCTTGTTGGGTTTATCATGTTATGACCATGACTTACATAACTCAGGAGTGTTGGGTTTAGCCTTTCTTGTTGGGTTTATCATGTTATGACCATGACTTACATAACTCAGGAGTGTCGCTTACAACATTAATGCCTAGATGCTACAAAGTGTGTGGACGTTGTGTGAGTGAAGAATAATGTTAACTAGAAGTGGTTAACAAAAGGTCTCCCCATATAAGTACAAGAAGTATTCAATAATGTTAACTAGAAGTGGTTAACAAAAGGTCTCCCCATATAAGTACAAGAAGTAGTCAATATGCTAGATTAGGATGTGAACTCTCAAATATTACCAACCATTCAAAAATGATAAATTAATGATTAACAAAGGGTTTTGCACACCAACAAGTAATATACATTACCTCAAGGGTGCTCTCACAAAAAAATAATAAGTTGAGTGGCTTGAAGCCCCATGATTGGCACAAGTTTTTATAGGTATATAGACTACTTCATCACCAGTGAAAGTGTCTTAACTCATTAATGTACATTTGTGGATGGTGTTACTTTGTAGTTTGTGCTTCCTATTGTGGTTCAAAGTGGTCTATAATGGTCCAAATGCAATAGTCATAAGAGATGAAAGTGGATTCTTTGCTATCAACTCCCTAATTATTGATTGGTTTTTACACAATTGATGAGTGAAAGAGCTTAGCAATTGCAAGAACATTAATTCCTTGTGTTGATTAATCGCTATTTTGGTGGCAAGTAGGCCCATAATTAATCACTAATGCTAGCAAGAAAGCCCATAATCAACCACTATACCAATTCACAAAGGGGGGAAATAAGAGTAAGGACTAATCTTTTATTAAGCCTAGAAGTATTAAATGGGAAGATGCCTAGTTGGTGTGAAAGAAAATAACTTTACATGTTAAATCATAGCATGTGTAAAAGGGGATGGAGAAAAGCAAGAAAGGAGAAAATGTGTCATAATCATTAAAGAGGGTATGTCATTTGTAAATGGTGTTACCCTTCACCTTTTAAGATTTCAAAGTTCCTCCTCCCATTTGTATCACTTTGCACTTATAGGCCCATCTAATCTTTAGAAGATGCTTAATATATCTCTTTGAAAGAATATAAAGGTTTTTTTTAAATGTATTTCCTCTCTTTTTTCTCTCTACCCTTAATCTTCCTTCTCTATCTAAATAAAAACTAAAAGTAAAAATAAATCAATAAATTATTCTCTCTCTCTCTCTCTCTCTCTCTCTCTCTCTCTCTCTCTCTCTCTCTCTCTCTCTCTCTCTCTCTCTCTCTCTCTCTCTCTCTCTCTCTCTCTCTCTCCATAGTGACGATGCCTCCAACTCCTCTACCCACATGCCTACTTTTTACAACCGCTATCTCTAGTGCGCACATCCACCACCAGTACCTCTCTTGACCTCCCATGAATCACCACCTGAGCCATGTGCCTCCACCTATTGCTTCTTCACCAATGCACTTCTTTTCACCGGCTACCCCATCTACATACCACAACTACCAGCCTTTGTCTCAGCCAAGCCACAACCTATGCGGTGCACCTCTTCAACCCTAGCACCACCTTGCTCCATGTCTCTGCCATATCCACCAGTACCTCTCTTGACCTCCCATGAATCACCACCTGAGCCATGTGCCTCCACCTATTGCTTCTTCACCAATGCACTTCTTTTCACCGGCTACCCCATCTACATACCACAACTACCAGCCTTTGTCTCAGCCAAGCCACAACCTATGCGGTGCACCTCTTCAACCCTAGCACCATCTTGCTCCATGTCTCTGCCATTTCCACCACCACCACCACCTTTGCATACTATCTCCATAAGCTCTACATTGAGCTCAGCATAGCACCACCTCTACCACACCTACCTAACGCCCATTGCTATAACCAAAGCTCGTCATCTCTGCCTTAGCATCATCACCACACCCATGCCACCTCTATGTTAGTAGTGATGCTTTCACCTGCCACTTACCTCCAATAGAGTATCCAACATAACTAACAATACATACTATAAGGGAACGTACTCTACTATTGAAACATACAAGGTCCATCTGAGGGAAAGTACTCTACTAATAAAACATACAAGGTCGATACTATGAACTCGACTATATGAGCTGGTGTTATAAATATGCCATAACTCTAGTAAGGTTGTCATATAGCGTATAAACAATTGGCAGCATATCAATGATAATCTCACCAACCATGCTAATGGAATAAGTGCATAAGTGTTATCCATATCTGCACTAGAGCTAAGCTAAATATCTCAAAACCCCCCTCAAACTTAACTCTATACCCTGCACTCCAAGTAAGCTTCTAAACCTGTGAAGCTTCTATGTGCCCAATAACTTTGTGAAGAAGCCAGTAGCCACCTAATCCTCTATGTTGACATAAACCCAATTCACATCATCTACTAGAACCTTCTCCCTCTCAAAATGATAAGGCAGCTCAATATGCTTTGTCCTAATATGACAAATTGGGTTACTGGCTCAACTGTATGTTGCTCATGTTTTATAACAAATAATAACTGCCCTATCCATGGGCTCACCAATATCTATAAGTAGCTTTTGTAGCCAAGGTACTCACATGTCACCATAGCAACACAACTATTATTGACAAAGAAACCATTGACCAGTTCTTATTGCTCACCAACTGTAGTAGTAGCACTCCCAAAAGAGGGCATAAATCCGCTAGTAGATCTTCTCTTTGAGACACTACTAACCCAATCTGCATGTATGTACCTATGTGCCTGTATCCTAGCCTCATAGATAATTCCATAATATATTATGAACTTTATATACTTAAGTATCCTCCTAGCCACCTCTAAATGTGGCTTCCTTTGGGACCTGTATAAACTGACTCACCAATCTAGCCAAATAGCTCAAATCTGGGCCTGGTGATAGTCATGTAAGTTAAACTACCTACTATATGCATGTATATACAATAGGAGGGTTATCTAAGTGATAACCTATATTTGCATATAACCTCATGTTTTGCTTTAATGGTATTGAGATTGGCTTACACCCTATCATACTCGAACAGCATATCCAAAGCATACTACCTCTGTAAAAACCAAATCCCATCACATCATCTAATCACCTCTATACCAAGAAAGTATCATAGCTCACCCAAGTCTTTCATTTCAAACTTCTTCTTAAGAAGCATCTTCACCTCATGAATGCCATCCTCACTATCACGTGTGACAATCAAGTCATCAACATAGATAACCACTCCTCATATTTAATGTCATATGTTTGTGCATATCCCTCGGTAAACCATACTTACCTTACACCTACTAATAGAACTATTTGAATTATTTTGTAGACCCACTTACATCCAATTTCCTTATTTTCCTTAGGTAAAGGCACCAAATCCCATGTCTCATTAGCATCTAATGCATCCATCTCTTTCTTCCCAATGCTTATGTCCAAGTGCATTCTCAAAACATGTGGGCTATACCTCTTATATAGCTTTGATCATATATGCACAATGATGGGCTCTACCTCTTATATAGCTTTGACCATATGTATAATGATGGGATGTATATCCATGATATCTTAACATGTCCATTGGAAATCTAACTTGGGTAGACATGCATACACATATGCAGTTAAAAAATGTTATCTCTATCATTGCCTTTTGGTGACTAAATTTGTATTTTTCATAGATCATCAAGCGCTGGTTCTAATAGAGTTTATCTTTACCATCACACTGTGAAAAGACTCTCAACATATGCATATCACAATTAGTTGGGCCACATACTTAATGGAGAACCTCCTCCAGTGGGAGTTGATGGCATGCTATATTGTTTTAAGGTCACTTAGTTCTTAAATGGGAAGAAGAGATTGCCCCAAACGATAGACCCCATGAGAAGCTGATCGATATAAATTGATCAAGATGCCTTATAGAAAAGGTAGCCTCCTCCTATTAGTTGATTAGCCAAGCAATCATGTAAGCAAGGTCAAGATGAGACAAGGATGTTTCTCTATTCTTGTCTAATATAAGTATAATATATATCATTGTAACTATGAACTATTGGACCATATGGGTCAAATCGCATGCCACAAGGTCGACGCATGCTAAGTTGCCAAGTTTTTGTACCAAACTATCTTCATGCGGTTCTAATGTCCACTTAAACTAGTGAGTGATAAAGTGACACACTTCATAAATAAGGTCGTGACCTTCTTATACTGGTCACATACTAGAAATTTTCACCATACTAACCACACTTCATAAATAAGGTTGTGGCCTTATTAAGGAATTATTGGTCACACATTCGAAATCTTCACCCTACTACCCATAACACTAATAAGATCATATATGCGATCCTAAGTTTTAAAAAAATAGAAGGAAGCTACATATTATGGGCATATTGAGTTGCGATACGGTGCCAGCCAGACGCTACACCATTCAACTTGATCTATGGACTCAACATTGTTATGCCCATGGAATTCTTAGTTCCAAGCCTAAGAATTGTGATCAAGGATAAGAAATATCTTATTAGAGCAACCTTATGAGCTTGAGAAGCTTAAGGGCAAATAATGAATGAAGGAGACATGGTCATTCTATATATCGAAGTGGAGAAAAGGAACTTCTAGAAAACTCGATAAAATAATTTATATAGTGCATTGAAAGTTGCAAAATAGTTTGAACACTAGGTTTTTGAGATGGAAACTCTTGACTGGTAATAAAGAATGCATGTTTTGAGTTTCAAATAGAGTCCAAGCCTAGGTGCACATGCCCTAATTTTAAAAATAGGGTTTTAGGGAAAAAGTCTAGTGTTGTATGTTACATTATATTCAGGAATATAAGTCATGGATCGTCATCAGACTAAAACCATGTTTATATATCAGACTATCAATCCTTGGCAGGCATCTAATAGTGGCAATGCAATGCACTTGGTATCCTGCAATACCTCTACTATAATATGGGTCTTGCACTTGCAAAATTGTACAATCAATAAAATATGGTGAAAAACTCCCCCTTACTAGGCATTAACTATGTTGTCCAAACCCCAATTAGAGTGCAACATGCACTTTGAACAACTAATCTTGCAAAGGACTCGATACCGTAATTGCTTCTATGCCCCACTCTAACAATGAATCCAACCACTACCTTTGAGTCAATCCAATGCATACAGAATCAAAAAAGAATACTTGGCTTGTTGTCAATAGAGGTGGGTATCAATGAGGAAACAGGATGCAGTCAATCGTGGAAGATGATGCTCTCTGCTCTTTGATCACCATGTGATTTGCAAAAATGATTACGCAATTGTGGGGGCTTGGGTACTTATACTTAACGATCAGACTTGAAGCAACTGGAGGCAATGAGACAGCCAATTGACGATTGAAATGGTAGACTGTGCTAATGATTAGAGGTCCTGCAATCCATCTTAGCGATTGGCAATTGGAGGTGTAGAATCGGTAATTTAAGAGGAGAATCGGCCAATTTTGGAGAGTTGGATTGTCCCATTGGACCTTTGATCTTGACAAGATCACACTCCTTTTATTTGGGTGCCTCTTCTCAATGCATGGGTCCCAACAGTTGATTCGTGCCTAGATGCATATGTCCTTTATCGTGGACGCCCTTAGGTATGATTTGAATGCATGAAACATGTTGTGTAAGTACTCTCCGTTGGGAGTCCATGGGATTTTGATGACGAGGTTCATATCTTTTCCCTTTGTGTATTTTAAAGCTGTAGCTTTGTCACTCCTCTTGACTCATTTAGACTTCACTATTATGCATACTGCATTCCAAATTAGGTGACTCAACTAAACTTAACTAAACCCTTCTACTTGTCTCTCCAACACAAGTGACTCGAAGTGACTCGACTTGTGAAAAAAGAAAATTGTTTGATGTACCACTAATATGACTGCCTAAAGAATTATGCTTGGGCATGTTTTGGCCTCTTGCAACCCGACTCTTGACTCTTTTGCCATTGGCACATTTTGGAATTTGACAACTTGACTAAGAGTCAAATGCTTACTTGGTGGCATCTGTTGCTATGCTTTAAGCAATGGCATCTTTACCTTTGTTATCCAAGTTAAGGGTGTTTGTATCATCTTGATGAGCTTGGCTTTTGCCTAGGCTAAGAATTAGGCTTTTATTATTTTTGAGCCATCTCCTACTGGGATATTCATGACATTGTGCTCACCAGAGGTTTCAACTAGTAGGGATGCTGGGATTTCGTGCAAAGCTGAAGGAGACGATAGTTCTTAGATTTTCTTCTAGAGCTATTCTTCCTCTTCCACATTCCATGTGTGCTCTATCTTAGATTTCCCCTCATCTTGCATTTTGGACATCCATAAATTTTCAGTGTGACTTGTTGATGCAAAGTCCATGAGCATGATGATGATTTTGTTAACTTTTCTTTGGTCGCTCTAGGAGGGTTGCATTTTGTGTGGATTTCATCTTTGGCACCTAGATTCTTCTTCCTTGGTAGTACCCTTGTGATATTATTGACCTTTGTGTGGTCACCCACCATCCCCATGTGGCTAGATCATTGTTTGGCTTTTAGCTTCTTCTTAGCTTAGGGATCCACACTAGCTTATCATCAACTTAGGATACTCTCCTTTGGAATCCACACCTGTTTAGGCTTGTTGTTCTTAGGATTTGGCTATTTGGTGGACACATAAGTTGGCTTCCTTGTTGGCATCTTTGGTACCTACCCACACTTTCTTTTTGTCTGTAATTACTGACCTTTGGTTTCTCTTGCAGTGCCTCCTTGGTTTTTGACAAAGCTTTTTCTCTTTTAGTCGGGCCTTTGTCCCCTTGGCTTTTGGTTTTACAAGATGTGGAGAGGGTTGATTGGATGAGACTTTGAGTTTATGAATAATTACACTTACCGGTGTTATGGGACTTACTTTTAACAACATTAATAACTTATGGATCTCAGCAGAGATCTATCCAGCTCTCCTTTAGCAAGAAGAACATTTATCATCCATTGCGCAAGCTAGATTGTGGTTGTCCTCATTGTCCTATCTATGCTATAGTCATGTTTGGCTATCCATCCCCTTTCAAGGATGATCTCTTCTGGCACTGTACCTGTAGTCATCATAACATAGATACTACCTTCCAGCTCTCCTTTAGCAAGAAGAACATTTATCATCCATTGCGCAAGCTAGATTGTGGTTGTCCTCATTGTCCTATCTATGCTATAGTCATGTTTGGCTATCCATCCCCTTTCAAGGATGATCTCTTCTGGCACTGTACCTGTAGTCATCATAACATAGATACTACCTTTCACGAGGTAAGAATTGATGTGGAACTGAAGCTTTAACATCCCTTTGCATTCATTATAAAGGCTTGAGATAGTTTGTACTAGATCTTGAGTTGGATCAAGGGTAGGTTTTCCTAATGAGACCCAAGTCTCATGTGGCATTTTCTTTCTACCAATAAAGCAAGTTTAGCTATTTTCTCCTCATTTATGGGGGAAGTCTATGCAAAGCCTTGTAGATTTTACCAATCCAAGGCTCAAGGCCTACATTGAAGCCTTGGATTGGTGATATTGTGACTTCATTTAAGGACTTTTTCTCCATTTCTCACTCATCTTTTCCTAGTCGAGTAAGGTTTGTTTTGAGAATCTCTCGTATCATATTTTTAATTAGCATCATGTCATCTCCCTTCTCTTCGCAAAACTTGATTCCCATGGTAGATGCTAGCTCTATGTCTCCCTTGATAACTTCCTAATGAGGCTCTTGAGGCTCTTATCTTGGGATGGTCATGTTCATCTTCCATTCTCATTCCTCTTGTCGGTCCAAACACCAATGAATCGTGTCTATAACTCTGCTCGCTACCTCATGAATATAAGCTTGAGCATGTTCAATGATAGGTTGAAGAGTCATGGCAGTTACATATCTTGACTCATCTCTAGGAGATCCTAGAGCACAAGAAGGTGAATGTGCAACCTTGTAGACTTGCCTCTAATGATATTTCTCATGGTGGTTTTGGAGGCACAAGTGATGTATGTGTTCATAGGTGTGCTTGGAACACTGTGTTCCTGAGTTCCTAGTCTATTTGTTCCCCATTCTAAGTGAAAATTTCTCATGGTGGTTCTAGAGGCACAACTAATGTATGTATCATGGGGTATCCACATAGGTTGGTATCCCATTAGACATAGGTGTGCTTGGAACACTGTGTTCCTGAGTTCCTAGTCTATTTGTTTCCCATTCTAAGTGAAAATTTCTCCTGGTGGTTCTAGAGGCACAACTAATGTATGTATCATGGGGTATCCATAGGTTGGTATCCCATTAGACATAGGTGTGCTTGGAACACTATGTTCGTGACTTCATAGTCTATTTGTTCCCCGTTCTAGGTGAATAGGTATGATGGGTGTTCTATTGGGGTTGCACCTCTGATTTTCTCAAGAGGCATTGATTCCCTTTGCAAGGATCTAGCCTCTAATGGAGCTTGATGCTCCTCCTTGATCGAGGCTACAACAATAGAAGGAAGAAGGACCTCACCTTCTTGTTTGTCAATTGGTTCTTCATTGGATTGGAATGAGAAGTGACTTCTCAAACTATCAGGTTTTGAAGTTATCTTTGTTGGGGAGTTCCTTCCATTATTATCTCTTGAAGCTTCTTACACCAGGTCGGCTTTCCAGTGCGGAGAGACTCCCCCTTACCTAGACCCTTTGGCATCTCTTACCTCCTTGTTAAATTTTGGGTAATAGGTGTTACCCTCTTCATCAAAGTACACGGTTTGGTAGTTTGATGGTAATGCTTCCTGGACACCAAGGGAAGCTATGGAGATCTTAAGTGCATTCAAGGCAAAGGCCAAATGCACTTATCTTGGTGAGGCCATTAGTTCTCCCAAAAGCTTTACAAACTTGATTAAATTTTTTTAAGTATTAACCAAGATCGCCATTCCTGGTCATCATCTTTTAGATACATTTTTGAGATATGGACTATCTTAGTCTGTTCTTAATGCATTGGTGTGATTTACATGGCAACCCCCCTTCTTGCTTCCCTTGCTATACTTAACATGTCTTTAATATATTCTTGTGGAGTGAGACATAAGGTTTAGGGTACACATGGAAACCTATACCAAGGTTTACATGATGTGCTGAGTCGGATTGCTACCTTAGTCTATTCTAAACATAAGGCTCTATGCATTGGGGTGATTTACATGGCGGCCCCCCTTCCTAATTCTCTTGCCATCCTCATCATATCTTTTATATATTCTTGTGGTGGTGATTTACATGGAAATCTCCCTTCCTACTTCCCTTTCCATCCTTAACATATCTTTAATATATTCTCATGGGCAATGAAATGTAAGGCTGAGAGTACGCATGGAAACCTGCACGAGAATTTGCATGCCTTACTAATTTGGGTTGCATCATATCCACTAGCATATCTTACATGTCAGCAGGATTGGAACTTTTAAGCATGAAACAGGCCAGCTAAGGGATCAATCACGAGCCATAACCCCTATTATAAATGTAATAGCTAGAGTCGATTCTTGCCTTAGCTCCACATTTGGAAAAATATTTTTCTCATGACATGAGAAAAGGTTTCCTCATGATAGTGTGAAGCTTGCTTGTGCACAAAATTCTGATCTTATGATGAGTTCTAAGGATGACAGTTTCAAGCTTTGAACCGTTGGTGTGAAACTCTTTGGCTACACAATGGTGTGAAACTCTTTGGCTATCCAATGGTGTGACACACAATGTTTATGGTCCATGTGTGAAGTCATGAGCAAAGTGTCCTTATGGTGGATTTAAACTCTTAGACAGTGGGTCCTTAGATTATAGCGATTCCAAACCTCTTACTAAGGTTATTCACTCATGTTAAATTGAAACTTCCTTAGAACCCAATGGTGTGGAATTCATTAGCTCAGGGTGGATTGTTAAAAATTGGTGATTATCTATTGTGGCACAAATTTGCCTCAACATTCACGTGATTCAATTGTTTCCCTTTTATTGGCCAACACTAGGATAAGATCTGGCTTGAAAATTTAAAACTGTCTCACAGAACTTTGGTGTTTTGAGGACAAGGGTTGGTGTGTCCACACCATTGTGAATGGTGAGTTATTGCCTAGGACACATCACTTTTTTAGAAATCAAAATTCGTGTTTGCACCTTATTTTTTAAGATTTTTTATTGGTATGTTGTGTGTTTAAGCTACCTACTCTCAATGAAAGATTGGGTTGAAAGGAAATTATTGGTATGTTGTGTGTTTAAGCTGCCTACTCTCAATGAAAGATTGGGTTGAAAGGAAATTATACGTAGTGGTTTGATTTTGAATGATTTTGTGGCTTTTCCATTCTTAATGCAAATGCAATGCCAGAAGCAAAAACATAAAAATTGAAAATTGAAACCTTTCAAAACATGGCTTGGAGCATTCAATCACTATTTTAGCACTCCTAAGCACACTAGTCTTACTAATCCCCAACTTAATGTAACATGTAAATCAAGCATGTAAGCATGGAAAATAGAGTTTTTCACCCTTCAAAACCTATGAATAGAAATGAACCTTTCCTAATAATAATTAAAGTGAAAACAAATTCAACATACACATCCAAGACTCCGATACTAACGTTTTTCAAGATGTGACCTCCTAATCAACATTGGGCAATATCGAGCATACCAATAGGAATCAAATCAGACTTGGGGGGCTTGGCTAATTCTCGCCAATGGTGCCATATATGTTTAGTTCACTTACTTACCTTGGCAATAAAACGTTGTGGGAACTTCCAATTGTGGGTGCACTAGCTCCTCACCCTAATTGCCTCTCCGTTATTACACTATGTTGTTGTTGTTATTGTTATACTTGGAAAGCTCCACCTCTATTGGGGTGGTATGGAGAGAGCACTGGGCTTGATGGAAGCAAGAAGGGATCTCAACACTTGGATCAATCAAGCAAGAGGCGGAAGGAGGAAGCTCACGCAAGGAGGAATCCCAAACCATTCTCCCAATCATGCAACCATCCATTAAAGTTAAGCACACGAATCAACACAAAGCTTGTAGGAGAGTAGGAGGGAGAAAAAGAGAGCTCACACACCATGTATCAAGGGGAATGCCTTGTTCTATCACTCAATATTAAAATTTCTTATATATTAAAAGCTAGATTTCACACTCAATGGTCCAAGACTTAATTAAAAATAGTGCTTAGCTCACAAGTCTAGATTCCAACAAGTATGTACATGAAGAATTTAGACTTCCCCAATCCATTCATTAAGCTCATAGGTAAGGCCTCTTTATGTACTTTCGTACAACCGTAAAAACCCATCTCACGGCCTCTCTATATACTTTCTCACAAACCCAAATTCTTACAAAAGAGAGACTTCTGCTACCAAAGATATACTTTCTTACAAACCCGACTTATAAAAGATAGACTTCTTACAAATGATAAACTTCCATTACCAAAGATGGCACATTATTGCCTTATAAAATAGGATGAGGTGAGACCATGTAAACCATAGGAGTTAACACTATTTGAGAATGTGCATTTGCGCAGACGTCTAGGTCTTAGAAACCAAGAGTTACTGACACATCAAAGAGGACGACATGGTGGTCAACTAGCAAACGTGCCCAATGTGGCCCTTCCATGAGGGTTGTTACTCCTTTCCATACACTCTTGGTAATCTCCTCCCTTGCCTACATATTTCACATTGTATATGGCCAAAGGCCCACTATGACTTATGGGAGTGTGTAGAGACACTTTTGATAATATAATCTACATTTGAGCTCAAGAATGGGAGCTCCTTTAATCTTACTTATCTTAATCTCTTCTTAATTTTTGCATGCTTTCATGTTTATGTTTGTCATTATATATCTTGATGAGTTGCTTGCTTACATGTGTGTGTACTTGAGGTAAGCTTGCTTGATTCTTGCATGTTATTAACTAGATGTGGAGTGTGTGTGTGTGTGTGTGTGTGTGTGTGTGTGTGTGTGTGTGAGAGAGAGAGAGAGAGAGAGAGAGAGAGAGAGAGACGGTGTGAAGAGAGGAAACTTGCTATCCCTCAAGAGTGACTAGATTACAGAAGTCTAAGCATTAGATTGATAGAGCTTGAGGGCTTGACCACCCTTGAGGTTTCCATTCCCACGTTCAATATGCTTTCATGCTCTAGACGGGTTGTATTCTGTGGTGAAGACAATGCTTGTTTTGTGAAGCTACAACTTCCCTAAACAAGAGGCATTGCTCTAGGGAATATAACTAGTGCTAGAGTGGATATGAAGCATTCTATTGATACATTGCCATGAGTTGAAAAACTTGTGGGTAGATTGACTTAGTGGTGAGATTTAGAGTCATAAGTAGTGAAAGTGTGACTAAAGTAGAAATTTTGTGTGGTTTTTGCTAGCTTTAATCATCTTCTTTTCTTTTGTTTTCTTGATTTTGATTAATGTTGGTGGAAGAAGGGCAACCCTCAAATGCTTAGGTTAAAGTCCTAGGACCTTTCTTCATCAGCAATAATTGCTTCAATTTTCTCTAATTTTTGCTTAACTAGGATAATTAAGAACTTTTAATTCTTATAAAAATCCTTGATTTTTTGGTGTTTTATGCTTGATTGATGGGATTTTGCCATCAAGGAGAGCTTCAATCCATCTAATAAGTGGCCTAGGGGACAAATTAGGCCCAAAAGAAGGGGTAGAGGCAAAATTGTGCAAGAAAAACATGCATAAATTGCTCTATGGAAAGTCCAATCATCAGCCTATAAAGTCTAATCATTGGCTCCAGATTTTAATCACTAGGGTCCAATCGCTTAGAATTGAGCAAGCATGGGGACTAAAAAGTCAAATAGCTGGTTGTAGATGCTTCAGCTTCATCTTCTATATGTCTAAGCTTTTTGCAATAGGTGGACTTGATGGTCCTTCTTCCCTGTTTGCTTTCACCTTGGAGAGGAAAGCTTTCTCTGACCTAAGTGTTGCTTTAGTCACTTCTCTAACACGGTAGTCTTTATTAATAAGAATTGCTAGGAACTCATCATATTCCATCTTACAAGACATTCTTAATGCTAGTAGGATCTCATTGTATTTCAAAATTCCTTCTATGCTAGTGAATAGGATAACTTTCCTATCATCTTCATCAACTTGTGCTTTGGTGGTAGCAAGTTGTTGAATGATGGAGCCTAAGTTGCTCCAATGTTCACCCAAAGTTTGATTCTCATTCATCCTTAAAGTAAAAAACTTATGCCTAATGAATACCTTTGAGTTGTTGATTTTGTCGAATAGGTTTTCTAGCTTCTCCCATATGTCTTGGGCTATTTTGTCGAAGTCCACATGGTGGATGAGGTCGTCAGCAAGCCCCAAGCCAATTAGTGCCATTGCTTTGTCATTCTTGTCCTTCCATATAAGGATTTTCTAGTCATCTGCTTCTTCAAGATTCTTCTCCATCCCTTTGACAATGTTCCATATACTCCTCCTTACATTATGAGAAGTCCGCCATTTTGGAAAGTTTGCCTCAATAAACTACTCAATGGACATGTTGCTTATGTGTGCTTCCATTCTTTGGTGAAGGCCTTCCTCAAATATAAAGTGGTGATATAGCTGTATACACACAGGTGATGGACTGGTCATGTGCTCAAGAGGAAACACAGAAGTCGCCTAACAAAAGAAGCACAACAACAATTGCCTCTTGTGTTTGGTTCGAAGGGTGAGGTCATCTCGCCATGGGATGGTCATTACCCTTCGGCACGTGCTCGGGAACTAGTCTGAGATCACAAATACCATGTCTAAAAATGCAATGCTTTAAAAGGTTCGTGATTTGGCAGATTGTCCTGGGCCTAGTACACGGCCTTGTTGATTCCTTTTCTGGGAAGGCTTATGAAAATTGTACAATGGAATGTAAAGGGTATTTCTTCACGCCAAAAGTAGTTCAGGCTTTGGCGTACAACTTTTTGTCATGGTTGGGATGTTTTGTGTGTAGTTGAACATAAGCAGCATAAGTTGGCTGGCAAAGCCTATGTATATAAGGGGTTTCATGTTTTCTACAGCGGACATCCTGCTTCGCAGCAGTCAGGTGTTATGTTTGTTGTTCGTTCACAGTTTCAGCCTTCCCTTGTGATTCAAGATGTTCATGGAAGATTTCTAGTGATGATACGCCTTTATGGTTGTTAGGGGTGTATGCTCCAAATAATGCTCATGCACGCCGTTTGCTGTGGAGGAATGACTTGCTCTTTTTAAAGGGAGCTTCAATGGGTAATCTAGAATTGCTAAGATAGAATTTTTATGCTAGTAGAAGCCAGGGAGTAATCTCAAGTGATAAGTGATGAACTATGTGGAGAAGGAACTAGCCACATATCTATATAGACTTGTATACATGGGGCAAACCTAACATGATCATGTAGGTCCATGGTGTAGACTCGGTGCCACCGTCTATAGTGTAGTCTCGGCCCATAAAGATGTAATTAATACCCACCTCTCACGGCCACCCCCATGAGGAGGTGATCCATCTGTGGGCAGCACAAACACTGCAGTTTGTCAAAATAACACAGAGGTGTTACTGGTTATGGACTATTCTAGACCTTAGCAATGACAACCAAATCAGTAGCAACAGCATGATGTTTATGAAGACAACTATAGCACCAGCATCAACAATATCATGAGAAGGGGTAGCATGGCAGTACCATCAACAACATAAAAATTGGTGATGAAGGCATCAGAGTAGTATGATGTTTGTGAATATGTCAAGGATCTCATTTTGGTTTATAGTCTCTTGTGAGTAAACACCCGACTCATCAGGTCCACTCGACCACCCACTTCCCAGTGGCTAGAACCGTTCATCTATGAGGTTTTCCTAAGTTACTAAGCACATTGTTTTCATTGATACAAGTTACAACATGATTCATTTATTTATTCTTGTGCACATGTTCATTTATCCTTTAATGAATACATTCTTTTCCAATCAAGTCATTCCACACATAGAAAGAAATTCATCATAAGAACAAACATAATTTTAAACCCTCAGTGTCCCGAGTTACATATATGTCCAATCCTTGGCTCATCAAGTCACAAAACAATCTAGAGCTTACAATCATCGTGGTGAAAAATCACTCGTATAGTAGAATGAAAAGTGTCCCCTTCACCCTCTTCTTGCTATGGAAGACCTTTCTGGCTCAAGCTTGTAACTACTAAAAAAAATCCTTGTCGCTCCAAAGGCAATTGCCCCAATCTCTAAGCATTTCTAGAGTCGGTTGCCCCGAGTGGGGAATACCTGGTTGCCCCATACCGATCGTTAAACATATCACATCATAATGGTTGCCCCATACCGATCTTGTCAAAATGATTACCCTATGGAGATTTCCCTAGTTCACAAATTCATCATCATCATCATTCACATTTTGAGACCATGTTTTTCAACATCTTTATAAAGCCAAAATAAATAATCCCATATAAGATAGACACCTTTCTATAAGAATAACAATCACTTCTCTATAATATGTAGTAATCAACCCTAATTTCAATCAATGGCTAGGAGTTAAGATCTTGTCTTGTAGTACTCAAGAGAACATGGGCAAATCCTAGGCCTTGGAAAATCACATAAGTGTAGGTACAAATTAACCCCTTGAAGGAATCAAGTTCTTTCCTGTGGGCAAGCCAACCATGGGCAACTTGCTCATAAACCAAGATGATTAACTAAGGTGAAAAACTCATTTTGTATCATTTCATCAATCAACTCAAGTCATCACAAAAAAAAAGCACTTAATTTCCAAAACAAAACCAGTTTAAACTATGGTCCCATCATGTAGTGAACTAAAAAGATTTTGAGTTAAGATTGACTTACTAGTAAAATAGAAATGAAGATGGCTATCCTTAATTGCAAATAGTAGCTGTTGATAATCTACATTCACATTGTGTTTTGCCTGGGCGCAGTTTACCTTTTACCTCATCTTTTCACATCACCCCATCTCGTACTTGTACTGGTAATGTAAGTTCTCCTCTTCTTAGTTCTCCTAACTTTAATAGTAGTCTCGTCCACGACTTTGAATCAGACAATAGTCCCTAGAAGATGGATACGGCCGCTTCCACTCTAGTCTCACTTATGGATTGCTCGAGTCGCTCATATCCCCATCTCATCAATCCCGTCTTCTTACACTAAGTGAGTTCTCCTCTATGTAGTAACGCCACTACTATGGTAAGAAATCTTGAGTTCCACAATAAGGCCTAAACTTGTTGAAATCTACTTGGTTTGTATGATGTGGTGCATGTGTGCAAGCCCTTGGAAAGTTGTAGGAGATAACTAGATGATTTGAATGTAATCATCGCACAGTAATTCTTAAGAAAGTATTATTTAAGATTAATATAATGATTAAAAGTATGGGTAGAATCCTTAAGTGTGTTTTTTTAGGGAGCTTGGTGGAGGGAGCTTTTACTAGCAACTCTTCTCTCTTAAAATGTGGACATTCTCTCTCCAATCCCTCCACTACTACCTCTAGCCTAGCCTACCACCACTATCTCCTACAACCTCCACCACCACCTCTTGGCCTACCCCACTTTCTCCCCTCTAACCAAATTTAGCTCCTCTCTCTCTCTCTCTCTCTCTCTCTCTCTCTCTCTCTCTATCTATCTCCCACCCTCTTCCCTCTATGTCCCTCTCCCACACTCTTCCCCCTCTCACTCTTTCTCCCTTATCCAACCTACCTCTCACTCTATGTCCTTACGTCTATCCTTCCCTCTATCTCTCTCCCAACCTCTTGCCTTTATCTCTTCCTCTCTCTATCTCCTTCTCTCACACTCTCTTGCTCTCTTCTTGTCCCTCCCTATGCACATCTCTTCTCTCCTCTTCTCTCTCTCTCTCTCTCTCTCTCTCTCTCTCTCTCTCTATCTATCTATCTCTATGCATAATCTCTCTATCCCTTTCTCTCTCTCCCCCTCTCCCTCCCTATGCATTATCTCTCCTCTCATCTTCCCTCTATCTCTCCCTCTCCCTATGCATTATCTCTCCTTCCCTCTCTCTCTCTCTCTCTCTCTCTCTCTCTCTCTCTCTCCCCCCCCCCTCTCAATCGCTCTTCTTTCCTCTTTCTCTCTCTTTCCCAAACCTCTCACTCTACTTCTTCTTTCCTCTCTCTCTCTCTCTCTCTCTCTCTCTCTCTCTCTCCCCCTCTCAATCGCTCTTCTTTCCTCTTTCTCTCTCTTTCCCAAACCTCTCCCCCTCTCAATCGCTCTTCTTTCCTCTTTCTCTCTCTTTCCCAAACCTCTCTCCCTCTCACTCTACTTCTTCTCCCTCTCCCACCCTCTTCCCTCTCTCCTCCTCCCAACCTCTCTCTCTCTCTCTCTCTCTCTCTCTCTCTCTCTCTCTCTCTCTCTCTCTCTCTCTCCTTCCTTGCCCTCTTCCTCACTCTTCCTATGCATAATCTCTCCTTCCCTCTCCCTCGCCCTTCCTATGCATCATCTCTCCTTACCTTTCTCCCACTATTTCTCCCTTTCCCAACCTCCCTTCGTCTCTCCTTCCCCCCCCTCTCTCTCCCCATCACCCACCCTCTTTCCCTTTCTCTCTCTCCCACCTTCTTCCCTCTCTCTCTCTCCCTCTCTCTCTCTCTCTCTCCCCCCCCCACTTCCACTCACTTTTTTGAAATAAAGAGATTCCCTCCCCCTTCATCAAGAGAGAGAGGAGCATAGAGAATGGGAGAGAGAGAGAGGGAAAGAGAGTCATGACATGATTATTTGAGAGAGAGAGAGAGAGAGAGAGAGAGAGAGAGAGAGAGAGAGAGAGAGAGAGAGAGAGTGAAAGAGAGAGAACAATATGACAACATTACATCCTCAGGATAAAAAATACTAGTTCCAATTACAGATAAAACCAATTTCATTTACATACAACTTCCAAATACAACTCTTGTATCATAAATGTTATTCACTACCATCTTTATTTCTATGGGCGTCGCTTATTCTCCGGGGTAAAGGCACAAAATAAGTAAACATTGTTCGTTCCCTTTCACACTTCTTCTAGCAAGAGACGCTCAGAAGAATCATCAATAAAACCATGGGCTCGCCATATAGCAATTAATCCCACCACTTTGGTCTACACTGGAGAAATATCATCATCACTACCAGGAAGTGGTAAGGATGTGAGATCTTTCCATGTTTGTGCACCATCTATGGTCTTTTGCTTGACCTCCACATTGGTGGCCTCCCTAACGATACGTGCAGCAACAACTTCAATGTTAATTTTTGATGAGGCCATCACAAACAATACGAAGGAGGGTGTGGTGGTGTGCTCTACTAAGAATGCTAAGCTAAATGGTGGTTAACAAAGTTATATAAAGATTATCTATATATTTATAGTAGTGGGAGAGATGTATTCTTTTGCACCAAACAAAAAAAAAACTATCTTTTTTTTAATGTCAATAATAAAGGCATCTTTCCTAAAAATCCTACACCTCAATAATGAAGGCATCTTTTCTTACTTTTTTGGGGAAGAGCAAGTATGTCATGTAGAACAATGAACAATACAAAATTGAATAGGATAATATAGCTGTTAATTGGGTAAGAGATAATTTTACTCTCAAAAAGAAATTATATCACGATCACATATTGTTTCCTTAAAACAACAAACAACCTAAAATTTGACAAGGTGATTAATAAAAAGACAAGGCGAATTATAGTTCAAAGACCACTTTATTCCAGAAAGGAGGATACATTATCCTTTTATAGGCGAAGATTGAAGACATCTATGTACTTATAAGGGCTACAGCCTTAAATATTGGTTACAAAAAATAACATACCATAACTACATAAGGATTCCTACACCTATATGCTTTTATGGGTTACTCTATTCTCCAACTCCTCTCTCGACCGAAGGGACTCCTCCTTCTCTTTAGCAATGTACCCGCCGTAACTCCGCCAAGTGCCTAGCACTTCCAATCTTCATATTCCAGACATACAAATCTCCAAAATCAATAGGCTCATCTACTAGCATCTTTCTCCAAAGACACGGGCCTCTTTCATGATTCTGAGATTTTCTTTTGCATCTCTGCTTGTTTTCATGCACAAATCTTTGCAAACCCTATCAAGGGTATCCTTGTGGGGCCATATGCTCTTCTTGCACTTGCCATCTTGGCCACCTAACCATCCTTGGTAAGTGACCTTGTTATGTAGAGGTCTTTGACGTATAGTCCACATTGAGTTGTATATGTCATTCTCCAAAATTTCAAGGTGTTGCTAATCTCTTTGCATTGTGACCTCTAGAGCATAAGGAATAGTGGGTGAAAAGTTTAATCTCCTACCTTGTTTCTTGCGTGGTTGGTTTTCTATGACATACTTTGCACAATGTAATGAGTTATCTTTCTCAAGATTATAATTGTGGGATTTTTACGCTGGCTAACTGTAACGTTATCACCGATATAGTTTGGTTGTACATGCATTGGAGTGTCACTCACTGCTTTCCCCACTAATCTGCTCTGCTGAGTGGTTGATAGACTTGGAGCTTTTGATGTTCTGGCCTTCTCCATTAACTTTGTTATTGTAGGGCATGCTCCGTGATATTTACCTTGCATGAATGTATGCTTCTTCATGGATTACAAGAGGGCATTAGTGAGATTTGAAACAACAGCATCATATAAAGAGATGGCTCCCTTGAAACCCTCTCCTGCTAACTAACTTGCATGTTTCGTTCTGCTAGATTGGTGGTCGGCATGTGTGACAAAGTGGCATCGTCCACCTCCTATATAACAAAAGATTAACTGATGAGAATTGAAGTTGTAAGCTCCAGCCACATGTTTTAACAAAAGATTAGATTAACAATTCAGATTCCAAATGCAAGCTATTTTTTTTTCAAATCCAAGAAAGTAATACTTACCCCTACAAGGTGCTTCCTCCAATGGCAATATCTAGTATGCCACCAAATAAGTCGAAAATCCATGGCTGGTAAGTTTGCATCAACAACTTTACTGTTTATCCACCATAATCTAATGTGTGTCTGTATTTTAAGAGTGCAACTTCTTCACTCAAGGCACAATGCCACTGCATAGTTGCTTGTGCTCTTCTTGAAAACTCCTGACTACATATTGTACTATATGGATATTCAAGCTTTGTTTTCAATGGAATTCTCACAAACTTCCAATATATTCTATGCTCCATTATTATAGACTATCCTAACTACCCTCCAATTGGCTCCAGCCTCATCAGACATGAAGCCAAAAAAAATCTGGTTTGGAAAAGCCTTTTTGCACCACAACATTGTTTTTTGTTTCCGTGAAAAGAACTTGTGCCGCTGTCCTCCACTTTCATTTCGCAGGTTGCAATTATCATGAGCTCTTGCAGGCTACATGCCATCATATAGCAGTTGGAAAGTAGCTGAAAACAAGTTCAAAATTTTAAATTTTTTACAAGACCAAACTATACCTTGGATTATATAAATGTGAAACCATTTGTTATCCATCCCTTCGCACGCTTGACATGATCAAAACAAACCCAAGTCCTCCGCAAATCACCGTCTCCTGTTTGGCACATATGGTTCACCAAATCTAAACCCGAGGCTGGTGGTTGACATTTTAAACATATAACACCGCTCTGACTCATTCAAAGCTTGCCCAAGAAAATGACTACCATGGAAGAACTTAAAAGTGCATTGTCTCTTCAATTCTAGGTATTGGACTCTACTCCTTGCATTGAACTGTTGATCCTAGAAGCACGTACCATCCTCCTAAATCTACAAGAGAATTCTAGGTATTGGACTCTACTCCTTGCATTGAACTGTTGATCCTAGAAGCACGTACCATCCTCCTAAATCTACAAGAGAATTGGACAACTTAACAAACTATGAAAACTTAAGTTAACAAGAATAATTAAAAAATTAAAATCAATATAGAATACGCATTACCTTTGACACTGAATTAGGGGATGCATGTGTTCCAATAATAACGACAACTCCATGTTGCTAATATTTTATCCATCCTTTGTATGCCTCTTGAAAACTGAATCCAATATAAGTTATTTGGTGATATCCATTTGTATCTTCCTTGGACTACTTGTAGCCACCTCTGAAAAATACCTCTTGCACAAGTTCTCTTATCTTTTGTAATGCCTGCCTTGATGTGCCCCTTTGCATCACATGCAAATGTTCCCCTTAATGTAACATCAATCTAGTCATATGTGGGTCAATAGGCATACTAGCACTACACATTCTTCTACATATAGGTTTGTTCTTATAGTAGAAACAAGCTAGAGAGCCATATCCATCCATTGTTAAGCCCAACCGAGGGAAGCTTCTGTGTGAGCTTACCTATTATTTGAAAAATTACAAAGTACCAATAAATAGTCTTATTAATCAAGGTTTACTGAAATTAAGCCAAGATAATAAGCTTACCAATCCATGATGTTGTATTTGGTATGCCGTTCATAGTTCTGGTTCCACACAAGGTATAAGTGCACTCAAATAAGCCTCCACAGTAACTCTTTCATACTACTCCAAGAAACTTCACATGACTCTCTACAGGTTTCACCCAACAATGGCCATCGTGTGCTTGCACCATTTCTTGCATTGGAGAGGCTAAAAAATCACATAAATTTGGTAACTTAAAAGCCACATTGCCATTATAGATTTGAGGAATCTCTTCTACCTTCTCAATATGTGTGCTTGCTACTAATAACATTCTACGAAGAACACCTGCATGAGATTTCTCGGACAATATAAGTATTTGACCATGCTCTTCTAAAGTGGTGTGCATGTGGGAGAATCTTCTATTGTAAGATCAATAATGACTTGCTTTGGTGTACTTGTTGTAGTGTTGCTTGACTCTCCTATTATTGGAACAACTAGGTATTCTGTTGTTATATCTTTATCAAAGATATAACATGGTTCCTCTCCAATGGATCTAGCTGAGATTGGATAGATATAAGATGATCTACACCTTATCTTATGGTTTTATTTCAAAAACTTTCAATCCAGAATGAGGACATAACATTCCATCAAAATCATCAAGTTTAGTAATATAAAAATGTCCATGCACAGTTCTAACAATAGGATCAACCTCCAAACCTCCTACCAAAATGTGATAAGTTGTGTTCTCCATGTCAATGAAGAAAAAAACAAACTAGGTCGAGATAGGAGAGAAAGAGGTCACTATTTGCCAAGCACTATATCTCACAAAATCAACTCGCAAAACACACAACAAACTAATGAAAACGAATTCGAATTTTAAACACTAAATCTATACATATTAGAATAAATTTTTAAAAAATATTATTTCTGACAAACATAAAAACATTCTTCAATCATTATTATAAATAGTGTCATTAATATACAAAATCTAAAATTGGTTTTTAATAATTATATTTAATAATAAATGCTTACATAACTAACTCCCATTAATAATTACTTTTTTAACATATTATTGTGATTAAAATCATACTTTTGAATAATAATTCTATTTAATATATAAAATTTTGAATAATTATGTCTCCTTTTTTGAGAGAGAGAGAGAGAGAGAGAACAAAAGAAAGAAAGAGAGAGAGAGAGGTAGGGGAGAGAGAGAGAGAGAGAGAGAGAGATGTCGTCGCCCTTAGTGAGGTGTCTCCCTACCTAGGGCAGTCGCCCTTAGTAAGGGGACCCTCCCCTCTTTTAAGGCCACCGCCCCTCCCCCCCCCCTCTCTCTCTCTCAGTGGATTGCGACTGCCCCTCTCTCTTTTTCACTCTCATGAAGACCCCGCCCCTCCTTCTCTCCCTCTCTCTCTCTCTCTCTCTCACACACACACACACACACACACACTCTCTCTCTCTCTCTCTCTCTCTCTCTCTCTCTCTCACACACACACACACACACACACACTCTCTCTCTCTCTCTCTCTCTCTCTCTCTCTCTCTCTCTCTCACACACACACACACACACACACACACACACACACTCCCCCCCCCTCTCTCTCTCTCTCTCTCTCTCTCTCTCTCTCTCTCTCTCTCTCTCTCTCTCTCTCTCTCTCTCTCAAACGCCTCCCCTTCTCTTTATTCTTTCGCTCTCTCTCTAACCCTAAAATTTTTCAAACCTTAAATTTTTTTTATTTGCTTTTTTTTCCCTCTATTTTTATAGCTTTCTCTCTATTTATATCTTCTTCTCTGTTTATATCTCTTCTTCCTTTATTTATATCTTCTTGGTTTCTTTCTTTTTTGTTCACTTTGTTTGTTTGGTCTCTTTCTTTCCTCTTCTAATCTCCTTTCGAGCGACCTTATTTTGCAATCTCTTACTTCTCTCTCTCGTCTCTCATCACACTGGTCCTATTTTCTACATGGCGCCTTCCCAAATCGAAAGAGGGACACATGTGTTCTTAATGTTCAATGGTACCAAGGGAGAAGTGACTCTTCCTTTTTTCCTCGAAGATGGTGACATCGGCACGCTAAATCAAACCATAGGCTGCATCATTGTATGGTCATCCAAGTAATTGCATAAGTGTTGTTATATTTCTCTCCCTAAACCCTTTGCAATTATGCTCTTTTTGGTGGTTTTCCTGAGAGTAATTTGTAGCAAGCAATTGCATTAGTGTTGTTATATCTCTCTCCCACCTTTTCAATTATGCTCTTTTTTTGGTAGTTTTATTGAGAGTAATTTGTTTGTAAAGCGATTGCGTAAGCAATTGAGTAATTTGTCTTGTATATGTTGATGTGTTTAGATTGATCAAAGGAAACCCCACATCCAAAGCGTGCACAACACTTTGGTTATGCTCCTTTTCGAAGAAATCCACCCATGATCTTTAAAAAAAGATGCTTTTTCAAAATCCATGAAAGCAACAAAGGAAGTAGGAGAGGTGGAGGAGGGAACTGAAAAAGAAGGCAAGAATGAAGACCACTTCATAGTGACACATGCAACTCGTTTGCAACTAGAATTGCCAGCCACTCGAGATATTGACCCCCTAGTAGATAACTTGCCTACAAATGAGTTCGAAGAGAAATGAAGAACTACATTTTATAAAGATGAAAGAAAGTGGAGGTATGCTACTAGGTGGCTGGTGGTGATTGCAAACCCTGTACAAAGAGAAGGGTTTCTTTGAGTAAGAAATCCTACACTCTTCTCTCTTTGTCTATTTGGTAGGCAACAAAATTTTATGGTTTTAATGTTTAATTTTGTTGTTGTGTTACAGACGACTAGTGCAAGGCTATAGAGAGTGAGCGAAAAGATGGAGAGAGAGAGAGAGAGAGAGAGAGAGAGAGGAGAGAGAGAGAGAGAGAGAGAGAGAGAGGGAGAAAAGAGAAGGATAGAGAGGTAGAGAGAGGGAGGGAGGATAGAGAGTGTGAGCAAAGAGAAGGATAAAGAGAGAGAGAGAGGAGGAAATAAAGAGTGAGCAAAGAGATGGAGAGGAGAGAGAGAGAGAGAGAGAGAGAGAGAGAGAGAGAGAGAGAGAGAGAGAGAGAGAGAGATGTAGATAGAGAGGTGAGCAAAGAGACAAATATATTTAGAGAGAGGGGAGAGTGAGACAAGGGAGTGAGAGAAGAGAAACAAAAAGATGTGAGATGGTTGGAGAGAGGAGAGGAGATGAAGGGAAGATGGTAATAACAGATAGAGAGAGAAAGGGAGGAGCAAGGTTGGTGGTGGAGGGGGCTGGGCTGGGCTGGGTGGAGATGGTGGTGGGAATAGTTAGAGAGAGAGAGTGTTCAAATAGAGAGAGAGGGAAACCAAGAAAAGCTCCCTCAGCGACCATCCCCAAATCCTTTAACAAGAATCCAAAGAATTAATCTTAGGATCGTGGGAACTAGATGGTTTTATTAAAGATTGAAATTGATGAAGATTAAGAGAATACTAATTATGTAAGGCGAGTTAATCCAAGGGTTAATGCTTGGGGGGTGCACTACTAAGAAGCCCTATGTATCACGTGCATTCAAGGGGTATTAAAAAAGCCCCTTACTTGTGAATTTTTTGTGAATAAAATGACCCCTTTTTCTTTATGGACTTATGGGTTTTTTTCCCAAAATCGATTGAAGAAACCCCTTTTGTAAATGTATTTCTATAAATCTACCTTCAAATTTTAAATTAAAAAACCCCTTCATTTGAACTCACGTGGTATACTTACATATTTTTAGGTGAACCCCCCAAGGGTTAATGCAAATGCGAGAGAGAGAGAGGGAGAGAGAGAGAGAGAGAGAGAGATAGAGAGAGAGAGAGAGGCTCAATGGGGTCTGAGAGAGGGAGTGAGTGAGGGAGAGCGAGAGAGGGTAAAATAAATAGAGGTACCAGGAGGGTTATAATGCACTCTTCACTAGTTCATCATCATCTTCTCTCCTCTTCATTTCTCTTACAAGGCAAATTATTGTGAATATTTCACTTCGATTTTTAATGGTCTAGTTCACCCTTCAAAATGACCAATCCCCCAAAGTATATGAACATTTTATAGTCTTATTTGACAATCATTGAAAAAATATGTAGGTACTTGAATGTCGAAATACCCTAACGCGAGCATGATATTCATAAAATCTCATCCATTGTCGGTCCACCATCTACTTGAATGTTAAAATACCCTAAAGTGGGCACGATATTCATAAAATATCATGCCTAGTCCCAACGAAGTTAGTGTAGTGGTCAAAGTTTGTGACTTGTAGCCTCTAGGTTATGAGTTCAAGTCCCACAAGGCTCTCTCATGTTATAAAGGGACACCTATGCTCGCTTGATGTGTTTGGTTGCTCGGGCTCTTGCCCCTTGAACACTCGAGTGACTCCTCCTCCTTGGGTGGTGGTCACCTGAGATAGGAGGATCCATACGAGACCCCTCCGCTGTTCCAGCGCTCGACTCATCGCGGTGGTCATGGGGGATGCCTAATTTGTGGCTCTTGCCCGATGGTGCGTGGCCCTTGCCCGATAGTGCGTGGCCCTTGCCCGACCTTGATAATTGGCTAATTGTTGGAAGGGGAAATCGGCTCCACCCACTTGAGCGGGCCCCGGGTGTGTACGCAAAAAAGAAAAAAAACCCCAAAAAAAAATCATGCCTAGTTGGGTGAACATCCATTGCCGATCCACCATCTACTTTTTTATATTTTTCTTTTTGGCATGCCTTTGTAAAAAGGAAGGCTTTAGCAATATGTAAGGGGTAGATAAGAAAATTTGGAAAAATCTAAATCTCTCTCTCTCTCTCTCTCTCTCTCTCTCTCTCTCTCTCTCTCTCTCTCTCTCTCTCTCTCTCTCTCTCTCAACCTCCCCAAACCAAAAAGCATGCCTCCGGCAGGGTGGATTCCTGACTCTATCACATGAACTGTCAAATTTGAAGAGAAACCCCAAAATTTCATTTGAAGGGCTCATGTTAAACCTCAATTAGAAGGTTGCAAGGAGGGAGAGTGTGAGTGTGACCGGCGAGTGGGGTAGTGGGCAATTTAAATCACACATGTCAGGGTGTATGCCCTCATACGTTGAGGGAGAGACTGTTTACACGTGCATGCATGCCTAGGATGGCAAATCCTTGGCTGCTGCAAGGGGTGGTAGAATAGGCAAGCTAATGGGGGGATTGGGAGCTCGAGGAATCGGAGGAGATGAAGCGTCGTCTCGTGAAGAAGAAGGTGGTGAGAGGGAGAGGAAGAAGAATGTCCCGGATTGGATCAATGCAAGGCTTAGTACACAAGATCTGAATCAAGGGAAGAAGTCATGCATGAAAGTCAATCCCGAGTTGATAAGGAATCAAATTGGGATTTTTTCTTTGTGTAGCGTAATCATCTTCTGCTCGGGCAACCTCACGCTAAAGCTGAGGTAGGTAAGTGGTTACAAGAGGATATTCTGCATGATAGAGTGGTCTCGTATGTGTTTTCTCTAGGCAAGGGGTTCTTCAATGTCTTGTTCATTAAGGGTCAATTTGTGTCACAACTATTTGCAAAAACTCCTCTCTTTATGGGGCATGGGGCTCTTCAATATCTTACTCATTAAGGGTTAATATGTGTTAGAACTGTTTGCGAAAACTCCTCTCTTTATGGGGCATAGGCTGGTGCACGTGTTTCCCTTCGATCCCTTATTTGATGTAAACAAAAGTCTCCAAGAGGCTTGTCCAATGTGGGTGGAAATAACTGGGCTTCCTCCTTGGCTTAGACCTACACTTCGGGATGTTGCATGCGCTTTGGGCCCAGTATTACATCTTCCAAGCAATGATGCTAGGGTCGGCAAGCTAACAATGTGTGCATCTCTTGGAATACTAAGGTTGAAACTCCTAAAACTATAGAGGTTGATTTAGGTGAATTAGGAAGACTGGAATTAGGTCTTAAATTTGGTCCTTTTCCTGAAGCATGCTTCAGGTGTGCAGGGGATTTGGACATATAGCCAAAAACTGTGTAGGGCTGCTACATGCAAAATTTGATGGGGGAGAGAAAGAAATAGGTGAAATAGGGGGGGAAATAGTGCTAAGAGGGTGGAACATGTCTCAAGCCCCGGTGAAAGAAGTGAGGGAAAGATAAAGTGCGTGATGGGCAAAGGATGCAATCGGATGGGGATTGGGTTGAAGCAAAAGGGAAAGTTAATATTAGGCAAGCTAAAGATGAGGCAATAAGAACTCTAGTAATAAGAACTCATAGAATCTCAGGGTAGTTTGAGTCCCTTGTTATATTCAAACCCATATAGTCCCTTAGGTGAGGAGGATAGTGGGACTTCGTCTTTACAGAGATTCAACTGCCAGGTAGATGAGGCTTGGAAAGTGATTCATAAAGAGGATGATCTACAAAGGGAGGTTGAGGAAGTTGACATGGTACTTGAAACTACCTTGTCACATGAATAAGTCTTTAGATATCTCTGGTTGTACATGGAATGTTAAAGGTACTAAGGATAAGAAAAAGAATGCTTCTTTTTTGGGGCTTAGTTAAAGATTGGGGTCTATTATCTATTATGGCTATTTAAGAACACAATCTTTTTAGGTCTAAAACTTCTAGGAGAGATAGGTTTAAGGATTGGTTGGTAATGTATGGAGGGGTGAAGACTGGGTATAGTGGTGTAATGACTATTATTAGAAGCGATTTGAACCCTAGTATTGTGGCGGCAAATCACCCTAATGTTAGGATTTTGATATTGGAGATTCAAGTTAATGGGGAGAAGATGTGGATAGTTAATATTTATGGAGCTCATAATCATAATATTAGGAGTGGGATTTGGGATTGGATTGTTAACTTGAACATTCAAGGTCACTGCATCATTTTGAGGAATTTTAATATGGTTGAGAGACAAATAGATAGGTGTGGGGGGAGTACCATGTTGATGGGTCAAGAAAAGGGGAAGTGGGATGAGTTGAGAGGAAAAATGGGTTTGGTTGATGGATGGAGCTTGGGGGATTGGAGAGACGGTCTTGGGTATACCTATTTTAGCCTGCAATATATTAGTTCTTCTTCCAGGATTGATAGAGTCTTTTTCAATCAGTAAGCCTCGTGGGTCCCCCATACTTTGAGAGTCTCCGTAGATTCTAGCACAGCTATTTCTGATCACATGCCTTTGAAATGGGGCTGACACTTATATCTAATTGGGAGGAGACTGAACTGAACAGTTTCCTAATAATCTATTACTCAAAGATGATCTATTTGTTGGCTACACTGAAGAAGCCATTGGCAGACTAAAAAGGAGAGGAATATTTAACGGGTCATGGAGGTCGTTTGCTAATGAGATGCAAGGAATTATTAGAACTGTTGGGAAGCTGAGAGCTGAGGAGAGAAGACAAGAAAGGAACAGTTGGACTATGCAACTGGAAAATCTTCAAAGGAAGAGACAGATTGATAAACTCACAGAGGATGAAATCAATCAATACTTCAGATGTCAATTTGGTTTGAAACAAGAAGAAGAAAGATGTGCTAGAGAAGAGGAGAATTGGTTAAAATGGAAAACCTTCAATAATAAAAGAAAACCTGAGGGATATCTATTTAAACTCTCCAAAGGGAAAAGCAGTAGGGAAGTGGTGGGGAGAATCTTAGATGAGATTGGGCAACAGTTGGAGGGTATGGAGCAGATTGCTAAAAAGTGGGTAGAATTTCTTGGTTCTACTCTTAGCCTGAAAGAAGATTTCTCTCATAGAAGGTTTCAGGCTGAAAATAAACTGCTTAGCTTGGTCAACCATAGTGTGGACCTTGACAAAGCTAGATGGTTGGAGAGAGAAGTGGATATTGAGGAATGTTGGGTGGCCCTTTTGAAGTTGGGGAGAGAGAAAGCTCCAGGTTGGTGGGATGGTCTTCTTGTGGAATTTTTTTCATTGCCTTTTGGCCATCTTTGAAGGATAAAGTTTAGAAAGTTTGCAAAAAGGCTTTTAACTCTAGCATTTTGGATAAGGATTTCAAAGAAGTGCTAGTGAAGTTGATACCTAAACAAACTTCATGTAATAGATTTGGTCATTGGAGACCCAACACCTTATTAACTGTCATTTATAAGATCCTTGCCAAGGTTAGGATCACTCATGTTTTGTAAGAGGTTATTTCTAGAAATAAGTATGGGTTTATTAAGGGCAGATCAATATATGACAATATACTTGCAGCTACGCTAGGGAGAGATGTGGCCCTCAAAAACATAAATGTGTCATGCTGCAACTAGATCTGGAAAAGGCCTATGATAGAGTCCATTGGTATTTTGTGGCAAGAATAATGGAAAAACTTGGGTTTGGGACTAAATGGCTACTTGTATTTACACTCTTACCTGAGGAGGGCAATCTAATGTTCTGTTGAATGGGAGAGTGGTTGGGGGGTTTGAAATTAATAGGTCTGTGAGGCAAGGTTTCCCTCTTGCCCCCCTCTTGTTTGTTATTACTTCTCATCCTCTGATAGTGGCCTTGGAAGATGCCTATATAAAGGGGAGAATAACTAGATTGAAGCTGAGAAATAGTGAGCAGCTGGTCATCCTTTGCTGATGATTCACTATTGTTTCTAAAGGCTGATAACATTAATATGGGACATGCTTTGTCTATCATATAAGAGTTTACAGAGGCTTTTGGATCTAGGTGTAATATTCAGAAATATAGAATCATAAGTCTTACTGAGGATAATGAGGTCAGATTGTTAGGGACCTGGGAGTCCCATTTGGGGTTGAGGTCACAAATAGGCAACTGACTGATTGGGCTTTAGACGGATTCATTGGGAAACTAAAGAAGTGGGAGGGGACCATGATCCCTTTTCATGACAGAATAGCAGTATGTAACATAGTGCTGAATGCTTACATAATGTTTCTGTGTCCTGTGCTAGAGTTTGGAAAATGCCAATGGAAAAAAAATAGTGGGTCCTATAAGAGACTTTTTGTGGAGGAATGGCAAAGCTACCAGGAGAGTTCCAGCTTGGCTTGCTTGGGATAAGTTGTCTATGCTTAAGTGTGAAGGTGGAATTGGTATATTGCATCTACTAGCTCAAACTTTAGCAATGATTGCCCTGCTTCTCCCTAAATGTCTACAACGAAGAAACATGGGTAGTGATGGTAGGAGAGTTAGTGGAGGTATCCTTGGTCCAATCAAAAGGCAATTGGCAGGGGTTAGGATGGAAGGACAAATTATTCTCCTATGCTTCTTTGAAAGTGATAGGCTCTCCTTTATGCAGGACAAATGGAAGGAAGCTTTGAGTTTAATGACTTGGGATGGGGGATGTAGAGCTTCAGGAAATTCAATGCTCAGTTTGGGGGCTATGGTGGTCTCACAAATTCAACCCCCCCAGTAAGAAGACTGAACAATAAAGGGTTAAGGAGGTTGGCAGACTACTGGGAGTGGACATCTGTGGGGTGGAAAGAACTTAATCAACTAGAGCTAGAATTTGACTTGTATGCAAGGGAAATGAAGTTAATGAGACAAGTGCTGGTGCATACTCAGCTGGGGGTGGTTTTCTACTGCATTTGATGAGTCTTGCTGGATAAAAGACTGGGCTTGGTTCAATGGGGCTAAATTGTTAAAAGGAAAAACTAGGGATGTGTATATAGAAGTAAGAAAGGGGGAAATTAATGTGGAATATTGTAACATAATTTTGAGGGTAAAAGCTGGAGTCCTGGTTGCTGGAAGAGGAGATGGAAAGCCTTGTGGGAGTGTCTTATCCTTGTCAAATTTCAGGTTTTTTTATGGAGAGTATGTATGTGGGCTTTGCCCATTGGGATTAAGCTAATGTAGAAAAACTTCATTAGTGGGTGTTGTCCCAAATGCAGAAGTGCCTTGGAGGATGGAAAACATGCATTTTGGGACTATCCAACTATCAAAGGAGAATGGGACAAAATTGGCAAGTGGGTTAAACACTGTGTAGGGATTCAGGGCCATTGGGGAGACTGGATTATGGGGAAATGGATATCTAATGATGGGGTTGCAGACGTATTGTTTAGTATTATCAGAGCTTGCTGTTTGTGGGAAATTTGGGTCACTAGGAGCTGTATTGTGTTTCAGAATGGATCCTCTCTTGGATTGGATGTGACATAATTGATGCATAAGAGTGTGCATATGTGCTGGTCTGTAGTCAGTGTGAACAAGCTAGATAAAGATGGGATGGGTCAGCTAATTTATAGGTTGCAGAATGGCATCACGTGATATCTTTATTTTTTTGGGGGACCGAATTGATGCATAAGAGTGTGCACATGTGCTGGTCTGTAGTCAGTGTGAAAAAGATGGGATGGGTCAGCTAATTCAGAGGTTGCAGAATGGCATCACGTGATATCTTTATTTTTTTGGGAGACTGTCATGCATACTAGGGAAACCTAACATATGATTGATATGATGCAGGTATGTATTGGTTTGGATTTGAAGCCCAAACAGGTTAAATTTGGTCCTAAAACTAGAAGATGATATCTCAAGGAGAAGCAAGTGGACTACACATTTGTGGCATTCATAGAGAACCCTGTTTTGGGACAAGGCTTAGAGCCAGAATCTGGTAAAAAAGGCGGATGTGTTGGGGAAGCAAATCCCTAGAGGATGCACTACTGAAGCCATGATGGAAGCCTGCATTCAGTTGGGCTACCAAATCTCTTGGGAACATTCCAGTTTGACTAGGGAGTGTATTCAGTTAGGATTTCTTGTTCAAATGGGTCTGGATGTAAAGACACATTCGAAGTAATATGTATATTTACTACTGATCGAAAAAAAAAACACGTCAATTGGAAGGATATATTACTATTTTTTTCAAAACTTGGCCTTTGTGTTGAAGGACCATTTTTTTCCTACGCTTCTTCTTTGAATTATAAACCGGCCTGCCTTAACGCTCATAATATGAGCTCGGAGCCTCTAAATGCCACAACGTAACCCTCTGAGATCTGCAAAGCAAGCCTTTCTTCTTCGTTCGCTCTGGAATGCAACGCTCGCGGCTCGTGCTGAGGGCCGCAAATCGAAGCTTTGTACCGCAGCCCCTTCCGCAGATGTCTCATTTGCAGGGAGCCCTCTTCTGCTCCGGCGGTGGTTTTTCAATGCAAGGAGAGGATGGACATGGCCATCTCTGGATCCGATCATCAGGCGAAGCAGTCTGGAATGCTTGAAACTGCAGCGCCAGCATTTTTTGAGCTTTGGCGATGGCGATGAGGACACCGGTCTCTCCAAAAAGCACGAGGAGAGTCGCCTTGTCGGGTATAATGAGTTTTTAATCTCGTTTTCCATTGTTTAGCTACATTTTAGGTTGTCAAAACAACACTACCATTGAGTAAATTTCTTGCCTGAGGAAATTACATATAATTGTGATTAAATTTAAAAAACATATATTTATTTTTTATAAATAATTTTGTGGTTTGACATTGATAAGCTGGTAGATAGCCAAGCTACTATCTAATGTGAGATTTGTTTTGAATGTGCACATCACTCGGATGAATATCAACCTTAAAATTAACATCATGTAGCATATTTTGCTACACATGCACGTACTCGGCCCTGTGCAATATCTACTTCACACATTGTAATACCAATATGCACTATTCATTCACATCTACATTCACATCAATTTAATCTTCAAAATCAGTTAACATACATAGTAAGAGTTGTTATGAACCTATTCTACACTTTTTTTTTTTTTGGGGGGTGAAATCATTGTCAAATCTTATATTCGAGAACCCTCAAAGCAAGAGGCTCTCATAAAGTATATCTAAAAACAGTGGAAAAACACTTCATAGTTCTGCTGATCAATATGTTGCAGCTTGAAACTGTCATGTAATGATTGACATAATGATCGACGGAAGTATACATACTTGTTGATCCGAGGTTGTGTAAACACCATATAATTACGATCTAGCCATATTGTCCATATAGTCCAACATCTCACCCAGGCAAAAAAAAGAGTATCTTTCAACAGTCCAGAAGGATATCTTCCAAACATCCAAAACATTTTCCCAAATGTCACCCAGGGAATCTTGTACGCATATCCAAAGATAGACAATTTAGAAAATCCCTTGTGTCAGTGTATGCCCATAGCAAATGATAAGTACTCTCCATCTGATGATGGCAACACAAACAATTTGGAGCTGCAATTTATTCGATTTGCCAAATACTCGCCTACTGGGAGTGTTCTTGTAGGGCATCTCCACAGAAAAACTTTATGTTTTAAAGGCAATTTGCTTCGCCATATCTTTCCCAAATTACCTTTCCACCAGCCTAAGGACTTGTTCATATGCCACACCCGATCCGCATGTCCTTTTATCCATGGTTGTGGAAGCAGTAATCGATATGTCCTTGCCGCTGTCAGTCCACAAAGAGAAAAGTCCATAATATAAACTGGTCAGCTATTCTTTAGTAGCCAATCATCATGTTGTTGCCAATCATCTTGTTCTTGAACCTATTCTACACACACTTTTTTTTTGTGAAACCACTGTCTAATTACCATAGCTACCCATAAGAAAGGACAAGCTAGAAACAATGGAAAAACCCATCTACTTGCCTAGTAGTGATCTTCCCCAAGGCGTTAAGAGTCGTGGAGAGATCCACACAAAGAGAGTTTGAAATATGCATAAGCATCAACTGATCGGTCGGTAAAGACTCTATGATTTCTATCATGCTAGAGAGTCCATAGTGCCCAGAATCTTGTGCACGCAAGAAACTATGAGTAGTTTAATAATTCCACCAAAAATCCAAAATTTCTTGGAGAAATGATGTCAAGGAAAATGAGCCTTCAAATATCTAGAAAACCTATCAAGACGAGCATGACAAGACGGATAGTGCCAAAGCAAATGAGGCATTGTTTCTTGTGCATGATAGTGTTGGAGTATGCATAGGCGGAAGCGTAGACAAAACAAGAGAGGAGGAGCAAAGGAGATAGTGAGCTTGTGGACAATATCACCTTTTATAATAGCATGAAGCTTTACAATGGCAATAGCGAGCAAGAGGTGTTGCACTGTGCTTGGATTGGACTACATCAAGTGAATAATGGGAGGCCCCTTTTATAGTGATGTGAGGGAGCTGGTCGACTACTCCACGACTTGCTAAAATAGGAAAAAAAGATAAAATACCCAATAAATATGTATTCCCCAAAATACATTGAGATGCACAAATTCTAACACCCCCTTTGTAGCTCATAGTGTGCAACAGTCTAAAGAAGATAAGCTGATGAAGATGCAACCATGGACCCTCTAGTACTGCAATATTGAATTCACCTTGGAGAGAGCATCTGTCGACCTGTTTCCTTGAAACAAAATGCCATCACGAACAGCAAGGAACTTTGCTTGGCTTCGAATTCCCACACAAGTGTGCAGTGAACTCCAAGAATAAGATGATGAGCTGCTGGACACATCGCGTCCATAATCCCCAACAGTGGACTGTGAACACATCACGTCCCAAAAGGCTCGAACAATGAACTCGGAATAGATCCTTTCCATAATCTCTACTACACCAAAGATGACTATGTTTTGCTAGATTTTTAATGCTTGGAACTCCGACTCATGGTTCCCATGCACCAGATAATGGCGCTGCTACCAGTCCCCTTTCCTGCCCACAAGCCTCCTCTGGCTGGAAGCACATGGGGGAAAATGAATGTATACTAGAGAAGTACACCATCTTGGTCTTCCCGATCCCAAAGCGCCTTGGGAGCCCTAGATGAGGTACTGGAAGTATTTGTATCATTGTCGTGTGTTGTGTCTTTGTCCTTCTTCTGAGATGAAGACTTGCCCTTGGTCTTGTTCTTCTTCTTGGACAAACAATCCTTAGACAGATGTCCTCTCTTCCCACATGAAAAGCAACGATTCCGACCTTTCTTTTGAAGTGAAGTAAGTGCTTGATCTGAACTGTTAAGAGACACCTTGATCTTATCGTGAGAAAGGAGGACAGATTCTTCTTCCAAGAGAAGAGAGCTAAGGTCATCAAAATCCAGTTGAGTGGTTGTGACGTAGCACCTCAAAGCCCAAGAAACCACATCATACTCCAGGGGAAGCTTGGTGAGGATAAGTGCAGCCAGTTGAGCAGAGAACAAAGCAACACCCATTGCCAGTAAAACTAGTCATGGATAACTTTGGCTTTCATGAGAAACGACTGCATAGAACTGCCAACAGGAAATAATAGACCGTAGAGTTGCCCTTGCAAAGTAATTGCCCGCATCGACGAATCTCGAGCAAAGAGATCCTCCAACTTGGACCATACTTGATGAGCATTGGTAAGAGCTTGTACGGACGGTGAGACCTCCTTTGTAATGGTCCGCACAAGCACTTAATGCGCCTTCGAATCACGATTTTCCAAGTCTTGTAATTCTGCAAGGAATTCATCCTCTTGATCCTGCACAAGTCTTGTAATTCCACAAGGAATTCATCCACTTGATCCTGGGTCCACCTCCTCGAGTTCTGAGGATGCTTGGGTTTCTTCTCACTGCCTTGAACAATCTCCCGTAAACCCTTATGGATGAACCAGATCCGCATGTTCAGCTTCCAATGGGCATAGTTGGTTCCATCCAACTTGTCATCCTTGTTCGTAAGGGGGGAGCCATATCCACAACAACAAAGTACACAAATCTCAGCCCTCCAAGACTCCTTTGGAGCACTTTCATACGAAGCGAGGCACGAGGAACGATCAGCCTCCTTTCAAATCTGAGAGAGAAAGAGGTTGGACAGCAGCAACACAGTCCCACCGGAAACACCCAACCGAAGGGAGGGGAAGCTGGGGAAGAAGCAGAGATATCGGGGCAGCTTGTCATGTTGCACCACATGTGAAGAGAACACCGTCCACTGCAGCTTAGTACGAAGCATCAGCCCCAGAGCAGCCTGGGGAAGTGAAACGCTAATGAAGAAGAGCATTAGGAGCAGAAAATGCAGCTATGTTGAGAAAAACGTAGCCAGTGTTTGGATCTCCAGAAAACGCAGCAAAGGGAAGGTTCACAATCGCAAAGTAGAGGCAGTCGGGTACCTAAGTGACCGATACCATGTTGGAGATGCAGAGGCGGAAGCATAGACAAAACAAGAGAGAGAAGGAGCAAAGGAGATAGAGAGCTTGTGGACAAGATCACCTTTTATAATAGCATGAAGCTTTACAATGGCAATAGCCAGCAGGAGGTGTTGCACTGTGCTTGGATTGGACTACATCAAGTGAATAATGGGAGACCCCTTTTATAATAGCATGAAGCTTTACAATGGCAATAGCCAGCAGGAGGTGTTGCAGTGTGCTTGGATTGGACTACATCAAGTGAATAATGGGAGACCCCTTTTATAGTGATGTGAGGGAGCTGGCCGATTGCTCCACGACTTGCTAAAGCCTAAAATAGGAGAAAAAGATAAAATACCCAATAAATAGGTATCCCCCAAAATACACTGAGATGCACAAATTCTAACAAATAGCACCTGTAACAGTGTGGTGAGGCAATGTGTCTCTTGGCTAGTAGTATACTGATAGGAAGCACCCCAACCAGGCATCTCCACAAGAAGACTCTTTGTTTTAAAGGGAGTTTATTTTTCCAAATGTTATTAAGGCATGTTTTCCACCAACGCAACAATTTAGATATCCGCTAGAGCTGGTTAGCATGCTCAACATTCCATGGGGGAGGAATAATCAGCTTATATGCTCTAGTCGCAGTCAACTGATCAAATGAAATAGGCTTATAACCAGGCATGTGTATCTAATTTCCAATCCATTAGTCTGTTTTGTGCTTTTAAGGGGGTAATAGGTTGTATAGATTGCATTATCCGCATAATCTCTTACCATATTGGTATGTGATGCATTCCCAAATCATATTGATGATTTACCTGTCCATTCGCATCTATAACATCCTGTACATGTTGAATATTTTGGTGGATAGAAACTAAGCCTTTCGAGGTTCCAATAATGCTAGTGGTTCCTCAAAGACTTTGCTCTAGTGTATACTTTCCAAAGCCAAAGAGTTTCCAATGTTCGCATTCTTGCCAGACCGATGAAAGTGTGATAGGGGATCTGTTTCCAATCTTGAATAAGGCTGGTGGAATACGAACAGATAGGTATTCTACCATTAAAAAGTCCAAGAACAATGTCCCAGTGTGTAAGGATCCAATTGCCAAATGCCAATGTTTTGTATATTTGCACATAAATACGCTTTCACGTCAGTAGGGCTATTTTTAGGAAAAAAGTTGTCGTCATCGGCATATATTTGTGCGGGAAACTGTGAGCCACCACGCATTGTTAGGCCATTGAGATTACCATCCGCAACTAGCTTGTCCATATATAAGAGCATAGGATGGATAGCAATTGCATATAACAAAGAACTGAGTGGGCATCCCTGACTTATTGATTTTCCTAGTAGAGAGATCTCCCAATATGCATTTTGCCGATCGTTAAGCATACAACCAGTAAATAACATCTTTGGTTCGAAACCCATTTTGTTCATCACGTTTGCATTGTAGTCCTCATCCTCATACTAACTGGGCTCAGTTTTAGAGGAGGTCTAGCTACTTCTAGCCCTATTTGAAGAGGAGGATTTTGAGTTTGGAGGATATGGCTTCTAGAGATCAATATTCTAACTTATTTGAACTTCTTTTCTCTTCCGAGAGAATTCTATCTCCTACTTCTGAGGTTACCACTTCTTTGGTACCCTCTCCCTCCACCGCTTTGGTGGTCCCCCCATCCTTTCTTGGACCTGCTTCTTCTCTTGTTTCTCCCCTCCCACAGAACCTCTCCACTTCTTTCTCCCATGTTCCATCCTACACTCCTCCCCAAATTAGTGAGCTTACAGCCACCAATTATCATACTTGGTCCTTTTATACCTAGTTGCTTCTTGACGGTGCTAGTGTATGGACATCAATTATGACACTTGCCTTAGTGGATCTAGCTTTATGGGGAGTTTTGGATGCTCGTGCATGTCTCATCATCATTCATTGCATGACTCTGGCCATACGTGCACAATTTATTTCTACAAGGAGTAATGTCCGAAAAATGTGGCTTGAAATTCAGAGGAGGTTTGGTGCTGTTGATTCTGTGAAGATTGCTAAGCTGCAGGTGGATCTTGAGAAGATTTCCATTAGTGAATTTGACAATATCATTGATAAGATTGGGGACTTTACTCACATCAAGCGGCAACTTGAAGAATATGGGAGAGCAATCAACAACCTGATCCGCAAGCGCCAAGCCGCCGCCTTCCATAGTTGCCACATCATCTCCCACTCCTCCAGCATTGCGTACTACCACCAACGCAGTTCAACTCTTATCTTCTATCCATCCTAGGCTATTAGTGGTATTTGATGCTAAGCAGGAGAGTGAGGGTGATGTTGCATATAAAAGCTTGATCCGAGCTTATAGCTCCGCCAAGGGCCACCAGTTTGTAGTCCTGTTTGACATGGGCAGTTTTGAGGACGCCAATTGGCTATCAAAATGAGCTGTACATTAGTGTCCTATCATTTGGATGTGCATAGGTTTACACCTAGTCTCCGCACCCACATATCTCAAAAGGCACATCAGCTTCCGGTTCAAGTTCAAAAGGCCTTATTCCAACGAGATTTCATTGTCTCGTCTCTTTTGGGGTGTGATATGATTTTAGGAATCTAGTGGTTTGGACAGTATGAATCCATTCCTGATTAGGGGCAGGATATTTTTACTATCTGTAAAGGTTTTCCGAAGCCTATCATGATTCGGAGCATTCTTGGCATTCCTTTGATTTCTCATCTCTAGGCCCGACGAGCTATCTGCAAGGGAGCGGAAGAAGCATTGCTTTATGTTCGTGCTCAGACAACTTCTACCTCATCATTAGCGACTGTCTCATCTTCATCTTCAGTCCCGCAGTTAGCAGACCTCGTGTCTCGACACCAAGACATTATGCTTAGGGATGATCTCCCACCCAGTCTCCTTTCCTCTCGTCCTGAGGATCATTATATTGATTTGGTCCCTGAGGAAGAACCTCCCAGCAGCAAGTTTCCCTATTGTCTTTCCAAGACTTTAGAGGGCAAGCTAGAAAAGTAGTTATATGAGCTTCTTCGAGCTGGATTCGTTTGGCCATCTTCCTCACCATTTGCTGCACCCATCCTATTTGTCTAGAAGAAGGATAAGTCTGCACGCCTTTGTGTAGATTACAGGGCTTTAAACAAACTCAAACTCATCATCAAGAATAAGTTTCCTATGCCCAGGATTGAGTACATTTTGGAGTGTTTGGACAGTGCAAATTTTTTCACTAAGATCAATCTCAAGAGTGGTTACCATTAGGTCCGCATTTTTGAAAGCTGACATTTCAAAATGAGCTTTTCGGACAGAGCGTGGTCACTACGAGTTCGTAGTCATGCCATTTGGGCTTACCAACGCACCCGTAAGTGTGTTTTCATATTTCTTGATGACATACTTATGTTCTCAACCATTGCGGAGTAGCATGAGAAAGATGTGGATAAAGTTTTATAACTTTTGCGAGATAATGGGCTCTACATAAACGCCAAAAAGTGATCTTTGGCGTTACAGAGGTTCAATACTTGGGCTACATCATTGGTTCCTCCAGGATTCGACTGGACCTCTCAAAGGTTCAAGAGATCTTGGATTGAGACATTTCTAAGACCGCCCAAGAGATTCGTTCATTTGTAGGTCTTTGCCAAGCCTACAGTACGCATGTTTACTAGTTTTCCAACCTTGTAGCACCTCTCACCGACTTGCTCAAGGGTAAAAACCCGTCGACAAAAAGTCACAGTTACAGGCAAGGCGCTTGATGCGTTCTGTGCACTCCAGAAAGCAGCCTTAGAAGCGTTTGTTTTGAAGTTAGCATCTTGGGATGAATCTTTCGAGGTCGTTATCGATACCAACAATGTAGCCATAGGTGCTGTTCTTCAGCAAGACAATAGACTCGTGGCCTACTACAATTGAAAGTTGGATGTTGCCGAAAAGACAGAGAGCTTTTGGGTGTGATCACAACGCTCAAACATTGAAAGCCTTTCCTTTATGGACAGGTTTTCATAGTCAAAACAGACCACCAAGCACTTAAGTAGCTCCAAACTTTGCCAAGTGTCTAGTGGAGTGATCAGCAAACTAGATGGAGTCAGATCTTCCAACAATTTGGAGGAATGATGGAGTACATCCTTGGCAAGCATAACCCAGTTGCAATTACTCTTAGTCGAAATACTGACATCCAGACTATGCAAGATTCTATCATTCTCGAAATCTTTGGAAAAGACTTGGATAGCATGAAGGATCAATATGTGGATTCCGTAGAGTTTGGTACTCAATATAGTTTGGTCCTCAATTTTGAGCCTAGCCATTATTCAGTGCAGAACAATTGGTTGTTCTACAAGAACCGCCTATGTGTCATTCGAGAAAAGTGAGCAACTCTTCTCCATGATGCCCATGACTCCTTAGTTGGAGGCCATAGAGGTATCAACAGTACCATCGAGAAATTGGAACGGTCTTTTTATTGGCTAAAAATGAGGCGTGATGTTTATTCACATGTTGAAGCCTGCAAGATTTGTCAAAAAGTCAAGGTTCCACATACGAAAAAGGTTCGTTTGCTTCAACCTTAGCCTATCCTCATGACTGACCTTTCATCGACATTTCTATGGACTTTGTAGGGTCTCTATCACCATCCACCGGATCTTGCAGCACTCAGTGTTTTACCATTGTGGATCGCTTTAGTAAGTTCTGCATGATCATCCCATGCAAGCATACGGCCATAGCATACGGCCATAGCAGAGGACGTCGCTTGCCTTTTTCTCAAACATTGGTATCCCATTTGTGGTTTGTCTAGCACCATCACATCAGACATGGATTCCAAGTTCACCTCGCATTTTTGGAGGGCATTATTCGAGAACTTTGGGACCAAGTTGTAGTTGTCTAGTGCATTCCATCCACAGACAAGCGGCTAGACATGAATTTATAACCAGTTGGCCTTTGATGTTTTCAAGTCATACTGTTATGACCAGCAGTCCAAATGGGAACATTATCTTCCATTGGCCCAAGCCATCTTAAATGATACTCATTCATCTAGTGTCGAACGTACTTCGTAGGAGGCGGCCTTTGGTCACAGTTCCTATTCTCTTTTGACGAGAATGGTGTCTCCATCTCTCAAGGCTAACAAAACGACAGAAGCATTCTGCAAAATAATTGAGTCAGTTAAAGACCGCTTGACCAAAGCCTTGGAAGCTTATAGCAGACATGCAAATAAGTCTAGACGAGATGTCCATTTCAAGGAAGGGGATTAGGTCTATTTGCGTATAATGAAATAGAGATTGAAACAAGTGGGCAAACGTTGTACTTGTCCCAAGCTTTCTTTCCGTAGTTCATTGCTTTTGTGGGGAACTACCATGCTCTAGAAGCAACAGAGGGTCTTGAATTTGTCTTTAATCAAGTTCGAATTCTTAACATGTCAGAGATACTGAAAACTGTACACAATGAGGTTACTTCTTAAATGATTGCAAGTTCGTTCTCAAGCCATTGCAGAAAAACTCTTATGATGTTGTACCCTAGGGTCTTTGTATGGTCTTGTATCTGGGGTGGTTGATCAAAGTGTTGCTGAAAATTGATTTGGTCTCTGAGTGGCCGCTTCCTTATCTTAGTGTGAGTCTGAAAAAATGCATCCTAAGAACTATGGACCTCTTTTGCCTTTCTTTTGTTTAGGATGCCTTCACCTATGTTAATTCACAAAATGCCCATCCTCGTTGAGGGAGAAATCCTCACAGAATCAACCTTTGACGGCTTAGCTCAGTAAACACCTCTTTCTTGAGCCTCCTGCTCTACTCTCAGTAAACAAGAAAGAAAGTACTCTCTCTCTCTCTCTCTCTCTCTCTCTCTCTCTCTCTCTCTCTCTCTCTCTCATAGTCCTCATATCGTATTCGACAACAGAGGGGCTACAGAGACACCTTGATGAACTTCAGAGTTTTTGGAATGAGAGGACCTCACAGTGAATCTTGGGAGACCAAGATTGTGCTCAACACTTCTCATCAGGTAGCCCTTCATGTATAGAGGTGATGTGGATCACTTTCACGGCCAATCTTCTCCAAGAAAGAGGTTGATTGCCAAGGCTTGCTTGGCGAGAGGCTTTGCTGCCCTAACCTGGTTAGAGAGAGAGAGTGCTTTCAAGCTCATTTCAAGAACAAAAAAGCATCTATTGTTGGATGTTTGGCACAATAGTGTGACTGACCAGATGCATGGTGCCTTCTTTTGGGGACCAGACTTGGGAGAGGTAGATTGGCATAAAACAGAGAGATTGCAGGTCATGATGTACTCTTGCATGAATCTGGAGTAAGCCATTGGTGCCACATGAGATTGTGCTTGATGAGTTTGGGGAAGGGTCTTTGGTCCAAGATGCCCTCTTCCACAGTCACCTACATATGTGTACACTTGACAGAGACGCCTCGATGGTGGTGGTACTTGAGTCATCCATGCAGTTGGCACACAAAGAGCATAACATCACCATGTGGTTTTAGCATATGTTGGTACTCTTGCATCACCACATGGTTTTATCTACATGATCTCTAGATGAATCTTGTCCCCCCGTTCAAGTATAGCCTAGATACATCCTATTTGGATCTCTCTTCAACACCACCATCCATCTTGACCTAGCTCACCTCCACACAAGTCAGACATGGCTGTCCTGAAGGAGCTCCCCATACTTTGAAATAGGGGATGGTTTCATTGAGAAATCAAGATACTTATACATACACGCCCCATGCCATAGGTCAGTTGAGGGTATTTTCCCACCGCCTTCAAATAGAGACCTATGGTCTTATGTTTAGTCTACTATTACTCCAATTAGGTGATGTGATTGGTTAGGTCTAGTTGGACCTAATGAAGGTTGTTTAACATGGGCCAACCTATCATACAACCCCCCTTGGGAACTATATATAGATGTGTAACACATCTCTTCATCATATCAATTGGCTAGGAAATGTGCTTGGGCTCTTAAAGCTCCATGGAGTCGCTTGCTAAACCACATACACCACAAAGTTCTGGTAGATTTGTGCAGCGGAGGGGGTGGGGCACATGTCACTATTCATGCGCCCAGGAGGCCGGGGAGAATGGGCATAAGTAGCTGTAGCCAGCATTTTATCTTCACTGTATGTGCACCCTTGTTTCACAATGTATACAACCTCCATCTAAGGGTTATTCTAAAATGCCATCAAAGCTTCCATTAACCAGAGCACATGGGCAAAGAGCATTTTCCATCACTTATAATCACTGGTCTCTACAATAACAATCCAATTTTATTATGCATCATCTTTTTCATTTACAAGTTATGCCTAGTCTTTCTCTCCCTTTCTTGATGCCGATTGCGTCCTCGTGATTACGTTAAAGATCTTTATGTGGGGAGAATTGACAAGGTTTGTTGATGGCTTTTGATGTTGAGTGACGTGTTCAATGGTCCTTATTCCTTCGGAAGGAATATGAAAGGCTAACTAGTAAATGAAAAGGTTAGATATTAGTAGAAATTCCTAACGGGGTGGGGGTGATGGGGGTTATTGGCGACGAGTGATTGCATTTTTATATTTTTGTGAGCATTTTTTTTGTGGGTTATATTTTTTGCTCATTTTTTTTTGGCAATCATAAGCAGAGTTACATGTTATTGGTGTTATTTGGGAATCTAAGAGATGGTGATGATGGGGGAGAAGAGAAGGAAGGATCCGGAGAAACGCAGTTAAAATCATCAGAACGAGATTGTGATTCTCACTTCCTCATCTCATTCATTGAAGCGACATTCATCATTTGAAAAAATTGGCCTTCGATGATGTCCCTTTGTGTGGCAGGATTCTTGTCAAATGTTGTTGCATAGAACTCGTATCCCTGCATGCTTCTTTTCATATGTTCTTTTTATGCTTTTATGCATATTTAAGTACTCTATGAAGTAGATATACATGAAGTACATAAACTGAGTCAAATAGACTCTTATTGAGCTGTTGATTGTTGAAGTAGCCACATGTTGGAGAGGTATGAAAGAATCACGTCGACTTGCGAGGCTAATATAAACATCTTCACTAAGGATTAGAGATTAATGTATTGTGAAGAATTAAGCTCTTATTTGGAGAGGTTTGTAAATTGAAGGAAAATTCCAGGTGATGGTTGTACCATTGACTAGGCTTTCGTCCACCATGCCCCCTCCCATCCAAAGATGTACTTGGAAAGTTGTTGATGGTGAGGCTCCAGTGCAAATTTCCTCTAGTGCATGAGTATGGATACATGCTCATGGAGCAGTTGCTACATTAACTTAGCCAAACAAATAGTTTACTATAAGCTTAACAACAATGTATTGGCTATTGAAGATCGTTGGGAGTTTCTTGTGATATTCTACCATTTTTAGGTGGACCATTTGTGGGACTCCTTTGTGTTTGTGTCTTTTTATTTCTCTCTCTCTCTCTCTCTCTCTCTCTCTCTCTCTCTCTCTCTCTCTCTCACTTTTTGTTACCACCTTGTGAGCAATAGGTTCTCATGGCTAATTCCCTTTTTTAGTGTAAGATTCCTCCCCAGCCTCTCAGGATGTCCAGTATCTTCCCCTGTAATCAAATCCCTCTTCAGAAATATAAAAGATATTGTTTCTACCCGTTCTGGCTTAGAGAGAAAAAATATTCTAGAGAGAGATTATTCAGATTTTTAATATTTTTGGATGGAAAAATATCTCTTCTTATTAAAATAAGTTCCCTCGAAATAGAAGTTCAAAAAGATTTTCAGAAGGTGCATTAGAAATCAAGTATAATCTGTTCAAGAGGTGGGGTCCAGATTTTAAAAAAATTTTAAATTAAGGTTTTGAGGGGCCAATTAAATTCATCCAAATGTGTGGAGAAGATAAATAGAAGAAATAAAGAAAATCCCCCCAAAAATGAGTAAATACTCACATGAGATGAAGAGTGGACTAAGGACCAAAGGAATTACAAAAAAAATGGATTTTGACACCTCACAATGGGAATTCTCCCCTCATCATGAAGGAGGCGCCTACTTCACATGTGTGGTGGAGTTTAAAATTATCAAAAATTGAGATATTTCATCTCTCCTCTCTCCTAATTCAAGTCTAGTTCAAAAAAGTAAGCTAAATTGACCTAAAAATGGTCAAAAATTGACCAAACTGATCTGAAAAATTCAAGAATCAGTTTGTTTGGTTAGAAGCTCACTTTTTTCTTTAAATAGAAACCTCCCCCTTTGTTGAAGCTTAATAGTGTTTTATGCACTGTTACTCTGCTTCTCTCAAGAGCCAAGAACTGTGAATTTCTTAATAATTCACTAGTTTTGACCATTCCCTCTTCTAAAGAATTGGTGGCCACTCTTGTTGCAAACAAGAGTAGATCTCTCAAATCATCAAGCCAAAGAAAAGCTCCCAGAATTTCATGTAAGTAAGAAATCTTACTTTTTCTTATTCTTTTAATTGTTTTCTAAATTGTTTGTTATCTTAAAATGATAAACAGATGCTATGCCTTCTTGGAAAGGCTTTCCCCCTCTCTCATTCTTAAATTCAGCCCTTCTTTATCCTAGTTAAGTAATCTAATTGTTGGAATTAAACTTTTCATATTGTTTCTCTTTTAAAAGTGAAATTTGATTAGTTTAGAGTGCTTAAAACCAATTGGGGATAATTTTTAAGTAATTTTAAGTTAGGAAAAATTAAAAAATGGTCAGCCATACAAAGGAGGTTATGGCAAAATTTTTTAAAAATTGGTGAAATAAGTTTTATCTTTTATTATCCAAAAAAGAGTAATCCCCACCAATTGTGTATTCTAAAAGTGTAATTTTGATTTTATGCATAGAAAGATGCATAAAGAAATTTATTTTTATTTCAAAAGAGTTATTCTCATCAATTTTCATTTTATGCATAGGAAGATGCATAAAGAAATTTATTTTTATTCCAAAAGAGTTATTCTCATCAATTTTCATTTTATGCATAGGAAGATGCATAAAGAAATTTATTTTTTATTCCAAAAGAGTTATTCTCATCATTTTTTATTTTATGCATAGAAAGGTGCATAAAGAAATTTATTTTTATTTCAAAAGAGTTATTCTCATCAATTTTGATTTTATGCATAAATAGGTGCATAAAGAATTTATTTTTATTTCAAAAGAGTTATTCTCATCAATTTTGATTTTATGCATAGAATGATGCATAAAGATTTTTTTTTAATTTCAAAAGAGTTATTCTCATTAAAATTGAATTTATGCATAGAAAGATGCATAAAAGATTTATTTTTATTTCGAAAGTGTTATTCTCCTTAAGATTGAAATTATGCATAAATAGATGTGTAAAGAATCTTTATATAAAAAAATAAGGATTCTCTTGCATTCTGAAAATGGATGTGATGAGATGGGATGTGAATCAGATAGATGAGAATGAATAGAGAATAGATGTGATGAAAATTGAAGTAATGAGAATGAGAGGTAGATAGATGTGATGATATGTGATATGAATCAAATAGATGAGAATGAATGGATGGATAGATGGGATGTGAATCAGATAGATGAGAATGAATAGAGAATAGATGTGATGAAAATTGAAGTAATGAGAATGAGAGGTAGATAGATGTGATGATATGTGATATGAATCAAATAGATGAGAATGAATGGATGGATAGATGTGATGAGAATAGATGTGATGAGAATGAGAGGTAAATAGATGTGATGAGATGGGATGCGAATCAGATAGATGGGAATGAATGGATGGATGGATGTGGATGTATGTGAAGAATAGAAGTGGATGTATGTTAAAGTATGGATGTGGGTGTATGTGAAAGGATAGATGTGGATGTGTATGTGATAAATATGGATGTGGATGTATGTGAAAGGATAGATGTGGATGTGTATGTGATAAGTATGGTTGTGGATGTATGTGAAGAATAGAAGTGGATGTATGTTAAAGAATGGATGTGGATATGTGTATGTGAAAGGATAGATGTGGATGTGTATGTAATAAGTATGGATGTGGATGTATGTGAAAGGATAGATGTGGATGTGTATGTGATAAGTATGGATGTGGATGTATGTGGGAGAATACATGTGGATGTATGTGGGAGAATATATGTGGATGTAAATGTGACGGATATGAACGAGAATTGAAGCGATGAGATGTGATGTAAATTGGATAGATATGAATGATAAGGGATGTGAATGAATGATATAGGATGTGAATGAATGTGATAGCATATGAATCGGGATGTGAATGAATGATAAGGGATGTGAATGAATGATATAGGATGTGAATGAATGATAAGGGATGTGAATGGATGTGACGTGATGTGAATCGAGATGTGAATGAATGTAAGGGATGTGAATGAATGATATAGGATGTGAATGAATGATAAGCGATGTGAATGGATGTGATGTGATGTGGATCGAGATGTGAGTGAATGATAAGGGATGTGAATGGATGTGATGTGATGTGAATTGGGATGTGAATGAATGATATAGGGTGTGAATGAATGATAAGAGATATGAATGGACGTGATGTGATGTGAATCGGGATGTGAATGAACGATAAGGGACATGAATGAATGTCTTAACATGTGAATCAGGATGTGAATGAATGAGATGTGATGTGAAATGAATGTGATAAGATGCGATGTAAACTGGATAGATGTTAATGTATGTGAAGTGATGAGATATATGGGTAGATGCAAGTGGGTGAGATCTGATGAGGATAAATGAGGAAATAAATGATGAGATAGAAAAAGATGTGATTAGATGAGAATGGGAATGCTTATGAAATGAGGTGGATTGATGTGTGGATAATGTGGATTAATCCACATTATCCACACATCCATCCATATCTTCCATACATCCATCCACATCAATCCACATCATCCAAACATCCATGCACATCGATGTGGATGATGTGGACTGGTGTGTGTATGATGAGTGAATGATGTGGATTGATGTGCATGGATGTTTGGATGATGTGGATTGACGTGTGGATGGATGTATGGAAGATATGAATGGATGTGTGGATAATGTAGATTGATGTGGATTGGTGTGTGTATGATGAGTGAATGATGTGGATTGATGTGCATGGATGTTTGAATGATGTGGATTGACATGTGGATTGATGTGGATAGATGTATAGATGATGTGGATTGATGTGTGGATGATGCGATTGGATGTGATTTGATGTAGGAATGATGTGATGTGATAGGGATCGATGATGAAAATAAAATTGTGGTAAGATGAAAAAAAAAAGATGGGGTCTAATGTGAAAGGATGTGGAGTAATGTGAAAAGATGGAAATATTGTTGGAACTGTATTTGTTTGTGAAATCTGTTTTTAAATGAGTGTTTTATGTCAAGAATGCTGGGGAAGCATTTTGACCGTCTTCTTGTGAATGAGGTCGTGGAGACCTATCTGTTAAAGTTGCAACTATTGACGGAGAGTCATCGGAGGACGTCTCGCGTAGCAAGGTCAGCCGAGGTCTTGACCAGCCTCGGTTTGATTAAATGGTGAGCTTCCGGTACAGTGGATGAGGGACCAAGGAAGCGGCCTATGAGTGAAGCGCTAGGTAACCTACGAAGGATCCTAGAGGGTGCTGACCATACGGTGCTCGGGCTCTGGGTTGCCGAAGATACCCACCACGAGTACGTCGGTGAAGATATTGGAACAAGGAGTAAGAGTTGTTTTCTGAATTCGAGCATGGATCTGGTTGATTGACCTTGCTGGTCCTCAACGGATGAGTCCATGGCTCTTTTATATGGATCTGTTGGTTGATCTTGCTAATCTTCAACGGAGATTCCATTTGGATATTTTTATGTGATTATATTGTCGGGTACTATGAGCTAGGAACTATTGAAAACGCCCCTGAGTGAACAGGTGGTGAGCGTTCTGGTTGCCAATGATGCCATAGGTACACCGATGAAGGAAGGAATCGGAAATTAGGATTCAATTGAATAATTAGAGGATTATGATCAGTAACACTATGGTTTCATTAAATGATTGTTTTAAAGATTGTTGAATCACTAGTTTTATGTTTGCATAAATATCCGACTAGGGAGCCTGGGAACTCTTTTCCCTGGTACCCGGGACAAAACCTAACCAAATTCCTAATTGGATCCCATCACTACAGTGGTTGGGCGGTTGGCTAACCCATGGGACTGGATGGGGTTAGGCTGGACTGATGGAACCATAAATCGAGACTCAATTTCTGTATAGTACAATAGATGAGGTAAATCCTGGATAAAAATTGTTCTATGGAAAAGAATCAACGGCTGTGCCTCTCAATGAGGAAAAAAGCATTGGTCTCTATGATCCAAGTACAATCTTTTCCCTGATCTGATTATGGGACTTACGGGTTCGGTCAGATCAGTTCAGTTAGTTCAGGCTTTTGACTACGTTAGAGAAAAGTTATCCTGGAGGAATTGCCCGTGCTTTTCGGGCAAGGGAAGTTTTTTTGAGTTCGGTTTTGGAAGAACCGATGGATTAGTCTCTTGTCTGGATATCCGTGGCCGAGGCCCAGAGTGTGGGACCCTGCCCCATGCAAGAAGTGCTACTTCCGTTGCTAGCATCCCCAAATTCGTTGCGCAATGGGGTAAGGGATTTTACATTGAGAGAATAGCTTCTGCACTCATGCTTCTCATCCAAAGGAGTGAGAAGAGCATTGTGAGTTTGTCGTTTGTCCTTGATGCGCTCATAAGTTTTCATTGCAGATGTGGGGATTGATTCTTGAATTTGTGGCTTAAGTGTTGTTGTGGCGATAGGGACAGCTTCTGGTTGGTTGCCGTTGGTGTTTACCAAACACGCAAGCTCGTGTGTATGTATTGTATGAACGAGATGAGTTGAGTGGCTTGCTTGGTGTGTCTTGGGACTCCATTCTTGTCGAACTTTAGGTGAAGCTGTTGGGGTTGAAGGTGTTGGTGAAGCGTTCTTTCCTTTGTTCAATCTTGGCAACCATATGATGGGATTTCCATCATAGTATCCTTGTTCCTGAAGCACATGCACAGGCACCCATCTTTGATGAACATTATGAATTGGTGTCTGATGCTTTTGGTGCTTAGGTATCTTTCTTTTTTCAAGCTTGGGTGACTTCTTGATGCACTTGAGAATCCAAGCTTTGGTATTACCTTGGTAGTACCCTTAAACTTGCAGAATTTTTTTTGGTACCCACACTTGTTGAATTGTCGGAGTTCTTTGAGGGACTCACATAGGCTTTTGTGGATGATGTTGTGCTGTACTTTTATTCTTCCTTAGCCTTTGAGTGTTGTGTTGAGGAAGAGGCTTTGATTGTTGAGGCACCAAAATTGGATTGGCACCTTCGTAGTAGCCCTGAGCTACAAGTAGATGCTTCTCCACCCATATTTTGATACCATTAAGATACCTTGATTTTGTCTGTCGTGGTGGAGTTTTCTTTATGGTTGAAGTGAAAGGTTTGGGACCCTCCTTCACACTGGTTGGCGCTGAGGCTGCAGGTTTGAGACTCATGGGTGTTTTTGCAAAGAGGCTGGAGTCTCGTATTGGATTGATGGCTGTTGATGTTGAGGCTGTTGAGCATGCAGCTTTCTCCTTTGGTGAGGTTCGTCAATGAGGAATTGTCGAGGTCAAGCTTTTTCTTTGAGTTACTTTTTAGAGATAGATGGTTGTGCTTAGGGGAATTCTTTAGGAATAGCTGTTGATTGCTGTTGAAAAATGGGTGTGCCGGAACAAGCCCTTAGCAAGAGGCTATAAAACAGAGTCTGTAAATGAGTGAGAAGTAGTGAAAAGGTGAGAGGTATCTACTAGGAGAGAATAAAGGGTAGCATGAGAAGTTCTAGGATGTGTGGAGATATTCTGGGAAAAGTGAAGAGGGGGAGAGAATCAAGCAAAAGAGGTGGAGTGAATCAAGGAGAGATCAGTGGGATTAGATGCTTGGCATCTTGTGGATGTAAACTCTATAAATTGAGGCATTGGCCTAATGAGTATTTTTTGGTTTTTGAGTATCCATGCCTACATTAAGCTATCAGTTAATTGCTCACTAATCTTATCTTAATCATCGTCTAATCACTTTGCTAATGATGTTGATTCTTGCATTTGATCCACCATAGCTCATCACTCTACTTGCATTTTAACATGGTATCAGAGCCTAGCTTAGGATCCATCCAATTTATGAGCTTATTATCTTGCAATCACCCTATTAATTAGGATTAAGAGATAATCACTTTTTAGCCTCTTTTCAACTAGCCTCTATACCCCCAGCTGGTGGAGGAGTGGATCAAGGAGAGATCAGTGGGATTAGATGCTTGGCATCTTGTGGATGTAAACTCTATAAATTGAGGCATTGGCTTAATGAGTATTTGCTAGTTTTTGAGTATCCACGCCTACATTAAGCTATCAGTTAATTGCTCACTAATCTTATCTTAATCATCATCTAATCACTTTGCTAATGATGTTGATTCTTGCATTTGATCCACCATAGCTCATCACTTTGCTTGCATTTTAACATGGTATCAGAGCCTAGCTTAGGATCCATCCAATTTATGAGCTTATTATCTTGCTAATCACTCTATTAATTAGGATTAACAGAGCTCTTTTCAACTAGCCTCTATACCCCCAGTTGGTGGAGGAGCTCTCTCTCTCTTCACACATAACCATTGCTCTAGCCCTTTTAGAGGCACATACTAGACTTAAGGGCCTACACACAGCTCAAAGGAATCCGGTTAATTCAGTGTAGAAAGGCAGCCGGCGGCAGCATGATTTGCAAGCACCAGAGAATTTGGGGAAAAATCTTCAAGCGACACGTCTGCTTTGAATCGTTCTAATTCCAGCTAGGCTTGGGGGTTTTCAAGCACGATCTACAAGCTGGTGAAAGTAGTTTTTGATTTCATCAAGTCTACAGTGAGATCCAGCACTGTGCACAGTCAGGGAAGTACCTCTGCTAATCACTTGATTAATTCTTCATTAAAGCTTCAATATTGATGTTTGGGGGCTCAAAACATATCTAGACACATTTATCTACCACTACATTGAAGCATTTTGAGATTAGATTTGTGCAAGTGGATCAATTGAAGACTCCAAGTTGGGAGAGTCTTTTGCACATGAACAGTGAATTATCTTGGCAAATTGCTTAATTAATCCACCTAATCAAGGTGTTAATTAGGCATTGATGGATCTAATCCAACATTGGGAAGGTGCTACACATGTCTATGTGTTCAAATTGAATTTTCTATCATAATCACTACCCCGATTAGTCCCTCCAAATTAGTGTATTTTCTACACACACAAAACAGGGGATTTTTTCACTAATCAATGATTAATCAATACTAACTACATTTTGGTAAAATTGAGGGTTCAAATTTACCATTGGGCATTCAGTTTAGATCAGCTACACTTGGCTTTATGTAATTTTTGGTAAATTTATGTTGATAAATCTGTTGTAATCATCATTTAGCACCAGATTTGAGTTGTAAAAGGGTAGACACTGCCCTTGAATCTTGAATTGGATCAAGAGGTAAGACCCTTTTCACATCATCATGAGCACCGCACAAGAAATAGCCAAATTTAATGGGGAGCAGTTTTATACATGGATCAAACAAAAAACATGTATTATCTCATGAGGAAAAATCTGTGGGGGCTAGTTGAGGGAAGAGATGAATGCCTAGAGGTGATTGGGAAAAATGAGTGGACGAGTAGGAATGAGAAAGCATTAGGACTCATTGCACTCAGTTTAAATGATGAAATCATTCACCACATCACATGGATATAATGGGCAAAAGATGCATGGGATGAACTCAATAAATTATTTGGCACTCAAGCAAAAAATTCAAAGATCTGAAATGCAATTCTACAAAATTGATATGAAGGAAAGTGAACCTTTAATCACACACTTGAATAAATACAAAAGCATTAAGCAACAACTGGCAACCATTGGTAAGAAAGTAGAGGATGATGAGGCACTAACAGTGCTTTTGAAGAGTGTGGACAAAGGAGAATATGAAAACATTATGGAAACCTTAAAGAATGTATGTGAATTGAAGTTGCATGAGATAGAAGGAGCTGTACTAGAGCAAGAGACCAAGGGCAAAGAGAAGAAAAGGGGTGGACCCAATAGCTGAAGAGGAAAAAACATTCTTCACCCGAGGAGGATTCTCACAATGACGAGGACGAGGAAGAGGCAGGGGAGGAGGAAGGACCTTCACTTGCCACAATTGTGGGAAGCCAGGACACATGGCAAGAGACTGCTACAGCAAACCCAGAGAAGAAGGAACGACATCGGCAAACTTCATGGAGACTCCTAAGGAAGTGGAGTCAGATCATCTTTTCTAAGAGAGAGAGAGAGAGATAGAGAGATAGAGAGAGAGAGAGAGAGAGAGAGAGAGAGAGAGAGAGAGAGAGAAACCCAACAACCCAATGTAACCTGCCCCAATAGAGTAAAACCACCTTTGAGCCACCGATGATGTAGGCCATGTGGTAGATCTATGTGTGAGCACTTTAGTCAAGGTCACGAGCACTTGTAGTAGCCTTGGACAAATAGAGAGAGAGAGAGTGTGTGTGTCAAGGACTATGAGTTAGGGACTTAAGGCACTGGTCGCGGGCTACCAAGTAAAAGGGAAACTTGGTATAGGGTCCAGGTGTGCTAGGATTATGCACACCTGGACCCTATACCAAGTTTCCCTTTTACGGCACTGGTTGCAGGGGCTACCAAGTAAAAGGGAAACTTGGTATAGGGTCCAGGTGTGCTAGGATTATGCACTTGAGGGGAGGTGTTGAAATATAAAAGTGAATGGGTGTGTGTGGGAACAAGCCCTTAGCAAGAGGCTGTAAAAGAGAGTCTGTAAATGAGTGAGAAGCAGTGAAAAGGTGAGAGGTATCTACTAGGAGAGAATAAAGGGTAGCATGAGAAGTTCTAGGATGTGTGGAGATATTCTGGGAAAAGTGAAGAGGTGGAGAGAATCAAGCAAAAGAGGTGGAGTGAATCAAGGAGAGATCAGTGGGATTAGATGCTTGGCATCTTGTGGATGTAAACTCTATAAATTGAGGCATTGGCCTAATGAGTATTTTTGGTTTTTGAGTATCCATGCCTACATTAAGCTATCAGTTAATTGCTCACTAATCTTATCTTAATCATCATCTAATCACTTTGCTAATGATGTTGATTCTTGCATTTGATCCACCATAGCTCATCACTTTGCTTGCATTTTAACAATTACAAGGTTTTGGCATTGGACTTTGTTGAGTTGAAGTGTTAGATGCTTTGTCGGAGTTGGTCATTGACGCAGATGTGGTAGTAGGTCTTTGTGTAGAGGGGATTTCGAGGAAGAGGCTTGTAGCTTTTTGCATTCAGCATCATAGAAATCCATAGGGCTAGATCCTCTTCCGTACAGTATGGTATTGTCAACTTTGTTTCATTGACCATCATGATGACCCTATTGTTGAGCGAAGCACAGTGGTGCTTGGGCAGTAATAGTCCATTTACACTGCAAGATCACATCTGCTTCCAACACATACTCAACCACAAAAAACTTACATGTAAGGGGGTTAGTTTTGATATACATTGTATGTTCAAAGAACCCCAAACATGGCATGCTGATGTCTTTTGTGAATGGATTTTTCTCAGGATGAGCGTTGAGTGCTGGTTGACCTAACAAATCCCATAACTGGAGGGTCATGAGATTGTGTTCTCACTGTGGATAAAGTTGTGCTTGGATTGTGGTGATTTTATTGGAAAATTTCAATCCAACCATAATTCTTGGGATATTCTAAGTAAGATATGTTGGAAGTTCCAACTCCTTCTTCAAGGTCTCTTCCTCCCGTAATAGTAATTTCACAATGCTTGCAGGAGTGCTCTAGGTGATTGTTTGCATGGATTCATCAAATGAATACCATTAGTCATGTATCCAAGTGCCACCTAGGATGACATCATACTTAAGTTGATTTGGGATAACATCGAATCTAAATTCCACATTTCCACTGATTGTTTAAGTAGCATAGTTACAGCAACCTGGCACTTCAATGTTTTGTCCATTAGCATCTCTTACAAGACCGTTGTCTTTAGGGATGCTTTTAGGTTGCCCTAATGACACCCAAATCTCTATTTTCATGATGTTATGACTATCTCGAGGGTTAATCAATGCGCGTTTGCACGCTTAACATCATTGCCAATCAAAAAATCTAACCATACCCTGATAGAATCTTCAAGAGGAACATGGATGTGTCAGTTTTTGTTTCAGCTTTAGTTCCCGTTTTGGTTTCATATTCCCATTCACTTTCATCCTCTTCTTGGCTCTCAGATTTTTCAAGAGTGCCCATGGCACACTTAGTCCTTTGACAATTTTAATTGAGGTCTGTGATATATAGCTCTTGAGCTCCGGCTGGGTGCTTGATGTGAAGGGGATGGTCAACATGGTCACTAGATGGTTTGTGTGGAGGAAAACGCAAAAGAACACGATTAAAGAATTTGCACAAAAATTGAGGACACATCATCATGACGCACGTGGCAGGTACCGTTGCACACACGTGTGACATTTAGAGTGGCACGTGCCACGTGGGTGTGAATTCCGAGGCATAAAGTATACAATGTGCTAGAACACTTGCCCTCCTCACAAGTCTGTTCAGCACAACAACAAAGATCTCCTCCACAAAAAGGTGTCCTCCGACGACTGAAAGATAACCATCAGCATGGCATCCTCCGACCAAAGGATAACCATCAGCGTATCCCCAGCTCAACCAAAGCCAAGTACAAATACTCCAGAAAGCAAATCCTTCTGAAAGGATTGTACCATCTGAGAGGTGATACTCCTACAAAACTGAAACCTCGTATTGTTTCTTCCCTATATATATTCGATATCTAGTCCAAGTTTTCAAGAATCTTTTCAGAAAATAGATATCTGCATCTCCATCGAAGAGCATATAAGTTTCAGTGTTGAAACACGTTTTTGTCGAGAAACGCGACTTCGATATGTCTTTGCAGCAGCAAGAATCTTGAAATCGCGTTTCATTGCAAATTTTGGCTTTAAGCTATTCTGTTCTTTCACCTTGGATCACTCATGTATCGTACATCTCTCTGCAATGACATGGAATAATTCATGATGAGATAATATGTGTCTATAGATAGATAGTACTAGAATTTTAGTGGGAAAACACGATATGAAGCAATTTTCCTAGCAAATGTTTCGTTTAGCAAATGTTTCGAAAACGCATTTTTTGACAAATCTCTTCCCTTGACATGCTCTCTCGTGGAGACAGCAAATTTTGAGCTGCTTCTTTGACGTGTTCTCTATTCCATATCTTACTTGATTTTGATGACAGATAGGAATTTCATGTCCTCCTCTTCCATGTTCTGTTCCATGATAGTTCTCATCATTGTACCTATTATGAGTGGAAGCTTACCTTGCTTGGATGTCATCTTTAAAGGTAATTAACCATTTTGCTTATTACTCTTTCAGTTCTGATGGCAAGAACAAAGGAAACTACAAGGAGAAAGGGAAGTGGGCCTAACTTGGCAGTGGCTGGAGGTCAAAGTCCTTTAAAGGGGATGTCAAAGTCCTCCAAGAAGGGCAAGCCCATGCACATGCTCCAGAAAAGCCAGAAGAAGAGAATCAATCAGGGAACCAATGTTCTCAGGGAGATCAGGAAGGCACAAAAGGCTGTAGGCTTTGCAATGCCCATGGCTCCTTTCCAAAGACTCGTGAGACAAGTATGTGACTATTGGGGTGTCGGATTCAGGTGGAGTAGGACAGCCCACACTACAAGAGGCAGCAGAAGATTTTCTCATAGAGTTCTTCCAGGATACCATGCTAGTTGCTGCCCATGCACATAGGGTGACAATAATGAAAAGGATACCAACACATTAGTGAGAGTATGCAAAAGACTGGGATGTTATTAAGATGAGAGACATCTTATTAATACCACCAAGCAGGAAGCCCTCTAAGGATGAGGTGAAGATAGAAGAGGTCACACACAACTATGAGACCAGAGGGAAGTCAGCCTATGAGGATTTAATGAAACAACAAGTGAAGGATTCATCTTCGGACCTAGAGTCAGAAACACTTGTTAAGGAGTTGAAGATATAGGAGAGGCCTCTGGAGTTGGGGCCCAAAATTACAATAAAATTAGAGACCACTGATTTTGATTTGGCTGATTTGGAGTTCAGGCTCACTAGAGACTGTATAAAAGCTCTTTCCTAGAGGAAGACGTACCTGACAGACACTCTCATCCTGGCTACTCTCTAGTGAGTATTATTCTTTCTACAAAAGTATTAATCCTCTTCAATCTCAGTCTTTGAGTTTTTCCTTGTGCAGCATGTTCAAGAGCAAATTGCATCTTGGGGTTATGCACAGGATCTTCATCACTGATCCAGGAATCTCTTTCAAGCTCAAAGATCACCCAGAGAGCAGTGCAGACATTGCAAAATGGTTCAATTACTGTAATTTTGAAGTAGTTGATGTCATCTTGCTACCATACCACTCCTAGTAAGTACACCTAGATTTTAGATTTAACAGTACTTTGCTTTTTTGGTTCCTTTATCTTTCTGATCCTTATATTCTTCTTCTTTATGTAGCTCTCCTTGGAGTTTTGTTTCCATTGACCTTGAACAAAAGAGATGTTATACATTTAACTCTCTTCAGGGTACCCACCAGGAGCTAGGCCTGTAAGTCTTATCCTTAATGTATTCTCATGAAACTTTGGAGTATGGAGAATGCTAATATCAAAGAATCTTGGATAGTTCTCAAATTTCCTTTGGTATTGTAGTGTCTTGAAAATACTTTTTGATGCCGTGGACTTATGTCCTCCAAATACAAATTTACTCAACCTGATTGAACCAATTGCATTGCAGGTTTGTGGAAGAAGACCAATCTTATTTTATCTTCTGTATAGAGAACTGTTTATCTTTATTTAAATTCTCATAATTTCATTTACAGACACCACAACAAACAGACCCATATTCTTGTGGATGGAGATTACTTATAACAGCTAAATACATGTTGGACTCCTACTTTGGAGAGAAGCAGCCTGAGTTTGTAAGTCAAAAGATTTACAATCTTCAAATTTTCTAATTTGTAACATAAATGCAATCAGTTTCTGATGCAAGAAGATAGTTTTGGCTCTGACTACGTCTATAGTTTCAGAGCCAATACAATTTTGAGGTTGCTACGACTTGCTTCTCCTATTCCTGCATCTCCTCCACTTCTAAACGAGCCAATATCCCCTTCCAATATTGATGTAGAAGTGATTACTGAGCAGAAAGATGATTTGAAATCTTTCAATGTAAATGATAACATTCTTGATGGGTTCCAGAAAGTTCAGGAGCAGCCTTCCAAAGTGCCTGAGGAGATGAAAATGGAAGATGAGCCTCTCCCACGAAATATGAAGTCTTCGGACTGAGGTGCAAAAGGAGAAGCCGAGAGAGAGGCATAGCGACAAGGAGCCTTTATCTGAGTCTTTGGACCAAAGCTAGGCTCAGCTTGAGCTAGAATCCCAAATATAGGCATATTTGTACATCTGTAGATATACCCTCCTCTGTACATCTGAGAACAACAACAGTAAATGCAAATATAAATGCAATTACTTTTTCTCAATGGATCACTTTTTGGCTTGAAAATGTTAAGAATTCTATAATGCTTTTCTGGTAAAAGTATATATGAATTGTCTATTGTACCTGAGTTCAAGATGATTGAACTATTTGAATTGTCTATTGTACCTGAGTTCAAGAATGATTGAACTATTTGAATTGTTCTGCTTACAATATCTCTGCATTGTATCTTGCTTTCTCTTCTTTGCAGTATCTGAAACAAAATCACAGTTTGAAAATGAGATGTCTACATTTTTTGAATTAAAATTTTGATAAAACAATTTTGCCAATCTTGAATGAGTACTTTAGGAAACTCGGTTTACCTTTTTTGTTGTTTAAAATGAATGAAAATCCCATGCAGACACTCCCTTCAGTCTCGTTTATAATGTCATTCCGTAATCGAGAGAGTGTGCAGTATCTTCCAAGTGTGATGCACTCTATTAAAATGCCATTCTCTCGACAACATCTATATCAATAATATAATTTTCTAGACATGAAGAGCTCTCATCTTGTTCCATTGGTACAAGTTGTGTACCTATCATCCTGCTTCGTTTATAGTAAAATGAGAAAATAAAATTCTGGGAGGCAAACATGTACTTGAGATTGATTGTGTCATGGACAACCTCACAGTACACAGTGTTGGCCATAATTTTATCCCAACCATCATCCAAAAATTTTGGAATGTCATCACAGCCTTTTGCTTTAAAAGAAAACATAGTCTTACAAACTCTGATTGAATATTCTTGAAAAATATCTATGAAAACATTGACAGGCATAAAAACTGTGATTTTGACTATTCTTGTTGCAATATTTGGTTTCAATGAATGCTGCACTTCTGCATAGAGTTTGGCTCTATATGCCTCTATTATACTTCCATCGGAAACAGGCCAGTCTATTATATTCCATTCCAAAAAATCTTGCCTTTGCAATATGCTATAAGAATGAGCATGGTCCAATAGCTGGTAGAAGTGATCATAGAAAAAAATACCCACTTTATCCAAGTCTCTTACAGATCTACCTTTGTACTGTAGCTCTCCTACTGCGCCATGTACGACATTGAAGAATCCTAAAATGCATTCCATTGGTTGCCACTCCTCGTATGATGAAGGATATAGATCTGAAACATTCAGAAAGATTATCTTAGTTATAAAGGGAGAAACAATTGTGCCTTCAAAATAATTTAAGTTATATTATGTGTTTACAATTTGGTCTATGATGTGGAAGATAAGCTGGATATTCTCGCAATTGAAGTTCTCGATGCATATAAACATGCTGCACCACCAGAATCTCTTTTACGCATCTTCTGCCTTCTTTCACTCTAAAACCCTTTACTCTGCCTTTCCAGGATGTCAGGAAAGTACTCGTTGATTGTTGCTTTTTTCTCTTCTTCATGATCCTCTTGGGTTGCATTAGTACCCAAGCTCCTTTTCCCACTTTTTGAATATTTTCCAACTAGCATTTGCTGTTACAATATTGGAAACCTCTATGCTTGAAATCTGTGTGATAGGCCTTCGTGGCAAAGATATGTTTCGTACATCAACAGAGTCTTCACCATCTAAACCCACCGAATGTTTTCTAATGCCGCGTCCATTGTTTCTGGGTGCCATCTTAGGCTCCGAATCTAACACACCCCTAATAGAAACCAACACAAAAGAAAGATAGTATGATGCTAGATTTCAATTAATCTAACATTCTAAGTAATGCAGATCGACTTAAAAGAAAGAACAAAAAGATATCCACAACAGGTGAAATGTTGAAGAGAGCAAATTACAACAAAGCTACAAGGAGGGATGCTTGTCGAAGATGGAATAGTCCCTCGAAAGTCTGAGAAGAAAGGAAATTGGATTGTCATGAGCGGGAAGTTTCAAACAGACTCTTACACTCAAAGATGGACTAAAATCTCATGACAGAGACATGTTGGAGAAGAGAATCAAAAACAAATCTCCCTATTCAACTCGCACAATTCTGCCACCATAAAGTAGTGTTCTATTTTCTATTTTTCACTCTTTTTTTGTGGATTTTCTACGTTACGTTAGCCTTCTCCTGATTGGTTGCGAGACATTTTCTCCAAATCCTAAAAGGCCCCAAAATGAGCTCCCCTTTTTCCTAATGAACATGATGTACATCTGCAAGGTACTTCACCTTACCATCCTCCATAGATAATGGCACACCTCCAACATGGGCAATCAAATGAGCAGTGTCATCCCCTGTTTTAACAAAACCTGGTCTTTCAAGACTCTTCATTTCCTTGAACCACTCACCATGAATTGTCATGTGGTTCAAAGCACTTGAATCAACATACTATACATCATCCTTACATGCTGCTACATCATTTCCAGACACATCATTAACTACATGTTGCATAACAAATAGCCTCTTATTATCTTTATTATTTCTACTAGAGGATGCATAGTTATTTTGCTGCACTTTTCCATTTTGCATGTTATTATGTGTCTTATAGTAATCTACTGACACATGTTCAGGCTTACCACAATAAAAACAACCTCGTGTATCATTATGTTGCCTTTGCCAATTACCACGAACTCTTTGACTCTCCCTGCCTCTAAACTGGCCTTTTCCACATGTGTGTTGTTGTTGTGATTCATGGGACTGTTGCTGCTGCTGCTGCTGCTGCTGACCATAATTTTAATTACATGTTCAGCCACCAGCTTGGCCATGTCACAATTTTTGTTTTATGAAGACTGTTGATCGTCACCCAAATTCTTATCTTCAATTATTAGCATTGACACCAAATCTGTAAAGTTGGGAATGTTTTTCTGAGTTTGAATAGATGTCTTGAATGCCTTGTATTGTGGCCCGAGACCACATAGACATACTTCCATCTTATCATCATCAACAGAAACACCAATAGATGTAAGGGATTCCACAATGCCCTTGATTTTCAAGGCATAATCATTCACAGACATATTTATCTTCTCCACAGTGTGAAGCTCATTCTTCAACTGAATCTTTCGTGCCTTGGTGTTAGTTTCATATAGCTTCACCAAGGTGTCCCATGTCTCCTTGGGTGACTTGGCATCCTATATATGCCCAATCATGGTGTCATGTATGCCTAATCATGGTGTCATGTATGCTAATAGAAAGCCAATACATGACTTTCCTTGCTCCTTGATTCCAATCCTTGTATACTTTTACATCTGCAACACTTGATTCCTCTTTGGGCCACTTCTTGGCCTAGTTGAGGTGCATTATGGAGTACTGGTGCTGGCAAAGGCAGTGGTTACCTGGGGTTCCAGTATCTCTAGTGCCTCCTCATGTTCACCTTCAATGTAGTCCCGTAGCCTTTTTCCATCAGAAAATTTGTCAATTTAAAACTCCAAGTGTGGAAGTTGTTCTTGTCAAGTTTCTCTGCGACAATCTAGTTAATTCCATTATTTGACATCTTGTCTGCAACACAAACTCACGCTCTTGTTTGACCTGCACAAACTATTGTATTCTTTGCATAGCGATACTATGCTATACCCAAATTATCACACAACGAGTGACCTCAACTTGCATACATACACCCAATAGCTTCTGTAAGACCTCTTTCAATACACATAGTGTCCGCACAACCAATCGCCCTTCCTATAGTACCAAAAATAGAATTCTACAGAGGATCGCAACTTACCTGCAATGCCCGTGAATATTTACCTATGAACTGAAAAATGGAGATCCAAACACACCCGAAACGCATTATTGGCCTGAAAAATTATATCTAAAGAACTCTATAGTTACCCTTAATCTCTACTGCTGCGAAGAAATCTCCTTAATCAGAGTTCATTTGCCGATGCCTCCTGAAGAGCTCGACAAGGGTGTAGTAGCCAATACAAAAGGGGAAGAGTAAATGAAGCTCTTACCCTCGTACTACTTCTTGTGCTTCTCTTGCTTGCTGCTCAACTCTTAGCATGAACTAGGCTCTAATACCATGAAAAGATGTAGAGGAGAAGGGAGCTTGAGCTCTTGCATGCACACACACACACACTCTTCTTAATGAAAATAATCTTACTTTGGAGCAAATCAAGGCTATTCTTAAAGAGAGATATTGTCCTATCGACTTTGAGTTAAAGACTTCAAGTTAAAGAAAATAGATTCTTGCCTTGAAGAGGTAGACCTCTAGATATGTACCATTTGGGATTTATCCAATGTTCTAAATATGCACCTCCCCCTGACTAAAGGCACAACAAGGAAATCTACTAAATTTTGAAATTGAAGCTTTTCAACTAATTTTCATCTGATCTATGCTTTGGGTTGAGGCCAAAGAAGAAGCCATGTAGAGCCAAAGGTAGGTTTGTTGGGGCAAGTCAATCCTCAAGCCAGTCTTATCCTTTGAATAGAAAGCATACTCCTCCTCCTCCTAGAAGTGGGAAATCCCAATGATGGCCAAGGTTTCAAGGCCCCTCAGCTTGTCTAAGATGCAATGTACCCCTCCCTCTTTTTGAAATCTTACTCCTGAAAAGGGCCAAGGAGGAGAATCGATGCTTTAAATGTTTGAAAAAGAACCACAAGGCTTGTGAATGTGGGCGGCGCTTGACTTCGTTTCCCCCCTTCTTCAATGAATCAGCATCCAACCCCTTCAATCAACTCTCGCCCCAACCTTGAAACAATCAAACTAGCGTGAGCGTATTGCATCATCGTGGAGAGTGGTGAGTCTAGGGCTTGTCCAGCCCTGACTCAGGTCCTTCAATTTGGCTTTGGTGAGGTGAGAGGCTCTTGGGTGGGCTGGAAGAGTCTAGTGATAATGCTCCTTAGCTTGGTCGACCCCAAGGTCTGGGTGTCGTGAGGTATAACAAGAGAAAACGGGAACATGGCTAACATACTGGCCTACAAATGGGTAGGCCATATGAGTTTGGTGCTTTCCTTTTTGCAAGTTATATGATCATGAAGCTCTTGGAAGAACCTTGCATGAGTATGTTATACAAAATATAGCATACTTGCATCATTATTTGATTTTTCCTACTTTATGTATTCTCTTATATGATGAGAATGAACAAAATCAATGCTATTTATGTCTTGAATTTTGTACCATGTGGGTTCTTATGCTATGTGATTACCCATTTGGGCTTGGTTATGAAATTCTGGGACCAACCCATGTATGCTAAGAACAAGCGTGATAAGGCCTCGCTGTTTCACTCGTTCTCACTTTCTTAACTTGCCTTCTTTTGCCCTAGTTTAGAGGTCGAGATTCGTAATTGAGAACTTATCTTGCCTTTTCTCTCTTTTTGGGTTTGGGCACGAGTTAAAATGTTTAATGGGGCCATTGTATGCTTATGATGAAGAAGGACCTAGGGATAGACAGGCTGAGGCCTCACTGTTTCACCCTTGATCACTTTCTTAACTTGCCTTCTTTTGCCCTAGTTTAGAGTTTGAGATCGGTAATTGAGCACCTATCTCATCTTTGCTCTCTTCTTGGGTTTAGACATGAGTTAAAATGTTTAACGGGCCATTATATGCTTATGTAGAGAATTGTGGCAAGATTGGATGAAGTTGATGCCTCTCCATTTGATTTGTAAGGATAATCTTTGATTAGGTCATCCAATCCACATTTGGAACATGTATAAGCTAGAACACTCACTTGCACATGAGCTTGTGGTTGAGTTGGCATACTTGCCTTCTTGAGTGGGCATTCTACTGCTTTGTGGGGTCCTTAACAATAGAAATATTGCATTAATGTTCCCTTCTTTCCATTGAGAACAATATTCTGAGATTGTTCTCTAAATTAAATTTACCCAACTTAAATAGTCCAAGGATAAAGTTAAGAGGCTCTTAATCTTCTTGAGTGGCGGGGGTAGTCATGGAGGCCGAGATTAATTCCATTGAAAGGAATGGTACATGGGAGGTTGTGGACTGTTGGCCTTTGCATAGGTAGGTCATTAGGGTCAAGTGGGTCTTTAAAACTAAGCTTCATGCTAATGGTTCTCCAAGAAATCACAAAGCTAGATTGGTTGCTCAGGGGTATTCTCAAATTGAGGGTATTGACTATGGGGAAACTTTCACCCCTATAGCCAGATACACTACTATCTAGATAGTTCTTATTCTCTCCACTCATTCTCATTGGCAGGCCACCCTCAGAATTCTTCAGTACTTATATTTGGTACCTTGGACTATGGTCTCTCTTTTAGAGGAGGCACTGAGCTTGTTGGAAACTCTTATGTCGATTGGGGAGGTGATCAGGATACCAGGCGTTCCACTTCTGGTTACTGCTTCACTTTAGGTTCTAGTCTCGTTCCTTGGAGTGGCATAATAATATCCTACTACTTCTTATAGTAGTCACATTGTTCAATTCTAACTAGCCCTATGTTCACTTTCTTCTAATGGTTCCTCTCAATCAAAACCTGATTAGCCAATGTAAGCTTAGGTGGAGATGGTAGTAATGGTAAGACTGATGGTAGTATAGGTACGTTCGGTAATTACACATTCCCCTTGGATAGTTTTGCACATTTTATATGGGGCTAATAGCTATGTTAACCTAAAATGGTGCTACTAGTAAAGCCAAAGTTTCCTTGGCATGTGCAATTGGGTTATTGGTTGTGGTATGGGAGCCTACACATGGTGGTATCATGATTCCCTACAATAATCACAATAGAACATTTATTTGGGTTGCAAATGAGGGCACTCAGTGCTCGTATGATTCTATATGTATATTAATGCTAGACTATCTCTCTTCTTAGGTAGAGATGGGTTCTAACCACTCTGTAAGTTAACATGATTTCACCTACAGGCGCCTTACCATCTTACTTGCTTAAATGGTGTAAAGAGAATTTTTGTGATGCATGCATATGAGACCTAAGCAAGCTCAAAGGAGGAGAAGCCATGAGAGCTTCTGATGGTGTGACTTGGACAAGTCATGGATTTCATAAGCAATTCAATCTGGAGAAATCCTTGCATGAGGAGTCACAGTTGTTGATGAACATGTGTTGGAGCTTTTGGATGATGCATTGGAATGTGCCAAAGAATAAAGTTGAAATAGTGGATGAAGTACATAAGGAAATGCCAATAGTCCATGAGTTGAATTCTCCTACCTGTGCCTTGACGGAGCGTTGATGTGGTTATGTTGCCCGATGTGAATGCCGTATATGTGAGGCCATAGCCTTTGAATATACACACTCATGGTGAGTTTGTTTGGAGCCTTATTACTATGGGCATGTGAAACTTTAGATAATGGAAGCCATGTTTGGTCAAAGGCTCGTTAAAGCAAGTGCAAAGGTGGCAATGAAAGATAATTGCATGCCCAAGATGGTGGGCTAAACTCGCAGCACCGCTAGAAAAATCGCCGCGCTCGAAGCCACGGGGAAGGTGATAAAAGCGACGACAAGGGAATCTAAAAAAATAAAGCAGCGTGGAGAGAGGATTAGTCTTAGGCCCTTGGCTGCGTGTGTAGTAGTGTCGCTCAGAGGGGAGAGTTTTAGGAGTTTTCAAAGGAGGAGTGAGCAGAGGGACTATAGGGAGGAGGTTACGGGAGGTCTTACAGATTTTGAAGGTTGCAAAGTGAAGATCAGTACAATGGCAGTGGAATTGGTTGAGTCAGAGCAGAGGGTGTGCTGAGGACCAGAGAACTAGCTTAGGAAGTTGTTGCCCTAGTATCTTTGTGTAGCATCTTTATTAGAGACCTGGCTCAATCTAAAACTAGCTCAATTGTAGCTGCTGTCTGTCACATGAAGGCTGGTTTGTGTGTGTTTGAAAGACATATTGTTTGTGGTAGTGGATTCACTGAGGTTGTGGGAAACCCTTCTTCCCATGTGTCCCTTATGGGCCATGCCTATTTAATGGTGGGCAAGTTATGCCGCCCAAACCTGATGAGGGCGAGCAAGTGTGAAAAGGCATTACGTTGTGTGTCTGTGTGGGCGCACGCGCGCGCCCGCGCAGTATCACTAAAAAAAAGAGTGTGTGCAGCGGTGAGAGCTTAACATGGACCGGGAGGCGTTGGCAGAGTGGTCACATCCGGACGTCACGCTGCCCCAGCTCCTCACCTTGGTCCGAGCTTTCATGGACATGCTCATTCTTGCCTCTGGCTACCAGCCTACCAGTTTACCTGCCCTTTGGCAACCCCAAGACGTCCAGCGAGCTCTTGGCTGGGCCTCTCTCCTGGAACAGGTATTACTCAAGCACATCCATTGGTCCTATATTAGCTAAGGCACTCAAAGGCTATGTATGTACGTACTCACACATACATATGTATGTACACACGCAAGTATGTTTGAGTGCATGCATGCATATGTGTATATGTATGTATGTACGTAAGTATGTGTGTATGTATGTAAGTACCTAAGTATGCATGAATGTCAATGCCCGTGAAAGGCCATTGGAATAGGTTATTGTTGTTTCAAAAAGCAATGAACATTCAAACTTATGCATGCGTGTATGCATGAATGCCAATGCCCGTGAAAGGCCATTGGATAAGGTTTGTTGCTCATTGCATAATCACCACCATAGTCTTTGAGATCATGATATCATGCCTTACTAAAAATGTAAACAATCATGGTACTAGTCCCACATTTGTAAATATGTAGTCTTTGTTTATCACTGAGATGGATGAAGAGAATCTTTACCTGTCACATGCGGAAGCTCTAGGAGTCTTCTTTCAGTCCTAAACACCATCTTGGAACATCCTGATGCAAAACACATGCAGAAGAGAGAGAGAGAGATAGCTGAGTATTTAGTATATTCATATGGTACAAAAAGGAAGTACAAATCTTGCAGCCCTTGGCTGCCTTCTTGAAAAGGTGTAAAACCTAATCTAAATCCTAGTCTAGTGATCCAATCCAAGGCTAGACTGAATGAGTGACAATGAGCCAAGCTTTGCCTATTTATAGGCCTTGAATGTGAGGGCAAAAGGACGGAAGGACCAAATATATGAGAGATCAGAGCAAAACCACACAGCATGAAATATGTGAGTGAATATATATAAAAGGGTGAGTGCATATATGTACAAGAGCCCTCATACGAGAGGTGACTTTGAGCAGAAAGAAGACTAGTGCTGAAGCAGAGAAGACGTCGAAGCTGAAGCACGGTCGATGACGAAGGCTCGCGTGGATGTGAGGCAAAGCAATCTGAGGTGATAGTGGCAACGGAAAAAGGTAACGTCGATGACGATGATGGTGGTGCAATCTTTGATGACACGGGTGCTGAAGCAGAGAGGGTTGCCGTCTCGAGTGGTGCAAGCTCTGGTGACACGGGTGCTGCGTACCTCTCGCAGAGAGGACTGTTGTCCCGAATCCCCGATGTAGCAGAGAGGGCTGTTGTCCCGAAGTAGCAGAGAGGGCTGTTGTCCCGATGTGTAGTAGAGAGGGCTGCTGTCCCGCTTTGATGTAGGCGCTGACATATGCAGAAGTAAAATGCAGATATGGTGCAGAAGTAAGCCTGATGTATAAATGCTGATGTATGCTCTGATGTAGGCGTTGACATACGCAGAAGTAAAACGCAGATATGGTACAAAAGTAAGCCTGATGTAAGCACCAAAAACAGCCTGATTTAAGGTTGATGTGAGCCCTGCAGAAGGTGGCTTGTGTGTGAAAATATGCCTACTATTTACCCAGCCCAAAAAGAGCCGCCTTCTTTGCTGGCCGACTCCCATGTTGGTCGCCCAAATACAAAAACCTCATATAAATATGAGGGGCTCCACGTGCTTACGTGCATCATCAACCCATGATATCCAGCCTTGCGATCTTCTCTCTCTGCCTTTCAACGCAGGCGGGATATCTCTTGGACTGTATATCTCAGTTTGCCTCGCCATCTTCTGTTGGTCAGCACACAGACGGCTCACAGCCTTTTTCATTGCCTACAACAAGTTCGCAGGTTCTCTTGTGGCGTTAAACTTCTGCTGGTTTTGCCCGCCTACAGCAGGTTCTCTTGCAGTGTTAACTTTTGCAGTTTTTTGGGCGCCTCCATCAGCCTCACCACAGTCTTTGTCGCCACCAATATTAGATTCTTTGCGGTGATTACAGCTGCTGGTTTTGGCTGTCTACATCAGCCTCACCACAGCCTTTATCGCCGCCTACATCAGCAACCTTACTTCAGGCTCACATCAGGCTTATATCAGGCTCTTTTTTAGCGCTTTCATGAGGGTCACTCCAGCCTTGTTATCTGCGTTTTATGGGACAGCAGCTCTCGCTGCTTATTCGGAGTCTCACATAGAACTCCTTGTACTAGACTTCATCTTTTATATTCACATCACCATTGCATGCTGTGTGTTTTACTCTGATCTTTCATATATTTGGTCCTTTGGTCTCTTTTGTCCTCACATGGTATTAGAGCGATCGTGAGCAAAGGGATCGAAGACCTAGAAAGTACACACCATGGATCGTCTACTCTCGATTCTGGAGGATCAGCTTTTCATACCAGATACTGACTCCCCTTATTCCGATATAGATCACACAAAGGATGGAACTCCTGGTTCACTGGAGAGCCCTGTTTGAGGTCTTTCATTGGGAGACCACCAGCCTACTTGTACCCACTCACCCTCTTTACCCTTGGCGTATGGTGTTTCTTCTCCGAGCTTATCAGCCGTCTCTTCCAGAGGAGGATACATGCCCACAACGAGTGTGCCAGTATTGGACCCAGGTATTCAGCCTCAACTGGAGAGTTTGCTTCTCATTCTAGCCAACAAACTGGACTTCAGTACGGGACTCTTTCACAGGAAAGGACATGTACCTCCTCGATCGTACGGAGATCCATCATCTTCCCTGTTGGTGATCGCGCCAGGTTCGTATGTGCCTATTAGTACGTATGTTTCTAACTCTGCATGGGTATCTTCTTCTGTGGCACAGGTTCAACAAACGGTACCATCAACTACCCTCGATCCCTAGCATTTTGTGAACCTTAATAGAGGAGGGTTTAGGAGTATAACTCACTCTCCGACTTCCGGTGTTCAAGGAGGTAACACTGTTTTCTCCTTTGGTTCACTTTCTGTTCCAACTCCAAATGTGCTATGGAATACTGTCCAAATTCAAACTCAAATGTGTTATGGAATACTGTCCAAATTCAAACTCAAAACCCTCCCTCCCAACCCATACCTCTTCCTACTAGTGTTGGCATGTAGTCATCACTGCCTGCACCTCTTTTGGGTCCTGCGTGTAACACGCGGAAGCTTTGGGAGTCTTCTTTCAGCCCTAAACATTCTTGGAAAACCATATGATGCAAAATGCAGATATAGAGAGAGAGTAGAGAGAGAGATAAGTGCTGGAAAATTCAGTATATTCTATGGTACAAAAAGGTACCTAAATCTGCAGCCATGGGCCACCTTACATAAAAGGTGGTAACACACCAAAAATCTGTCCCCTATGGGACTCCTAATGACTCAAACCCCTAGAGGGAGAGAATGGCTAACACAATGAGCACTTGGGCCTATTTATAGGTCCCTTGGACACTTGGTAAACTGGCCGACTGCTGGTCGGCCAGTATTAAATGCATTACATGCTTATTAAACTCAGCCGACTAGTCCTGATTCTGGCGCTTGCTGCTGCCCCCGTCTTCTGGTTTAGCCGACACTTCAGTGTGCAGCCGACAGCCTTGTGTGCAGCCAGCAACACCTTTTCCTGCAGCCGACAGCCATCTGGTCTTCAGTTTGCTCTCCACGCCTGTCTCCAGTCAACAGTGCTCTGTGCTCATTATCCTAGTTCTACTCTTTATCTGGCTGCCTCTTCTGGATCTAGCCTTGAGAATGTCCATGGCATCTATGATGCACATGACATCCCCCTCTGCTAAACTTGATGACGGGATTCCAACCTGCTCTTGGATGACTGTCATCATCCCAATCCTGTCCCGAAGTCCCTCTGTCATCATCCATCCCTGGCAAACCTTTTTTCTCTGAAAACCCGGCCTGTTCTCCAAACCACTCTGTTTTAGACGAAGATCTATGCATCTGGTTTTCCTCTAGTCCACAATCCATTCCTGCCCTGACTCTGAACACCGTCTTGGTCTTCTTTCCTGGAACCGAGTCTGGCACTCTCACATCACCCTTGGAGGATAAACCTCCCTTGGGACCGTTGCCTGAGAACCTATTTGGCTCACAGAACTGTCATCCCCTTTGGCACTGTGGAACACCACCAACAAACCTCCTGGGAGTTCTTCCCGCTTTTGTGCTCCTTGCCTTGGGCTTCGTATCCGTGTACTTTCCTGTACCTTGGACCTGTACACCATCATATGGGGCTGAATCAGTGTTTAGCTTTGCTGAGCCTGATGCTTTGATACCAATGTAACACGCGGAAGCTTTGGGAGTCTTCTTTCAGCCCTAAACACTCTTAGAAAACCATATGATGCAAAATGCAGATATAGAGAGAGAGTAGAGAGAGATAAGTGCTGGAAAATTCAGTATATTCTATGGTACAAAAAGGTACCTAAATCTGTAGCCATGGGCTGCCTTACATAAAAGGTGGTAACACACCAAAAATCTGTCCCCTATGGGACTCCTCATGACTCAAACCCCTAGAGGGAGAGAATGGCTAACACAATGAGCACTTGGGCCTATTTATAGGTCCCTTGGACACTGTTAGAAGTCATCTCCTGTCTAGTTTTATACACCAGGGCCTTTGTTGTGGGTGTGCCCGCCCCCTTATGAGGTGTTTTATCATTTTTCCCCACTCTCCGCATTTTTCCCCTATTTTTTCCCATTTTTCTATGGCTTGGGTGGCTTCCGTGTGGTGACAGGAGGACCTTTTTGCTGGCCGACTGAATCTGCTGTGGCTGACTCATTTTAGCTGGCCGATTGGCTGTTTTTTGCTGATCGTGGAGATTCAGCACCAGTCGGCTGCCTGTAGCACAGGCCGACTGGTCTATGGGGCCATATAAATAGGCCCCCAGCCCCCATACCATGTTGTATCATTCTCGGGATCTTCTTGTGTATATAGAGCAGAGTTACACGCCTCTATCTCTCTCTCTTGTGCTGTATTTTTCTGCATGCGTTTTTTTGCTCGTGTTCCCAGATCTGGTCATCATCTCTGCTGCGTATTCTGACATGTATCAGAGCCCTAGGCTCTAGATAGTTCTTGGGATTTGTGTGAGCAAGAGGGGGACTGTTGTGTGGCCGATTGGTGGACTGTTTGGGAGTGCTCGGGAAGAGGAGAAGCAAGAGGACGGCGGGCTGATTTGATGGACAGCCACTTGCAGGTATTAGTTCTTCTTTGTTCCCAGCCACCCACCCTTTTCAGAGTACATCCCTGCAATGGCAGATCTGCTTGAGATAGTCGAGAGGCATGTGAAGATCCCGACACTCCCCACGTTCCCGGTGGACCGTTAGTTGGACGGGAGCAACTACGGCATATGGAAGGTTATGATGGAATTTGTTCTGGAGTCTTACGACCTCGCAGATTTCGTTGTTGTTGATATTCCACGGCCGGAAGTAGAGGAAGGGGAGTTACCGTCAACCCGAAAGGACCGGGAGGCTCAGACACAGATGTGGGATTGTGTCAACGCCAGGGTCCGTTCGTTTATCTTTCTCAACTGCACACCGCAGGTAATCAATCATGTAAAGCATATGACGCTGGCCACAGGTATATGGCTGCATTTGGCTTCTCTTTACAACAGGGTGTCGCCCATGAAGAGGATTTCCTTGGAAGTACAGATGCGGGTTATGAACGCTGCAAAGTCGTCGACGATGCGGGAGCATATTAACAAGCTGCAGGCTCTTCAGCAGGAAGTTCTTCAGGCTGGGAAGGAGATATCGTCAGAGGACATGGCCATAACGTTGCTGTCACATTTGCCCTCTTCGTACTCTGCATTTTACTCGTCTTTGATTACTAGTGGCAGGCTCAGCACCATCACGTGGGAGGAGCTTGTGCCCATGGTCCTGGACCAGGAGGAACGATTCACGAACCCTCCTCAGGGTGGAGGTTCGGAGGCCTTAACTGGCCAACGGTCGAAAGGCCGTAACACGGGCAAAGGGAAGGCTTTGTGAGAGAAGTCTTCTGAGAAGAAGTCCGTAATTGACCGCGAGAAACTAAAGGCAGAGAGGACCGGTAATGATTGTGGCGAGAAAGGCCACTATTGGAGGCAGTGTCCCAAGCGGAAGACCGAGAAGGGTGAAGATTCCTCAGCAGCAATCATGAAGACTCCGGCTTTTGTGCACCTGGAGGTGGTGGACACTGATGTTTCATTTTCTTCAGGCAGGGAGGAGATTGGAGGATTCTCCGCAACGGATACTCGGGAGTGGATTCTAGACAGTGGTGCTTCTAGGCATAAGACTCCTTCCCGCTCTGGTTTACAGGATCTCTGCAGGCTTTCTGGTCACATTCTTACTGGGGATACATCCGCTATCCCAGTTCACAGTGAGGGCAGGATGGAGATAGTTCCCGATGGCAGAGGGGGGAAGTATTCCTTCCAGGTGTTGTATGTTCCGTCACTTGGTTTTTCATCTGTTGTCAGTGCATCAGGTTTGCAAGACTGGCGTACGGGTAGAGTTTGATGAGCATTTTGTTGCTCTCCGGGACAAAGCAACAGGCCAAGTGGTTTGGGAAGGCGGAGTGGAGAATGGAGTTTACAAGCTTTCAGCACTCTCTCTCCCAGGTCCTCAGGTTTGTGATGAGTGGCGGTCTGGTAATGGCAACCTAAGTGTGGATACGTTGCAGGTGGAGGCTTTCGGGGACCAGATGGTGGATAGCTTGCCAGTTGATGGCAGTAGTTGGCAGGAACTCTCCAGTACTGATGTTGGTAGTTCTTGTGTTCGTCAGTCAGAGGAAACTGAACAAGTCTCTTATGCTCTGATGTCTCGAAGTATTCGGGACAAAGAACCTCCAGTAGATGAGGATGTTCTTTCCACGGGGACCTTTCGGAAAGCTAGGCAGGTGGCAGTTGATTACTTGCAGAAGGAGGTGCATACTCCAGGCTTTGTGGTTCTGGATTCAGAGGGGGTGGTTGACAGGTTTCAGAAGGCCTTGCGTGGTCTTCATCAGGTTTCCAGGACTTGTTTTTGCACCGTAACAGGTGTTGATCCTTGTGAGCAGTGTGATGCCTCTTTGACTCAGATGCAGAATGGTTCATTGATCTGGTTGATGGACACCAGATTGGACGGAAGCTTCTTGATGAGGAAGTTGAGCTCATGGTTGCAGATGACTCTTTGGGAGGCAGGATTGCGTTTCCTGTGGTTTCTGCGACATGCGAAGGATCATGGACTCTTTTACACAGGAGGGGGATTGTTGACTCCATGGTTTGAGTGAGTCCATGGTTGGAGTGACTTAGTTTGGGGAGGAGATTCGGACACGAGGAGATCTACTTCAGGCCCAGGAGCAGTTTTATGGAGCAGTAAGAAGCAGTCATCTTTTGCCTTGTCGAGTACAGAGGCAGAGTACCGGGCTGTTTGTGATGCTGCTTGGGAGGTGGCGAGGATGCAGAGGTTGCATTGCAGGTTTGGGCTTCCACTGGAGGAACCCATGGTCATCCAGAGGCACTTTGTTCGTGAACAGATCTTTGCTGATGACATCTTGCTAGAGTTCTGTTCGACAGAGGACAGTACGGTGGACCTCTTCACGAAGTCGCTATCTCAGGATTTGCTCAGGCGGCACCCCTGCTCCCTTTGGTTAGTTTCACAGCCAGGAGCTGAGAGAGGGTGTTAGAAGTCATCTCCTGTCTAGTTTTATACACCAGGGCCTTTGTTGTGGGTGTGCCCGCCCTTATGAGGTGTTTTATCATTTTTTCCCACTCCGAATTTTTTCCATTTTTCTATGGCTTGGGTGGCTTCCGTGTGGTGACAGGAGGGCCTTTATGCTGGTCGACTGAATCTGCTGTGGCCGACTCATTTTAGCTGGCCGATTGGCTGTTTTTTGCTGGTCGTGGAGATTCAGCACCAGTCGGCTGCCTGTAGCACAGGCCGACTGGTCTATGGGGCCATATAAATAGGCCCCCAGCCCCCATACCATGTTGTATCATTCTCGGGATCTTCTTGTGTATATAGAGCAGAGTTACACGCCTCTATCTCTCTCTCTCTCTCTTGTGCTGTATTTTTTCGCATGCGTTTTTTTGCTCGTGTTCCCAGATCTGGTCATCATCTCCGCTGCGTATTCTGACAGACACTTGGTAAACTGGCCGACTGCTGGTCGGCCAGTATTAAATGCATTAAATGCTTATTAAACTCAGCCGACTGGTCCTGATTCTGGCGCCTGCTGCCCCTGTCTTCTGGTTCAGCCGACCACTTCAGTGTGCAGCCGATAGCCTTGTGTGCAGCCAGCAACACCTTTTCCTGCAGCCGACAGCCATGTGGTCTTCAGTTTGCTCTCCATGCCTGTCTCCAGTCAACAGTGCTCTGTGCTCCATCATCCTGGTTCTACTCTTTATCTGGCTGCCTCTTTTGGATCTAGCCCTAAGAATGTCCATGGCATCTATGATGCACATGACACTGCGTATGGTTTCTACCCATCCCCGTTATCTTTTAACATGACACCCTCTGGCACTGCGGTCCCACCCAGCATTCCAGGGTATTAGGTGGTTTACCAACCCATCTCTGGCACTGGTGTTATTTCCCAATTATGTGCCCTCTTCAGGTTTCGCACCTCAACCTAGTATTCCTCCTATGCTGAGTACCCAAAACTTGCTTCCATCTTATGGAGCACCCTCGACAGGTCCATCCATGCCTCGTCAGGTTTCTCTCCTCAACACTTACACTCTGGATATGGACACAAGCCTTCTTGGACTCCCCCACCATCTTCCTTTCATGTCTCTATGTCCAGAAATGCTTTCACAGAAAAGACTCGTTTTAACGGGTCTAATTATACAACCTGGGCTAATCTTATGGAACAAGTGTTCACATCCCAAGGTTCCTGGAACCTAGTAAAGGGCCTCCAACCAAAACCCCACCCTTCTCTAGTACCTCTTGAAGTCATCAGCCATTGGGAGGCTAGAAATGCCACTGCTATAGTGGAGCTCATGCAAGGCCTCCTGCTCGAGTTCCATTCACAACTCCAGCAGTTCTCCTGTCTCTGACAGATGGGCACACCTCGCAGAGAGATATGCCGCACGTGATCGTACGCGTTGCATTGATCTTGAGCATCAAATTCAAATTTTCTCTATCAAAGAAGGGGACGACCTGACCGTCAAAGTGGCTGAATATCGGCGCCTTAACGTCGAGTTTGCCACCACTGGCTCTGCCAAGTCCTAGGAAGATCAGGTTATCACTCTTCTAAACAAGTTGCCTCCTAGCTTCTTTACATTTGTCACACAGACCATTAGTTTAGAGCCTATGCCTAACCTATATGAGTGAATGCCAACTCTTGTGTTTCGCTAGGTTGCATGACCAATTTCATCCCAAGAAGTCATCCTCTCCCTCCACTCAAGAGGGGGCCCTTGTGTCCAATACAACCTCTACTCAAAAAGGACAACAAGGGAAAGGGAACAGCAACTTAGGAAATCAAGGCAAATCTCCCGGCAACCACACTGATTCCAAAAATCTTGCCTCCACACCCATTACCTACTGGCAAAATATTAAGAATAGATTTTGCACTTCTTGCCAAATACCTGGCCATGTTGATGATGAGTGTGTCTTTAAAAACAAGGACAATAGAGGCACCAACTCCAACCCCACTACCTCCACCCGCCAAAACAACCAAGGTGGTAGCAATGCTCCAAATCGGCGATCTAGAGGGGGTGGCAATCCAGCACCTACTCTACCAAGCTCCCCTCCAAAGACCCAACAAGGAAGTGGTTCTACTTGGCCACTTTCCTCCCACTAGCGAGCTAATAGTTAGGTTGCTCACGCCCCACCTTCCCAGTCAGTCTCTTTCACCACTCTTGAAGAGATGTCTGACTAGTCTTCCATCACTCCTCATCCTGGCCCCTCAGTCAATATCGCTCAGGTCACCCTTAAGTTTGATTCCTGCCACCACTCCACAAAAAGGAAGAAACGAAGGCCTAAACAAGGCCATCCGCAGGGAAAGGCCTCTGCCCTCATTCAGATTTGTCAGTTACCTGATAATCCCGCTGTGCCCATTATTGAGGCCCATCCCACTCTTCCCTGTGGTCATCCTGTCACTTGGGTAGTTGACAGTGGTGCTACTCACCATATGGCTCGTAATGCTGACATTTTCATTTCTCAGCGTCTCGTTAAGGGAGAAGTTCGATGTGGCAACAACACAATGATGCCCATAAAATCCATTGGCACTGTCTTATTTGACACCAACATTGGCCCCAACCAGGCTACCTTGGACAATGTCTATCTCGTCCCTAATTTTGGTCCCAACCTTCTTTTTGTCTCCCAGCTTACCCAACTCGATCGTGGTGTTTACTTCAACAAATGAGTTGTTGAGGTAATTGATGAAACTACTGGTCTTGTTGTTGCCAAAGGACAAGCTCAGAAGGATGGTTTGTACCTAATGTCCACTTCTCTAACTGAGCCATCTTCTGTTGACTCAGAGTTTCATCGAGTTCGGGCCTATGTGACCCAAGCTCCCTCCGACATTGAACGACTATGGCACTTTCGCTATGGTCATCTTCCCTATTCCACTCTCTATGAGCTATCTCGAGACAAGTTAGTTGAAGGTATACCCAGCCTCAAACTGACAAAGGATGTTTGTAAGCCCTGTCAACTGGGTAAACAACATCGCTCCCCATTCCCACAACATGCTACTCATCGGGATTCGGGAATCCTCTGGTTGATTCATTTCAACTTGAGGCCAATCCCCAACCCCTTCCTTTAATGGATCTCTATACTACATGCTGATTGTTGATGATTATTCAAGATACATGTGGGTATATTTTCTAAAGCATAAATCTGACGCTTTCCAATATTTTTCCACATGGGTTCGTTTAGTCACAAATCAAATGGGCATCTCAATTGGGACTGCTTGTAGTGACAATGGGGGTGAATTTATCTCCCATCAATTTTCTCAGTTCTTGCAAGAGCATGGCATTCAAGGCCAACTCACTTCCACCAACTCTCCCTCACAGAATGGAGTGGTCGAGCACAAGAACCGAACAGTCATGGATATGGCACGCTTCATGCTTTTTGCAGCTGAGCTGCCTGAACGCCTCTGGTCAGAATCGGTCAACATTGCGGTGTATCTTCTGAACCATTGTCCCACGGTTGCTGTTCCCCACAGGACCCCATTTGAGGCTTTCTTTGGCGAAAAGCCAATTGTTTTTCATTTCCATGTCTTTGGATGTCGAGCATATACTCACACTCCGAATGATACAAGGGGCAAGCTTGAGCCAAGGAGTGAGTTGCTCATTTTTGTGGGTTACTCTTTTGAATCAAAGGCTTACAAAGTTTTTGATCTGCGATCAAACAAAGTTTTTGTTCGTCGAGACATTGTCTTTGATGAGCGAGACGTACTTCGTCTTCCGCTGCCCATACCAACTGAACAAGATTCTCTGACTGTGCCAAATGAACCCTATCAGTTACCTACTACTCCAAACAAAGTTTTTGTTCGTCGAGACATTGTCTTTGATGAGCGAGACTTACTTCGTCTTCCGCTGCCCATACCAACTGAACAAGATTCTCTGACTGTGCCAAATGAACCCTATCAGTTACCTACTACTCCACCTCTTGAGGAGGCTTCCTCCTCTCGACAACCACCCAGGGACCCTTAACCCCGTTGGTATCAACAAACCATGCGTGATTCCGGTATACTTCCCTTTGATATCCCTTTGGACGGTCCTCGTCGATCCACCAGAGTTGCCCCTCATGCCTCATTTGCCTCTGTTTTCTCCGCAGACTATGTGGCACATGATGAGCCAACTTCGTGGAAAGATGCTATTAAAATTCCATCCTGGAAACAGGCCAGGGAACTCGAACTTGAAAGCATTGACCGTAATGGCACGTGGTCCCTTGTGGATTGCCCTCGTCATAAGAAGGTCATTGGAACCAAATGGATCTTCCGCACCAAATTTAAAGCCGATTATACCTTGGACAAATACAAAGCCCGGCTTGTCGTGCAAGGCTTTCGCCAAAAAGAAGGCATTGATTTCGACGAGACTTTTGCAAACACTGCTTGAATGACCACAATTCGTCTTTTACTCAATTTGGTTGCTCACCATAAATGGCCCATCTATCAGATGGATGTTAAGAGAGCTTTTTTAAATGGCATTCTTAACGAGGAGGTCTACGTTGCCCAACCTGTGGGTTTCCCTCTCTCTGGACTTGAGGACAAAGTCTTTCACCTACATAAAGCTCTTTATGTGCTTAAACAAGCACCCCGGGCGTGGTATCATCGCATCGACAAATTTTTTCACAGCCAAGGTTTTCACCCATCACACTGTGATCCCAATCTCTATATTCACATTGACCAGGTGATGGTTTGCTACCTTGTCCTAAATGTCGATGACCTCATTATTTCAGGTTCCCATCAAGCCAAAATGGTTGATATCATGGCACAACTTAGACAAACTTTTGAGATGACGGATCTCGATCTTCTCTCATATTTTCTTGGCATGGAGTTGATCCAACATCCTGATAGTATTTTTGTGTCTCAATAGAAATACTGTCTCCAACTCATTACTTCCTATTTTCCTGATGGTGCTATTCCCGTGGCCACTCCATTGGATCCCACCGTTAAACTGTCAAAGGAAGTGGATTCTGTAAAGCTTTTATAGCTTTATTAACATGATTAAGACTTAATTAATAAACATAAGACAAATGTTGTAGGAAAGACTGAGTTGTTTGCATTGAGACAGGAGCCTTTTTTAAATAGAGGCCAAAAGGGTCCAAGTGAAGAGACACATTCCTGGGAAGGGGTGTGGCTCTTGAATCAACGGTTATGTCCTTTGGACTTAGGGATGTGTCTTTTAATGAATAGACATGTCCTTTGATAGTGACCCATGTGTAAGGGTGTGACCCTTCACAGGTGTCCTTTCAGTTAATAAGGGATTAAGGAGTAATTAAGGAGAGATTAAGAGAGTTAGTCACAATCGTGACATTCCCTCCCACTTAAAATAAGACTCCGGCTAAGAAGAGATGGTTATCTTTGAAAGAATTCTCGAAGAAGTTCTGGATATTCCTGTAAGTTTTCTTCACTTTGCCAAGTAGAGTTGGAATCATCAAGATCTCTCCATTTAACCAAAAATTATGTAGTGAGTGTATGTCGTGTTTCTTTTTGTCTGACATCAAGAATTGTCTCTGGAATTAAGAGAGTGTGTTCATCTTCGATTTCTTGAACATAATCCAAAATATCTAAAATTGGAAAATCACCGTCCACAAACTTCTTGAGCCAAGAAATATGGAAAGTTGGATGAATTCTACCCCAAGAAGGTGGTAACTCCAACTTATAAGTGAGAGATGAGCTCTTCTTAATAATACGAAAGGGTCCATAATATCTTGGGCGAAGCTTTGGGAAAACTGATTTCACTGTCTTGTATCGATGAGGGGCAATATATAATAATACCAAGTCTCCTTCTTGAAATTCAATGTGACGACGACGCTTATTAGCTGTGCGTTGATATTGCTCTTGTACGTTGACCATCTTATCCTTAATCTGTAATAGAATATCTTGCATTTCTTGAATGAGGTGGTCTGCTAAAGCCACTTTATGTTGAAGAACAAAGTTGGTAGGAATAAGGAGAGTATGGCCATAAGCTGCTTGAAAAGGTGTCATTCCAATAGCTGAATGATAAGAATTATTATAAGCAAATTCCACCAAAGGTAAATATTCTTCCCATGAAGCTAATCGAGACTGAACATAATAACGTAGCATTTCTTCCAGAATATGATTAACTCGTTCCGTTTGTCCATCTGTCTGTGGATGATAAGCAAAGCTAAAGAGTAAATTTGTATCAAGAGACTTAATATCGAAGTCCAAAAATGTCCTGTAAACTTTGGATCTCGATTAGAAACTATAGATTTTGGCAATCCATGAAGTTTGAAGATATACTGTATGAACAGTACTGCAATATCTGAAGCTTGGACTGCTTTCTTGCACGGAATGAAATGTGCCATTCTAGAAAATCTGTCAACCACCACAAGAATCTGTGTATTGCCTTTAGAAGAACGTGGCAATGAAGTGATAAAATCCAAACTAATACTTTCCTAGCGTTCATTGGGAACTAGAAGTGGTTGAAGAAGACTAGCTGGAACTTGTCTGCTAGCTTTCATACGTTGGCACGAGAGACACGCTGTAACAAACTTAATAACATCTTGCTTCATTTGAGGCCAATAGTATGTAGCTGTCAAAAGATGATATGTCTTGTTGATGCCTGGGTGTGCAGCATAAGTGACCTCGTGATGTTCTTTCACCAATACTCTTCGAACATGAGTATCATGAGGTACACAAATACAGTCTTGATAATATAACAAACCATCCACTATTGTGTATGCTCCATAAATCTTCAAGTCGGAAGGAGTTGCATTCTGAGAATTGAGAATTCAAAATGCATTTTCAAAATCACGATCTTTTGAATAACGGTCCTTGAAACTTTGAGGTATATCCATTTCAATTGTAGAAATAGCCAAGACCGAAGCTGGCGGCATACGACTGAGGGCATCCGCAACCACATTGGTAAGATCAGGAACATACTCAATTGTCATATGAAAATTGGCTAAGAATTCGACCCAACGCGCTTACCTAGCATTCATAACTGGCTGCGTAAAGATATATTTCAAAGAATGATGATCTGTTTTCACCACTGAATCCGCACCAAGGAGATAATGTTTCCATGCACGATAGGCATGAACAATAGCCAAAAATTCCTTGTTATATACTGGGTATCTTCCTTGAATTGCAAAGTGCTTGTGACTGTCAAACGCAATAGCACGCCCTTGTTGCATTAAGACGGCACCAGTGGCAATATCAGAAGCATCCGTGTAAACATCAAAGGGGAGAGTAGGGTCAGGAATAGCCATGACAGGAGTTGTTGTCAAAGCTGTCTTTAAATTTCCAAAATCTTGTGTTGTGGCTTCAGTCCATTGGAATGCAGGAGCGGACTTTAGAAGTTCTGTGAGAGGAGCAACTATTTTGGATGAACCTTTGTGTGATAGAAGTTGGCAAGTCCCAAAAAAGAACGAACATCATGGATGTTTGTGGGAGTTGGCCAATTAACAATAACCTGTATTTTCTTTGGATCCACGGAAATACCGTTTGCTGAAACAACATGTCCAAGGTATTCCAAGGATGTCTTGAAGAATTCACTTTTGCCTGGATTAATATAAAGAGCATTGTCACGAAGCACCTGGAAAGCGATCTTAAGATGTGCCTTGTGTTCTTCCATATTACGACTAAACACCAGGATGTCGTCAAGATAGATAATGGCGAACTTGTCCAAAAAAGGAAGAAAAAGATCATTCATCAGACCTATAAGTGTTGCAGGGGCATTGGTTAATCCGAATGGCATGACCAGGTACTCGTAAAGCTGTCTTATATTCATCACCTTCGCGAATGCGAATTTGATGATACCCAGACTTAAGATCAATTTTGGAGAAGACCTTTGCATGGAGCAATTGATCAAACAATTCATCAATGCGTGGAAAAGGATACTTATTCTTGATAGTCAACTTATTAAGGGCACGATAGTCGATGCAAAGGCGTAGAGTTATCCTTCTTTTTCACCAAAAGCAATGAGGCTCCAAAAGGGCTTTTACTTGGTCGAATATGTCCTTTCTCCAAAAGTTCAGTAAGTTGTTGCTGTATCTCCTGAGATTTCGTAAAGAAACTCGATATGGAGCACTGCCAAGAAGGATATCAATAGCATGGTCGACTGGTCGACGAGGTGGGAGAACCGCAGGAAGCTCGCGAGGAAAAAGATCCAAGTATGGAGCAAACAAAGGTTGCCTGAGGTACATCACCTTTGTATCTATGTCCTCGGGAGGATCGTTGGCTGAATAGACCATTAAAAGTGCTGAGGAACAACCACTCTTGCGGACCCACCGTTTCACTTGAAGAGTTGAAAGGGTTGGTGTAGAAGGTTGGTCTTTGATTCCTTCGAGTGCCACAAGTATATTATTTTGAGCAAATTGTATAGAATGGTTCCGGAAACTGATCAGGGGATCATATTGATACGACCATTCTTGACCAAGGATCATATCATAATGTGCCAAATTCATGACTTGGAAATCCAATTTGTCACGATAGTGCTGAATTCGAAAGGAGAGGTGTTTGGCAATGGTGTTACACGAGGATGTGGAACCATCGGCAAGCTCTACTTCATAAACAACAGTACCTGGAGAAGTCCAAATCTTCAATCTCTGAGTCAAGGTGGTTCCCACAAAGTTACGAGAACATCCACTGTCAATGAGCACCTGAATAGGGTGACTGGAAATAGAGCCTTGAAGAACCAAAACCTGAGTAGACCGCTAGGGCAATGGGGAAGAGGCAGCTTGTGCTGTAGCAGTAGCGGTAATCACTGAAGCATGTGCAATAGCATGGTGATTAACTGCACGCTTTCCTTTGTCAGCAACTAGGGGTTTCTCCTCAGAAGTGGAGGGTTCAGCATTAGAATTCTGTCGATGGGTTGGTCTTTTGGGGAACTCAAACCAACGATGAGGTCCATTACAAATTGTGCACAATCCCGTCTTTGGTTGATCCCGTCCAGAAGGAACAATAGAAAGACGAGGATTGCGAGATTGGTCACGTCTTTGGTTCCGTCCACGATCCGAACTGCGTGGTTGGAAGGATTGAGAACGTCGAAACCGAAAAGAGGACGATCCTTCTGATCGGTGTGAGGGTGTTGAGAATTATTCCATTGGGGATTAGGTCAGGAGGTAGAAGTGCCAGATGACACTGCGACTATCTCGGCTCATACGAGATCCATTGGCTTTCTGAAAGTCATTAGCTCGATCGGAAGAGGCCGAATTGCGAGAATTAATGTCTGCAACACGCTCGGTGTATCATATGGCATCGGCAAGATCGACAGGGTTATATTTCTGAACATCGGCATGCAGTGTGGGGTTAAGCCCTTCAACGAAGGCATGAAGTTCGTTCGCTGGGGACAAAGAGTCAATCTCCAGTATCAAGTTGGTGAACTGGGAGATATAAGAGGCCAAGGAACGAGTTTGGTCCAAATGGCGTAAGCGAGTACGGGCTTGGAAATCCGCATTGGTAGGTATGAACGGCTTACGGAGGACCCGCTCGAATTTTTCCCACGTTGTAACCGTTTTTCTGGCTTGCTGTCGTCGTTGCCACCACAATAAAGCAGTGTCTTTGAGGAGGGATACCGCAAAAATCACCTTTTTGGAATCAGAAAGGATCATGGTTTCAAAGTATAACCGCAGTTTGTAGAGCCATTGGTCTAAGGTGCGCTTATTGCGCTGACCACCATAAGAGTCAGGGGGTTTAATTTCCAATTTCTTTGTTTTACTGGCTTGTAAAAGACGATAAAGAGTTTTAAGGTCGTCGCCTTCTACGTCGGAAGGAATGATGTCTGCGTCTGCTGGTACTGTTGCTGAAACATCTGCTGCTGGTACGGAACTCGTGTAGGAGTGGCGATCCGTGTGGAGCTGTTGGATCTGAGAAGCCAAGGATGCCATAGACTCCTGGAGTTGCTGTTGGAACTATTGTTGAAGTTGCTGCAAAGCTGGCTGCCATTCTGGAGGGGCTGGTATGTCAACAGGTTCTGCCATGAGAGAAGATGTTGATGTAGAGGCTTCAAGGTGATGAGGCTCTGGGGGTGTTTGCTGTTGTTGACGCTGCTGGGCTCTAGTAAGAACCATCGGCTGGAGGGTGCGGCATCTGGAAATCCGGAGAGGAGAGGCTACGTACTGGTGAAGCGGCTATAGACCATCCAGTATAGTAAGGGCGATCCTTTGGGATTGGGCTCGCACGAGAGCCTGCTACTAGAGAAGAAGGTACAGGGGTAGGGGCAGCTACTGGTGTCAAGGGTGTATACTCCGGTGTAGAGGGGCGCACCGTGAATGAAGATGGATTAACGTCCTCAGAATAGGTGCAATATTCATGAAAAATGATGCTACACTCGGGGAGGATAGTGCCCAGATAAGGATGACGCCCGAGTATAAAACAATAATGATCCAGATCCTGTGCAGAAGTACGAACACGGATCACCCACACGTCGAATTCTCGAAGGTGAGAAGTCGGTGTGGTTATTTGAATGCGGTAATGAATGGGCTGGGAAAAGGGGGGCACACTCACTGGAACAGGGGCTGAGACTGGTGGAGAAACACGGGTAGGAGAGGGCACTATGGACTGAGAGGGTGTATCCTGTAAATAACTGAAATCATAGGTTTCCTCTGCCATAAGCCGTCGTAGAAGAGGGTAATGTGTGTCCACGTGATCTGAGAGGTGCTTTTGAACCCGTAAAAAGGGATATTGGCCCCGCAGGGGTGGAGAGCCCGCAAAAGAATGAAATGGCGGGTTTCTGATATGTTAATACTCCACATTATGTGAGATGTTTATACCCAAGAAAATGGAAAATCACACCTGAAGGAGGTTGTCAAATCCCCGTCGGATCTCCTCATAGAACGCTCCTTGTACGAGACTCGAAACTTGCAAACAAACAAACAAACAAGAAGGGGGTGCAGGCCTGACTCACCTTCCAACCACGACAGCCGTGGGCAAGCCCACAGACTTGGCTGTCTCCACCGAGCCATGAGCTGAGCTAACTAGATGGACGTACCGACCAATCTCTACCTTGCGACGTCCCATACCGCCACGAAGCTACCCTCGTGGGCCTCGAGACTGCTCTGCCGGCCTCGGCTGCATGAAGCAGGTGCACGTCTGCACTAGATCCAGGCTCCAGACCATAGAGCTCTCACAAACATGCGAGACTCTATATGACTAATGACTAACCTTGGCCACCCTTTTATAGGCTCTTGGCCGGTTATCGGGCGTCCACACTTGGATGCCTGCCCGTCCATACTTGGGTGCCCGCCCGTTAGTCTATCCCTAACTCAGCTCGCCAATCAGCCTGCCTAGCTCCAAGCTTCCCCAAACCTTGAAGCTAGTCTTGCGTGCGTGCAGCACACGGTAGATACACACTGTGCACATGACATTCTCCCCTTCCTCTAAGAGCTCACTCCTGAGCTCACTAAAAAGCCAGGGTAATTTCTCTGAAGAGTAGTCAATGTCTCCCATGTAGCGTCCTCAACACGATCCTTCCACTTGATCTTGTATTCCGTGATAAGCGTATTATGCAATCTTCTTTCACGAAATCCAAGAATCTTTTCAGGTTCGTGTGGAACAAATGTCATGTCCTCGACATCTATGATTTCTTGAGGAGTAACTAACTGGTCTGTTCCACCCAGTACTTCCTTAAGTCTACTGACATGAAATACAGGATGAACTTTCACATGAGAAGGCAAATCCAATTCATACGCAACTGAACCAATCCGTCGTGTAATACGAAATGGTCCACAGTATCTAGGGGATAATTTCGGAGATCGACCTGTTCGTAAAGTCTCGGAATCTTTCGGAACTCGCAAATACACCATCGTTCCTTCAGAGAATTCTCTGGGTGAACGATGTCTATTAGAATAAAATCTGTCTCGGTCTTGAGTACTTCTAATAGATTCCTTCGCAACTTGTAACATTTCTTGCATATCTTGCAAAAAATTACGTGCTGCATCATGCTGAAGTCCCGAGAATCCTACTGTAACAGGTGATCTAGGTTGAAAACCATACATAAGCATGAAAGGACTAAAACCTGTACTCGTATGCTTAGTACTGTTATATGCAAATTCTAACATAAAAAGATAATCCTCCCATGAACTCTGTCTTTTGGATACATATGCTCGAAGCATATCCTCCAAAATCTGATTCACTCTTTCAGTCTGGCCATCAGATTGAGGATGATTTGAGGAACTCAAATTCAAAGTTGTTTCCAACTTCTCAGAAACAAGTTTCCAAAAATCACTCGTAAACTTAGAGTCCCTATCACTGACTATGTCCTGCGGTAACCCGTACAGTCAAAACAATTGCTCGATAAACTGCCTTGGAAGAGACCATTGTATCATCATAGATACGAGCCGAATGAATGGCCTCGTCCAAAGTTTTGCATTTGTTATTTTTAACCTGTAAACGGTATGAGTCTGGTAACCCTTCTACGAAGAACCCCAAAAGAGTAGTGGGATTCATCTTTGTAGCCTTCATCTGCAAGTCCCTAAACTTCTGGAGGTAGACCTCATAAGTGAGGTGGTGCGAGGTCATGGTCAAAGCTGTAAACCGGGCAACAATATCATAATCATCCTCTTTCTTGAGGAATTCCTTCTTGAAGACGTCTTCAAATTGTGCCCAAGTTGTTGGCTTAGGGTTGAGTTCCTTCCACCAAAGCAAAGCTTTGCCTGAGAGGAAACCTGCTGCTAACTGGATCTTTTTTCCATCATCATATGGATGAAACTGAAAATGGACTTGCTGCTTATGTAGCCAAGTGTCCACGATCTCCTTGGTACGCTGCTTTTGCTCGCTCCCGAACTGTTCCGGAGTAATGTTGGGGCCTAAAGCAGAGGCCAAGGTATCCATACCCGAAAGAGTAGATAGGGTAGTGGTCAAGAGAGAGATGGAGTTTTGCAAAGCTTGCATCTGCACGGCGATTTGTGCCTGACGTTCCGAAGAAGAAGCTTCGAGAGCAACTTTGAACTCTTGGAAATCTGATTCGGACACATAATCGTCAAAAAGATTGGCATCGGTATCTTCTGTGCCGGCAAGACTTCGCGTTCGACAAGGGGCTCCAACTCTGATTCTTGGGTTGACATCGTGAAGAGGGCAAGTGGAGAAAAAATTCGATCTTGCACAAAAAAGTGCTAGAGAACTTGAGAGCTTGAGAGCTTGAAAACTTGAGAGATGTGTGGCAAGAAGCCCACTTAAGGGGTTTATATAATCTTCCCCAAAAGCAACTTGAGCTTTTGCTTTTGTGTTTTTTTTAAATAATAAATAAATAAATATATATATATATTCTGTTTGCTAAAAAAAAAACACCTTTAAACCTTAAGGGGCCTTTAAACTCTTTAAAAAAAAGGTCAATCTAAAAAAAAACGAAAAGCAGTGAATTTGGCGTGTCAATGCTTTTACTGGTTTTTTTTTTTCACCCCTCCTGGATTTAGCGCCGCCAGCTTGTATGTTGCCATCGCCTGACTGGGTGCCGTCACTTGCGTTTCTGCCGGCGTCGTCTTCGCTCAGGTGGCCTGCGCAAGCCTAGGCGCCTGGGCTTGGCCGCCTGCCTACGTAGGCCTAGGCGCATGCCAGCCTGGCCGCCAGCGTAGGCCTGGGCGTCTGCCAGCATGGCCTCCTGCCTACGTAGGCCTAGGCGCTTGCCAGCATGGCCGCCTGCCTACGTAGGCCTAGGTCGGCTGCCAGCCTGGCCGCCTGCGTAGGCCTGGCTGCCTACACGCCTGCGCCTACGACAATCGGCAGCCCGTGACCAGCACCGCCAACGATCGCTTCTCGTGCTCTCTGTCTCTCGCGTTCAAACAAAAGCGAACATGCTTTTTTTTTCTCTCTCTCACAACCGTTCATGCGACTGCACAAACACCTCCAGCCCTCCTCTTGCAAAGCAAAACAACCTTGCTAAACCACCTACTCCCTCATCACGGGTTTCTTTGATGAAAAAGCAACATACTCATCTGAAAAAACAACAGCATGCATAACAAAACAGCAAGCTTCTTGAACACATACATTTCTTCGACCTCATCTTCTCTACCTACCGACTTGCTCGTTCATGAGGCACGCTTTGATACCACTGTCAAATCCCCATCGGATCTCCTCGTAGAACGCTCCTGCTGGTACGAGACTCGAAACCTGCAAACAAACAAACAAGAAGGGGGTGCAGGCCTGACTCACCTCCCAACCACGACAGCCGTGGGCAAGCCCACAGACTTGTTGGCTGTCCCCACCGAGCCACGAGCTGAGCTAACTAGATGGACGTACTGACCAATCTCTACCTCGCGACGTCCCATACCGCCACGAAGCTACCCTCGCGGGCCTCGAGACTGCTGCCGGCCTCGGCTGCATGAAGCAGGTGCACATCTGCACTAGATCCAGGCTCCAGACCATAGAGCTCTCACAAAACATGCGAGACTCTATATGACTAATGACTAACCTTGGCCACCCTTTTATAGGCTCTTGGCCGGTCATCGGGCGTCCACACTTGGGCACCCGCCCGTCCATACTTGGGTGCCCGCACGTTAGTCTATCCCTAACTCAGCTCGCCAATCAGCCTGCCTAGCTCCAAGCTTCCCCAAACCTCGAAAAGCTAGTCTTGCGTGTGTGTAGCACACGGTAGATACACATTGTGCACATGACAGAGGTTGCCATAATAAATAGTGTTGCTGGAGAAGAAGCACCAAGGGTAGTAGCCGTCAATCCACGGAAAACACCAACTACACGTGGTTGATCCAAACACAAGCGTAGACCGCAGGAGACCAACAATGAAGAAGGCTGTTTTCGAGGAAGGGAGGCGGTAGCAAGCCGGCGCGCAGGAGACCAGTACAGGGCGACGGCAAGCGCTTGGCTGAAAACGGCCGAAAGGTTGGCGCCATTTCGTAGGGGCCCGTAAGGTGAGTTCTATTGTTAAAAAAAAAAATGTGTTTGTACGTGTGGCATTAAAGCCTTAGAGTCTTGACCTTTGGTTGAGGTTATGAGGTGTGTTGGGTTTTTTTTAATAAAAAAAATCAACGAATCGTGTCCTGCATATGGCTGGCCTAGACTTAATCAACAAAAATTGGGAGTTGGGGGCTGAATTTGATGGGGCATTCTCTCTTGCTCTTCCATTCAACACTTGCTACACCCAATTTTAGGGTTTGGGCGGGCTGATTTTAGGGTTAGGGTTAGGACTGATTTTAGGGTTAGGGTTAGGGTTTGGGCATAACACAGGGCGGAAAAAAGTTTGCTCTGATACCACTGTAAAGCTTTTATAACTTTATTAACATGATTAAGACTTAATTAATAAACATAAGACAAATGCTGCAGGAAAGACTGAGTTGTTTGCATCGAGACAGGGGCCTTTCTTAAATAGAGGCCGAAAGGGTACAAGCGAAGAGACACATCCCTGGGAAGGGGTGTGGCTCTTGAATCAACGGTTATGTCCTTTGGACTTAGGGATGTGTCTTTTAATGAATAGACATGTCCTTTGATAGTGACCCATGTGTACCCTTCACAGGTGTCCTTTCAGTTAATAAGAGATTAAGGAGTAATTAAGGAGAGATTAAGAGAGTTAGTCACAATCGTGACAGATTCACCTCCACACGAAGAGCGAGTCTATCGACAAGTGGTTGGGAAACTTATTTGACTCACAAATTCTCATCCTGATATATCCTATTGCACATCCATTTTAAGTCAGTATTTCAATGCTCCCAAAAGGAGCCACATTGGAGTTCAGCGATGAGGGTTGTTCGCTATCTAGCAGGTACCTATTTGTATGGCCTTCACTACAGTCATGAGATCACCATGCACGGTTACACGGACTCCGACCAGGTTGGTGATCTCGATTCCCGGCGTTCTCATGGTGGTTATTTGTTCTCCCTTGGATCTGTCCCTTTCTCTTGGTCTAGCAAAAAGTAGGACACCGTTGTAGGTTCTTCAGCAGAGGCTGAATACCGGGCCCTCTATGATGCCGCCACTGAGGTTATGTATCTTCGGCAACTTCTTTCTGACATGCGCGTCTCCATCGACACCGCCTCTACCGTCTTTGTCGACAGTCAGAGTGCGATTGCCCTTGCTGGCAACCCTATTTTTTCTAACCGTACCAAGCATGTGGGTGTCCATTTTCACTTTAACAGGGAATAGATCCATGTGCTTACGTGCATCATCAACCCACGATATCCAGCCTTGCGATCTTCTCTCTCTGTGTTTCAACGCAGGCGGGATATCTCCTGGACTGTATACCTCAGTTTGCCTTGCCATCTTCTGTTGATCACACACAGACAGCTCACAGCCTTTTTCACCACCTACAACAGGTTTGTAGGTTCCACATTCACATCTATACATCCACATCTACATCCATATACATACATACATCCACATCCACATTCCACATTCACATCTATGGATGTATGTATGTATGTGGATGTAGATGTGGATGTATAGATGTGAATGGAAATGTGGATGGGGGGCTGGGGGCCTATTTATATGGCCCCATATACCAGTCGGCCTATGCTATAGGCAGCCGACTGGTCCTGAATCTCCACGACCAGCATATGCAGCCAGTCGGCCAGTTGTGAGGCAGCCGACTGGACATCCACGACCTGCAACAGCAGTCGGCCAGCTCCAGAATGGGAACACACACATGCTGATGCAGTCGGCCAGCAACTGGATCCTCCTGCCAACTCAGGGCTGCCTCCCAAGCCACAGAAAAATGGGAAAAAATAGGGGAAAAATACAGAGAGTGGGAAAAAATGAGAAAACACCTCATAACGGCGGGCACACCCACAACAAAGGCCTTTTTGTATAAAAATAGACAGGAGATAGACTTCTAACACCCCCTCTCAGCTCGTGGCTATGAAACCAACCACAGGGAGCTGGGGTGTCGCCTGAGCAAATCTTGAGATAGCGACTTCGTGAAGAGGTCCACCGTACTGTCCTCTGTCGAACAGAACTCTAGCAAGACGTCATCAGCAATGATCTGTTCACGAACAAAGTGCCTCTGGATGACCATGGGTTCCTCCAGTGGAAGCCCAAACCTGCAATGCAACCTCTGTATCCTCACCACCTCACAACCAGCATCACAAACAGCGCTGCCTCTGTCTGCGCGACAAGGCAAAAGATGAATGCCTCTTACTGCTCCGTAAGACTGCTCTTGGGCCTGAAGTAGATCTCCTCGTGTCCGGATCTCCTCCCCAAACTGAGTCACTCCAACCGTGGAGTCGGACTCCATCCAACAATCCCCCTCCTATGTACAAGAGTCCATGATCCTTCGCATGCCGTAGAAACCACAGGAAACGCAATCCTACCTCCCAAAGAGTCATCTGCAACCATGAGCTCGACTACCTCATCAGGAAGCTCCCGTCCAATCTGGTGTCCATCAACCAGATGAATGAACCATTCTGCTTTTGAGTAAAAGAGGCATCACACTGCTCACAAGGATCAACACCTGTTACGGTGCAAAAACAAGTCCTGGAAACCTGATGATGAAGACCACGCAAGGCCTTTTGAAACCTGTCAACCACCCCCTCTGAATCTGGAACCACAAAGCTTGGAGAAACCACCTCCTTCTGCAAGTAATTACCTGCCACCTGCCTGGCTTTCCGAAAGGTCACCATGGAAAGAACATCCTCATCTACAGGAGGTTCTTTGTCTCGAATACTACGAGACATGAGAGCATAAGTTGCCTGTTCAGTTTCCTCTGACTGACGAACACAAGAACTACCTACATCAGTACTGGGAGAGTTCCTGCCAACTCCTGCCAGCTACTGGCAAGCTATCCACCATCTGGTCTTGGAAAGCCTGCACCTGCAGCGTATCCACACTTAAGTGGCCATTACCAGACTGCCACTCATCACAAACCTGAGGACCTGGGAGAGAGAGAGTGCTGAAAGCTTGTAAACTCCATTCTCCACTCCGCCTTCCCAAACCACTTGGCCTGTTGCTTTGTCCCGGAGAGCAACAAAATGCTCATCAAACTCCACCCGTATGCCAGTCTTGCAAACCTAATGCACTGACAACAAATGAAAACCAAGTGCCGGAACATACAACACTTGGGAGGAATGCTTCCCTCCTCTGCCATCGGGAACTATCTCCAACCTGCCCTCATTGTGAACTGGGATAGTGGATGTATCCCTAGTAAGAATGTGACCAGAAAGCTTGCAGAGATCCTGTAAACCGGAACGGGAAGGAGTCATGTGCCTGGAAGCACCACTATCTAGAATCCACTCCCGAGTATCCGCTGCGGAGAGTCCTCCAATCTCCTCCCTGCTTGAAGAAAATGAAACATCGGTGTCCATCACCTCCAGGTGCACAAAAGCCGGAGTCTTCATGATTGCTGCCGAGGAATCTTCACCCTTCTCGGTCTTCCGCTTGGGACATTGCCTCCAATAGTGGCCTTTCTCGCCACAATCATTACAGGTCCTCTCTGCCTTTAGTTTCTCGCGGTGTCAACAGCAATGGACTTCTTCTCAGAAGACTTCTCCGACGAAGCCTTACTTTGCCCGTGTTACAGCCTTTCGACCGTTGGCCAGTTAAGGCCTCCGAACCTCCACCCTGAGGAGGGTTCGTGAATCGTTTCTCCTGGTCCAGGACCATGGGCACAAGCTCCTCCCACGTGATGGTGCTGAGCTTGCCACCACCACTGGTAATCAAAGACGAGTAAAATGCTGAGTACTGAGAGGGCAAGTGCGACAGCAACGTTATGGCCATGTCCTCTGACGATATCTCCTTCCCAGCCTGAAGAACTTCATGCTGAAGAGCCTGCAGCTTGTTAATATGCTCCCGCATCGTCGACGACTTTGCAGGGCTCATAACCCGCATCTGTACTTCCAAGGAAATCCTCTTCATGGGCGATACCCTGTTGTGAAGAGAGGCCAAATGCTGCCATATACCTTTGGCCAGCGTCATATGCTTTACATGATTGATTACCTGCGGTGTGCAGTTGAGAAAGATAAACGAACAGACCCTGGCGTTAACACGATCCCACATCTGTGTCTGAGCCTCCCGGTCCTTTCGGATCGACGGTAACTCCCCTTCCTCTACTTCCGTCCGTGGAACACCAACGACGACGAAATCAACGAGGTCGTAAGACTCCAGAATTGATTCCATCATAATCTTCCATATGCCGTAGTTGTTCCCGTCCAACTGACGGTCCATCGGGAACGTGGGGAGTGTCTGGATCTTCACATGCCTCTCCGCCATCTCAAACAGATCTGCCATGGCGGGGATGTACTCTGAAAAGGGTGGGTGGGTGGGAACAAAGAAGAACTAACACCTGCAAGTGGCTGTCCAGCAAATCAACCCGCCGTCCTCTTGCTTCTCCTCTTCCCGAACAGTCCCGTACGGTCCACCAATCAGCAACACAACAGTCCCCCTCTTGCTCACACAAATCCCAAGAACTATCTAGAGCCTAGGCTCTGATATCATGTCAGGATACGCAGCGGAGATGATGACTAGATCTGGGAACCCGAGCAAAAACACATGCAGAAAAATACAGCACAAGAGAGAGAGGTAGAGGCGTGTAACTCTGCTCTATATACACAAGAAGATCCCGGAGTATGATACTAAATGGAATGGGGGCTGGGGGCCTATTTATATGGCCCCATATACCAGTCGGCCTGTGCTACAGGCAGCCGACTAGTCCTGAATCTCCACGACCAGCATATGCAGCCAGTCGGCCAGTTGTGAGGCAGCCGACTGGACATCCACGACCTGCAACAGCAGTCGGCCAGCTCCAGAATGGGAACACACACATGCTGATGCAGTCGGCCAGCAACTGGATCCTCCTGCCAACTCAGGGCTGCCTCCCAAGCCATAGAAAAATGGGAAAAAATAGGGGGAAAATACAGAGAGTGGGGAAAAATGAGAAAACACCTCATAAGGGTGGGCACACCCACAACAAAGGCCCTGGTGTATAAAAATAGACAGGAGATGACTTCTAACAACAGCCTGGACCAGCAGAGGAAAATGCTGATGTGAGCCCCTGCTATAGGTGGCCAGATGGTACTAGATACGGCGATGAAGTGGTACGTTGATGATGAGGTATAGGCAAAGCTATATATAGTGAAGGGGGTGCTGGTCGGTCACCATAAAGGTGTAGGCCAACAGCCAAGACCAAAAAACCTAAAAATAGAATATAAAATATCCAGAAAGTCCCTTTTTAGGGTTGGAAAAAGTGCTGTTTCTTCACATTGAATGCCTTGGTGGGTTGGCTGACCTGCTATCCAGGTCCCTTGGACAATATGCCCGACTTGCTGCAGCCGACAGATGTCCTTCCTCTTGCACAGTGGCCGACAGCTTCCTGGGTAGTCCCACCGCCTTCCTGCCCATACCTTAGCTGCTATAGCCCCACAGTCAGCTCCAAAACTAGCTCTTTATCTTGTTGCCCTTCAAGATTAGACCTGGGATCAGCCTTGCACATGTCTTGCACATGACATCACCCTTTGCTAAACTTGATGACAGGATTCCAAATTCAATTCTTGGATGACTATCATTATCCCATTGTCTATTCTTGGAGTCCCCATGTCATCCTTCCCTTCTTGTCGACCTTTTCACTGAAAACCGGCCCGGTCTCCAAATCCACTCTGACTCTGATGAAGATCTATGCATCTGTTCCATCTTATCCCCTTTCCATTCCTGCCCTGTCTCTAAACACTTTCTCTGGTCTTCTTTCTCGTGTATTGAGTCTGGCACTCTCACTCCGCCCCTTGGAGGATCATCGTCCCCTGGAACTGTTGCCTGAAAGCCTTTCTTGGTGCCCCAAGTGGCACCCGACTCACAGGACTACCATTCCCTTGGGTTTTGTGGAACACCACCAACTAACCTCCTGGGAATTCTTCCATGTCTTGTGTTCCTTTCCTTGGGCCTCGTACCTGTGCACTTTCTTGTGCCTTGGACATGCGCACCTTCATCGAGGACTCAATCAATGTTTAGCCTTGCTGAGCTTGATGCTAAAACAATGTTGCTTGGTTCCCACATTGTGAGGGCAAAAGGACGAAAGGACTAGATGTGCAAGAGATCATAGCAAAACAACACAGCATGAAATGGGTGAGTGAGTGTATATACGATGGTGAGTGAAAATATGTACAAGAGGCCCTCTGATGTGAGGTGACTTTGAGTAGAAGACTAGTGCAAAAGCAAAGATGATGTCGGAGCTGAAGCACGGTTTGTGACGAAGGCTCGTGTTGATGTGAGGCAAAGGCACTCCGTGAAGTGGTCGGTGTCGAAGGCTCGCGTCGGTGGATGCAGAGGCACTCTGAGGTGGTAGTGGGCAGCAGAAGGTGAAGTGATGCAGGCTTTGGTGACAAGGGTGCTGCGATACTTGAAGGGTGATGAAGAGCAGAGAGGCCTGCCGTCTCGAGTGGTGCATGCTCTAGTGACGAGGGTGCTGCAATACTTGAGTGGTGGTGAGGAGCAGGGCTACCGTCCCAAGTGGTGTAGTGGTGCAAGCTTTGGTGACAAGGGTGCTGCAATACCTAAGTGGTGGAGAAGAGAGGGTTGCCGTTCCAAGTGGTGTCGATGGTGAAGATAAGCAAAGAGGGCTACCGACCCGATGATGTGAGATGGTGAGCAGAGAGGGCTGCTGTCCCAAGGTAAACTGTAGAAGAAAAACGATGATGTACTGTAGCAGAGAGTGGGCTGCTGTCCCAAGGTAAACTGTAGAAGAAAAACGATGATGTACTCTATGTAGCAGAGAGGGCTGCTGTCCCCATGAACTGAAGATAAAACGCTGGTGTGCACTGTGTAGCAGAGAGGGTGGTTGTCCCCATGAACTGAAGATAAAACTTTGGTGTGCTGTGTGTAGCAGAGAGGGGGTTACTGTCCCCATGAACTGAAGATAAAACGTTGTTGTGCTCTGTGTAGCAGAGAGGGCTGCTCTCCCATAAGCTGAGGTAAACGCTGGTATGCTCTATGTAGCAAAGAGGGCTGTTGTTCCATAAGCTGAGGTAAATGGTGGTCTGCTAGAGCAGAGAGCCGATGATGATGACGCAAATGTAGTGCAGGCCCCGGCAATAGCAACACCACCAGATGTGGTACCTGATGTGTCTATGAAGTGGTACTAGATGCTGAATGAAGAGGCTATGCTATATATAGCAAGGGGGGCTGTTGGTCGGCCGAGCAGTTAGCCATCAGCAAGACCTAAAAAACATAAATAAAACCTAATAAATTGCATAAAAAATCCCCTTTTTAGGGCTGGATAAAATGCCATTTTCACACACCTCCTCTCGGGCCAAAAAAGGGGACCATGAGAGAAGATGAAGGATACCAGGGTCCCACACTGACACACTGGCAGAAGGACTGTATCCCCCTCTAGAAGCAAAGTCTGATAAAGTCAGAGAGAGATGGTGATGGCAAAGGTGGTGAAGGTGAGGTGATGTAGATGGGTTGATCGTCTCCCAAAGTAAGATCTTGAACGGGGCTCTCCTCTGAGTAAGAAGTCCCATTCCCTATGTGGTCCAGATCAAAGTTTGGAGAATCAACTTCTGGTGAGAAAAATTGGTCCTCCGAGAGTGCTGGTAGATGATCCATGCTGTGTGCTCTCGAGGTCTTCAATCCCTTTTGTCACGATTGCTCTGATACCATGTGAGGGCAAAAGGATGAAAGGACCAGATGTACGAGAGAGCAGAGCAAAACAACACAGCATGAAATGGGTGAGTGAGTGTATATATGATGGTAAGTGAAAATATGTACAAGAGGCCCTCTGATGTGAGGTGACTTTGAGTAGAAGATCAGTGCAGAAGCAAAGATGATGTCGGAGCTGAAGCATGGTCGGTGACGAAGGCTCGCGTCGATGTGAGGCAAAGGCACTTTGTGAGGTGGTCGGTGTCGAAGGCTTGCGTTGGTGGATGCAGAGGCACTCCGAGGTGGTAGTGGGCAGCGGAAGGTGAAGTGATGCAGGCTCTAGTGACAAGGGTGCTGCGGTACCTGAGGGGTGATGAAGAGCAGAGAGGGCTGCTGTCCCGAGTGGTGCAGGCTCTGGTGACGAGGGTGCTGCAATACCCGAGTGGTGGTGAGAAGCAGAGAGGGCTGCCGTCCCAAGTGGTGTAGTGGTGCAAGCTCTGGTGACAAGGGTGTTGCAATACCTGAGTGGTGGCAAGGAGTAGAGAGGGCTGCCGTCCCGAGTGGTGTCAATGGTGAAGATAAGCAGAGAGGGCTGCCGTCCCGATGATGTGAGATGGTGAGCAGAGAGGGTTGTTGTCCCAAGGTAAATTGTAGAAGAAAAACGATGATGTACTGTAGCAGAGAGTGGGCTGCTGTCCCAAGGTAAACTGTAGAAGAAAAACGATGATGTACTCTATGTAGCAGAGAGGGCTGCTGTCCCCATGAACTGAAGATAAAATGCTGGTGTACTCTATGTAGCAGAGAAGGCTGCTGTCCCCATGAACTGAAGATAAAATGCGGGTGTGCTCTGTGTTGCAAAGAGGGCTGCTCTCCCATAAGCTGAGGTAAATGCTGGTATGCTCTATGTAGCAGAGAGGGCTGCTGTCCCATAAGCTAAAGTAAAATGCTGGTATGCTGGAGCAGAGAGCCGATGATGATGAAGCAAATGTAGTGTGGGCAACTAGTAGATGTGGTACCTGATGTGTCTCTGAAGTGGTACTAGATGCTGAATGAAGAGGCTATGCTATATATAGTAAGGGGGCTGCTGGTCGGCCCAGCAGTCGGCCAGCAGAGCAAGACCTAAAAAACATAAATAAAACCTAATAAATCCATAAAAAATCCCCCTTTTTAGGGCTGGATAAAATGCCATTTTCACACCCCCTCTCGGGCCAAAAAAGGGGACCATGAGAGAAGATGAAGATGAAGGATACCAGGGTCCCACACTGATACACAAGGAGAAGGAATGTATCCCTGTCTAGAAGCAAAGTCAAATGAAGTCAGAGAGAGAGATCGTGATGGCAAAGGTGGTGAAGGTGAGGTGATATAGATGGGTTGATCGTCTTCCAAAGTATGATCTTGAACGGGGCTCTCCTCTGACTCTCTGAGTAAGAAGTCCCATTCCCTTTGTCATCCATATTAGAGTTTGGAGAACAAACTTCTGGTGAGAAAAATTGGTCCTCCGGGAGTGCGGGTAGATGATCCATGCTGCTACTGTCCCCATGAACTGAAGATAAAACGCTGGTGTGCTCTGTGTAGCAGAGAGGGCTGCTGTCCCATAAGCTGAGGTAAAACGCTGGTTATGCTTTGTGTAGCAGAGAGGGCTGGTGTCCCATAAGCTGAGGTAAAATGCTGGTATGCTGGAGCAAAGAGCCGATGATGATGAAGCAGATGTAGTGCAGGCCCCGGTAGCAGCAACACCGGCAGATGTGGTACCTGATGTGTCTATGAAGTGGTACTCGATGCTAAATGAAGAGGCTATGCTATATATAGTAAGGGGGGCTGCTGGTCAGCTCAGCAAAAGGACAGTCGGCCAGCAGCAAGACCTAAAAAACATAAATAAAACCTAATAAATCCCCTTTTAATGGCTGCATAAAATGCCGTTTTCACACACACACCACCAAAAGATCGAGACATGGGCGATGGTTTCATCCATGCATGATGCAGTAAGGGTGGGTTGGCCATTGGCAGCAACAATATCTCAGAACTAGCCCGAAGCTCTGATACCAATGTCGCATCATGTGGAAGGTCTGGGAGTCTTCTTTTAGCTCTAAACACCATCTTGGAACATCGTGATGCAAAACGCATGTAGAAGAGAGAGGAGAGAGAGAGATAGTTGAGTATTCGGTGTATTCATATGGTACAAAAAGGATGCACAAATCTTGCAGCCCTTGGCTGCCTTCTTCTTCTTCTTCTTTTTTTTTTCCCCCGACTGGCCTTAGGTCCAAGATACTCCCGTAGTTACTGATTTTCCACCGCCCGTAGGTGCTTAATTATCCGCCCATAGGCGATGCCGCCGAGGAAGCACCAAGGGGGGTTTTGAATCCAGGACCTCTTGGTCCTAGGCAAACACCTTCACCACTTGAGCTATCACCTCATTGGCCCCTTAGCTGCCTTCTTGAAAAGGTGCAAAACCTAGTCTAAATCCTAGTCTAGTGATCCAATCCAAGGCTGGACTAAATGAGTGACAATGAGCCAAGCTTTGCCTATTTATAGGACTTGAATGCCTTGGTGGGCTGGCCAACCTGCTGTTGGCCATATCCCTTGGACAATATACCCGACTTGCTGCAGTCGACAGATGTCCTTCCTCTTGCATAGTGGCCGACAGCTTCCTGGGTAGTCCCACTGCCTTCCTGCCCATACCTTAGCTGCTATAGCCCCCCAGTCAGCTCCAAAACTGGTTCTATCTGGTTCTTTATCTTGTTGCCCTCCAGGATTAGACCTGGGATCAGCCCTGCACATGTCTTGCACATGACATTACCTGCTAAGTGCATTTGCCACAACATTCTCTCTTGATGCCTCGATGGTCAATTTCGACCATGAACTTGGCTGTGTAGCTTTCATCTTCAAAGTGTGTGAATGGGAGAATTAATTAGGGTTAGGTCTTCTCTGTGTATGTCTCCCACATGAAAACCTAACCCTAATTAATTCTCCCATTCAAAGAGTTCACGTGGGAGACATACACACAGAGAGAAGAAGGGAGAGAGAGAGAGAGAGAGTTGTGGGGATAAGTCAACTCACCAAGTGTGAGTGTGTGACTCCCCTATCACACATGTATATTGCACTAGTACACATAGTGCACTTAGTACATTAAAAGTACTAAGTGTACTATGTACTATAACTTATGGGCTTGTACACACTATAAGGGTGGGCATAATGCCTTTACCCCAACAACCTCCCACTTAAAGGCAAAGTGCCCTTAAATGAAGGAAAAGAAAAATCAGCATGAAAGCTGAAACTGGCCTCATCCAATGCCCATCAAGTGTCTGCAATGAGCAAACCGCTTCGGAGGCAAACTCTTTGTCAACAGATCAGCCGGGTTGTCATCCGTATGAATCTTAACAAGCTGAATTTGCTTGTTCTCTATCACCTCTCTGATAAAGTGATACTTCACATCCACATGCTTCGTCTTTGCATGAAAGACAGGGTTCTTTGCCAACTGGATGGCACTCTGACTGTTACAATGCAACAATGGAATATCCCCTGTATAACCCAAATCAACCACTAACCGAGATAGCCATAATGCCTCCTTGCAAGCCTCTATGGCTGCAATATACTCGGCCTCTGTAGTAGATAAGGCTGTGCACTTCTGCATCCTGGATATCCATGACACAACACCTCCTGTGAATGTAAACACATAACCGGTAGTAGACTTCCGGTTATCTGGATGACCGGCATAATCCGAATCCGTGTAACCATGCACTAATGCATCCTGTTTGCCAAAGCAAATGCACATATCCTGTGTGCCCTTCAGGTATCTCATGACACCTTTCACTGCTTCCCAATGCTTCTTGCCAGGGTTGGCCATGTATCTAGAAACCACTCCCACTGCAAATGCAATGTCCGGCCTAGTAGCAACCATGGCATACATGAGACTGCCACAAGCTGAAGCATACGGAATCTTGGCCATATCAGCCCTGCCACTATCTGACTGTGGGCTGTCCATAGCACTGAGTTTCACATATGGAGGCAAAGGAGTACTAGTCTTTTCCCCCCATCCATATTGAACCTCTGCAAAACTTTGCCAATGTATTCCTTCTGAGACAAATACAACACATGCTGATTTCTGTCCCGAAGTATCCGCATACCCAAAATGTGATTTGCATCACCCAAATCCTTCATATCGAAGGTTTGATGCAGCCTCTTTTTCAAGGCATCCATCTCTTTACGAGATTTTCCAGCAATCAACATATCATCAACATACAAGATGAGGATCAATAGACTGCCATCCAAAGCTTTCTTGGTGTATAAGCAGTGATCTATGTCACTTCTCTTGAATTTCTGGGATTTCATGAATGTATCAAATTTATGATACCATTCTCTTGGTGCCTGTTTGAGCCCATAAATTTTTTTTTAGCTTGCATACAAGCTTCTCCTTTCCACTCACTGCATAACCCTCTGGCTGTTGCATATATATCTCCTCATGGAGATCACCGTGAAGAAAAGCAGTCTTCACATCCATCTGAATCAAATCCAGATCATCATGAGCAACCAAAGCTAATACAGCTCTAAGTGTGGTCATTTTGACCACTGGAGAGAAGATCTCATCAAAGTCCACACCATATTCCTGCTTGAAGCCCTTAGCCACTAACCTGGCTTTGTATCTTGGCTTTGCATCAGGTGCAACTTTGAGCCTGTAAACCCACTTGCATGGCAAAACCTTCTTGCCTGTAGGCAAATGCACCAACTTCCATGTACCATTTTTGTGCAGAGAATCCATCTGTGACTTCATAGCACGCTCCAAAGAGCCTTGTCTGCCCTCTGTAAAGCCTCCTTATAACATGAGGGCTCCCCACAGTCAGTAAGCATCAAGTAGTCAACCCCTGGAACAAACCTGTCAGGGGCTCTGGAGGGTCTTGTGGACCTCCGTACCCAATGACCATCATTTGCAGGTTGCTGTCCAGCCTGCATATCACCTATTGGTGGCTCCTGTTCCATGCCATAAGGCTGAAAAATCATGCCCGGTATCTCCTCTAACTGTGGGATATCCATAGGGATATCTTCTGCCATCTCTGGCTGTCCATTTGGACCATTTTCAGCACCATTTAAGGGCTGGTTTTGCTGCTGTAATGGCTGATTTACAGCCCTTGGTTGTTGTCCATGATGTCCATCATCATCAAAGATGACTCTGCCAGGCTCCTGTTGCCTTGCAGGCTCCTTATACATGCATGTTTCATCAAAAATGACATCATTGCTACGTATAATCTTTCTATTCACGGGATCCCAAAGTCTATACCCCATTTCACCTTTGTCACCATATCCTAGGAATATGCATTTGTGAGACTTAGGATCAAGTTTGGTGCGCATTTCCCTGCGTATGTGCACGTACGCAACGCAACCAAACACTCTCAAGTGCTTGTATGACGGAGGCTTCCCTGTCCATACTTCCTCTGGCACTTTCCTACCAAGCCTCGTGTTAGGTGACCTGTTTATAAGATGAACGGCTGTCATAACAGCTTCAGCCCAAAAACCATGAGGTAACGCAGCATGTGACAACATAGAACGGACCTTCTCCTGTATGGTCCTGTTCATCCTCTCTGCTGTCCCGTTTTGTGGAGGATCATAAGGAGTAGAGAGCTCCCTCTTGATGCCTTTAGCATCACAAAAGTCATGAAATTGTTTGGACATATACTCTCCACCATTGTCGGAACGCAAAGCCTTCAGTGTTTTGCCAGTTTGATTCTCAACATGAGCAACAAACTTCTGAAACACTGAGAATGTATCACTCTTCAAACGAAGAGGATAAACCCACACCTTGCGTGTGGCATCATCAATAAAAGACACAAAATATTTTGCCCCTCCCAAAGAAAGCTGAGGCATCTCACATACATCTGTATGCACAAGCTCTAACTGAGCATCTTTCTGTCCAAGAGCTTTCTTGTGGGGGCACTGGAGTTGCCTGCCATATATACAATGCTTACAAAACTGAAAACTTGAAAACTTTAGAGAAGGCAAGTAACCCAAACGAGACAATTGCTCCATTCCTTTGACACTCATGTGTCCCAACCGGCTATGCCACATAGAGATTTCCGGCAGCTCGGTTGCATTTACATTAGCATGGTGACAAACACCTGCATGCATGAAGTAAAGAGTGTCCACCTTAGAGCCTCTGGCAACAACCAGTGAGCCCTTACTAATCTTCCACTTTCCACGACCAAATGTGGTAACATAATCAGCATCATCAAGCTGTCCAGTAGAAAGCAGGTTCTTCTTGATTTCAGGCACATGCCTGACATCATGGAGCATAAGTTGTGAGCCATCTGAAAACACAAGCCTCACATCACCTCTGCCAAGAATCTTGCATGCATGGTTATCACCCAAATAAACTACTCCTTCATTGCCAGCAGTATACCTGACAAACAAGTCTCTGCAACCTGTGACATGAAAGGAGGCACCTGAATCAATGATCCATGAGTGCATACCATGACCATCTCCTGTAAGAAGTGAACGGGCATCAAGTGAAGACGTGAATAGGACCTCATCCTCACTGTCACCTGCATGTGACACATTGATTTCTTCAATCTTGACTCCACTTTTGCCCTTTGGCTTTACATCTTTGGCTTCATCTTTGTCTTTGTCTTTGCCTTTTCCCTTTTCCTTTTGATCATTTTTCCATTTGTAGCATTGCTTTTTGATGTGTCCCTTCTTGCCACAATAATGGCATTCCAAGTCCTTTTTGGAGCGAGACTTGCTCCTTCCCCTTTCTTGGCTTTTACTCCTTTGCTGGGATCTCCCACATGCATTCATTGCATTGGACTTTCCAACAGAGTTGTTTTTCCTGTTCATCTCCTCTTGAAGAAGAGCACTCTCAACATCTGCATATGACAGCATAGCATTCGAATTGCTAGTGGCTGTCCTTAATGTGTTCCAACTCTCTGGCAAAGTGCATAAGAGAAAAGTGGCTTTGAACTCATCGTCCATTGCCAACTTTTGATTAATGACTTGGCTGACAATACCATTAAACTCATTTAGATGGGCTGCCATAGACGCCCCTTCCTTCATGTGAAGACCTATGAGTTTCTTCAACCAATACACTTTGCTTGAGGCACTTTGCTGGGCATACAAGTCCTGCAATCTCTGCCACATTCCCCAAGCTGTCTTCTCTTCACGAATGCTGAAAAGTAAAGTGTCTGACACAGACAACATGATGGTGGATCTTGCCAGCTCATCCATATCTTCCCACTCTTCAGCAGTAAGAGAAGCGGGCATTACACCCCTTTCTTTGATAGGCTTGTGCTGCTTCTTCTGGAGCAACACATTATAGCACTGGGTTTGCCAAATATCATAGTTATGTGAGCCTTCAAGCTTCTTGATGTGAAGCAATGAAGAGCTCTCACCTGTGGTTGCCATAGCAATATGCAACCTGTCAATGCGTGACTCCCTGCAAAATGTGCAAACACTGCACCAAAAGCACACAAAGTGCTCACAGTTGTTCTCCCAAGCTTTATCTCCCACTGCGGAAGCAAGAATGCAACTTTTCTCCCACTGTATGTGATGAAATCACCAAAATCTGGTTGCTGCAGATTTAGGACAGCACCTTAAATGTGCTCTGTTCCCCTTCCAAAGTACTGTACAACAGTACCAAGTGCTCACCAATGATGTACCAAATCTGTACCGGCAAGTATAGCAGCTGAAAATGAACCTTTTCCTCACTCAAATCAATGTGCAGCCATGCCAAAACTTGTACAAAGCTGTACCAAATCTGTACCAACAGGTACAGTAGCAATAAATGCTCTCCTGGCTGTCCAAATGAGTGAAAATCAGACTTTTACAGTCCCGAACACTGCATACAACAGTCCCGAACAGAAATTGGGCAAAAGCTCCTTGACTGCAAGCTGATTTCTGAGGATTCAAGGCATAAAAGTCTTGCCTGCTGCTTTGCCAAGCTTAACAAGCATAAAATCTTGAAAAGCCCCTTGATTTAAGATCAATTGCTGATCATACATGGTACATTGACGCACATGAAGGCATCCAGAGTCTTCACGATGCTTCCCCCTGGCCACATATACATCCAATACATGAAAGCCCCTTGATTTACAGGCACATTGAGTGCTTGACAGGCATCAACACATTGCCCAAAGCATCAAATGCGATTGCCTGCATGCAAATCAATCCAATCAGCACAAAAGCCCCTTGATTTGCACTGCAATTTGCTGCAATTTTGCCCGAATGTGCGATTTCTCACATCATACAGCATGTATGAATGCTTAATTGCACAATTACATCAAAAGCCCCAAAGTTCGACATCCAATTTCCTGCAAATTGATCATGATTGTGACCAATGTCACCCAATTTTGCCAATTTTGCTCAGAAATTGAGCATTTCGGCACCTGACCTGCTCAATTGATGATTGTACCTGCTCAATTGCAAATTGGACATGCAAATTCCAAAAAATTGAAGCAAATACCTCAGGTAATTTTTGATTTTCTACAATTTGCAGGCTGAATGTATGATGTTGATGCTGTTGCAGAAAAGGGGGTGTCAATTTTTGCTGTTGATGCTGCTGTACACACTGACTGTGTGGATGTTGAAGGTACTGCTGATGCGAGGACGACGTGCTGCTGACTGCTGTTGAGCTGGGCGTTGTCTGGCTGCGAGCTGTGCGCTGGCTGGACAGCGCTGTGCTGCTGCTGTGCGCTGAGCAGCGTGGCTGTTGGTTGGGCAGCAGCTAAGCAGCCCACGCTTGTTGGCTGTTGGCTGCCTACGCTAGGCAGCCAGGGCCTGCTGGCAGGGCAGAACAGGGCGACCAAAAGCAAGGCTATGTGAGGAGTAGGGTGCAAAAGTACATCAGGTACTCACAGCAGGTACGGCCAGACCAGATCAGGGTACGACCAGCATGGAAATCAGCAGGCGACTACCTTCAGAATTCAGCAGATTAATGTCTGTGTGAAGAGCAGGGTGCAGCCATCAAGGAGAAGAGGGAGGGGAGGGAATGACCATAGCTCTGATACCAGTTGATGGGAGAGACTGAGAGTTAATTAGGGTTATGAGTTCATGTGGGAGACATACACACAGAGAGAAGAAGGGAGAGAGAGAGAGAGAGAGTTGTGGGGATAAGTCAACTCACCAAGTGTGAGTGTGTGACTCCCCTATCACACATGTATATTGCACTAGTACACATAGTGCACTTAGTACATTAAAAGTACTAAGTGTACTATGTACTATAACTTATGGGCTTGTACACACTATAAGGGTGGGCATAATGTCTTTACCCCAACAGTGTGAATTATTACTAACATCTTTTTGTCATAAGTAAAGAATTCACACCTTGCCATGGCCAACACAACTTACAGAAGGGCTCCAAGGCTTTATAGATATGTGAGTCTTGTTCTTCTTAGTGTTTAACCCCTTCCAAATGTTGGATAGTAGAGCTGCAATGCGGAAAGAGTTTATGAGGGTGAACCTTCATCTCCTTTGTATGTGTTAGCATGTCACTTGTTTCCTTCTCATATTTGACACTCTTGCAGATTAAGTGGGTTCTTTGTTTCGCCTTCTGTGTAGATCATGAAGAAAATTCCTGTTTCCAAGGAGGGCAAGGGTTGGAGGCAAGCTCTTGACATGGCTCTTGAAGATATGATGCTTGGGGCTTTTTTTCCTGAGGTATGCTTAAGCTATGAGGTTCTACATATAAATTTTGATCATGTTATTACTGGCAGGATAGCTTTGTAAATCTCCAAGTTGTTTGTATCATGTAGGGACTACCAAAGCTATCTTGCGAAGTTCTTGTAGAAGCTAAGAAGGTTTTTATTTATACAATGAGCCATGCCCTTGGAATATGCAATGGACAGGTTGTGTCTCTTATTGCTGCAGCTTATAGTGAGCAGCAGGACTGGGTTGTTGTTCTGCAGCACATAAGAGAGAGGTTCAAGGCGATAGATAGCACAAAGTCTATATCAAAAGCGATAAAGTTGGCAACCCCAATGCTTGATAGGTGGTGTGGTCTAGCTCTTGTTTCAAGTCTTTTGCCCAATGTTGATTTGTCATGTGCAACAAAAGACAGGGTTATTAAGGGGGCACATTGTAGTTTTGAGAAAGTCTATTGTTGTTTTGTAGATTTAGGAAAGGTTTTTCTATTGTTCCATTCAAAAAGATATTTGATAGGCTTTGAGAGCTCGATTTTTCAGATGAGCTGGTTTGGTCTGCAATGATTCTTTATGACAAGATACTGGGCGTGCCAGATCTCTCGTGGGGTTGTCTGAGGAGATAAGAAGCACCTTTGGAGTCAAGCAGGGCCTCCATGTATTTGGGGTTAGTTTTTTCTGGCTCAGACTTCTCCAGATGAAGGCTACTAGGGCTAGACTTAGCAAGAGATATGGTTCCTTTCCGCATTCGGAGAGAGAATGTTTCTAGTTTATTTTCAAAGAGTCCATGGTCTGCCCAATGGCTATTTATGGGGCACCTTTCCTTTTTCCTTTCTATGAGTAGATCCTTATGTAGTAGCAACTTGCCTGAGGCGGCATGGTCTCCCACCCATGCATGTGCTCCCACCCAAAGGCGGTTCAGTTGTGGCCACAAAGCGGCCGGATATGCCAATTGGGGGCCGGTGGGGATTTGAACTCAGGACCTGCCCCTTGTGAGTCGCAACCCTACACCGCTATGCTACTCGCCTCGTTGGCTGTATGGGGCACCTTTCTAGGGTCTAACCTTAACCCAAAAGGACCAGAATCGATAGCTTGCAAATTATGATGTTCTCCAAGCTCATTAGGAGCAAGCCTTTAGTGCCACATGAAATCATCTTGGTGGAGTTTGGAGCTTCACCCCTTGAGGTTGGCACAATCTTCCAAATAGTCACATATCTCCATTGGATTGGATCCCTAGCAGCTGATTGTTTACCTAGTACTTGCCTCATCTAGACAGTTTGCTAGCATCGGAACTGGTTGGTATTAGAGGACCTTTAGATGGCTCTTCTCCAAGCACATGAATGGGTACATTACCACCTTTTGATGCTCTTAACTATCAGCTTTGCAAACAGGAGCTGAACTGGATTATCCGGATGGATGCCCTCAAACCTTATATCTTCTGGACATGGATTAAGCCATCTCATTATTCAACAAATTTGTAGTATCTGCAAGCCATGCTAGATAGGGGAGATCGAGATGGAGAAGCACTATCTTTTCTGATGCTCTATTTATAGGGTAGGTATCATTGCTTATTTCAAGAGGATATTGGGCATCTATTATAATTTATTCGATACCTTCATCATAGATGCTTGGGCCTCTTGCTCCTTGAGGTGCAGTAGCCTTGGGAGAGATTGATGACACCTAGAGAGACCATTATTAGCAATAGATACTCATCACCTCATTCTTTGGGTAAAACAAAGCCTAAAGGAAAGGAGGAAATGTGGTAGGGAGACTTCATTGTTGGGGTGACAATGAATTTTGGGCTTTTGAGGACACCTTCTATGTAGGATGGATTGATATGTGATGGGCACCAAATGTCCACCTACCAACAGTTAGACACGTGTGCATGATCCACATGCACTTCTTACATGATATATGTAAGAATAGATTCGCGGGGACAGGAGCATTCCTGGAATACCACTCATTTTCCCCAACAAGCCATCAGAAAAGGAGCAAAGTGTGCGTTGATTTATGTCCGCTCTCAATCTAATGCTGTTTAGATAGCACCCACATTGGAGCAGAGGATGGTTGGTCTCCTGTCTCAATGCAAGGACATTATGTTGCAAGATGACCTCCCACCCAGTAGACTTGAGGACCATCGCATAGAGTTGGTTCCTAGTTCAGAGCCTTCCACCAGCAAGCTCCCCTACTGCCTTTCTAAAGCATTGGAGGGCGAGCTGGAGCAGCAGTTATCCCAGCTACTCCGGGTTGGATTTATCCGGCCTTCCTCCTCCCCATTTGCCACTCCCATCCCGTTTGTCCAAAAGAAGGATAAGACCACATGCTTATGTGTGGATTACAGGGCGCTAAACAAGCTCATAGTTAACAATAGATTCTCCATGCCGAGAATAGAGTACATCCTAGAGCGTCTCAATGGTGCTAAATTTTTCTCTAAGATGGATCGTAAGAGTGGCCACCATCAAGTTCAAATCTTTGAGGCCGACATTCCAAAAACCGCCTTCAGGATTTTTTTTTTTTTTTTTCCCGAGAAAAGATCCTTTCATTAGTTATGTAAAAAACGCCCGTAGGGCTACAAAAGAGATCTCTCCTGCTCCTAACAGAGAGAAGAGCAGTGAATACATCATGGCAGCCCGGGAGACTCTCCCTAGGTGCTGCAAAATACAAGCATCAGTCTAAAGGACTGAGCGGCTAAATCATACAATGGGGGGGGGAAAGAGCCAAACAGGTGGCCTGTAGTGCCAACGGGGGGATCCCGTGTGTAGGGTGTAGAACGGGCCGCAGCGCCAAGTGGTATGAAAGGCCTGGCGCCGTAAAATCGCCTCATCCGAGTCTCCCCGGATGCGGTCGTACTGTCCTCGCAGGGTGTGGATCAACTCCTGCCAAATCCCCCGAACAGTCTCTGCTGGTGGCTCTAATCTCCCCTCAAAGGCCGTGAAGCACCGGGCCCTCCAGGTGAACCAGATGGTGAGGCTGCTGAGAAGCTCCCATCGTACATCCCTCTCCTGTGTCCAGCTGGCGGACGAGAAATCCGGTGCCGGAACCAGGCGAGGCTGGCCCCTAATAAATCTGATGGCCTGACTGCCCTGCTCCATCTCATAGCCCATAGCAGGCCCTGACAAAGTCGACCAAGCAGCGGCACCCCACGTAAACATACCCTCTGGAGAGAGGGGGGCTAGAATACGCAGCATCCGCAGCCAAATCTGCTGTGCCTGAGGGCAGTCCCAAAGGCAATGTCTCTGTGTCTCCATAGGGTGGCCGCATCGGACGCAGGCCGCCGGAAGACCGCTGTAAACAAGCCAAGTGCCAACTGCTGAGCCCCTGTGGGCGACCAGCCACTGAAAAGCCGAGATCCTGCGGGCCTGTCGACTAGCCCAGAGCCGAGCCCAGAAATCCTCCAGGAACTCCTGTGATAGTCCCTGCAATCGCCAATGCCCCGCTGCCGCTGGAGAAACCGTCCTCCTCGCCGTCAAAATATGCCGTCCCAGCCGAACAGTATACTGGAAAAATGTGATCTCTGTGGCCTCAAGGGATGCATAAGGATCATGCCACTCGTACTCTCCGGGGTCCCACTGTAGGCGGGCCAAGGGGCGCGCTGCATATGCCCATATACGCCAATCCGGGAGCACGTCAGCAGGGTCGGGGTCAATATGCCACTTCCGAGAAGCGGCAGCCACTACCCGAATCCTCTGAAAGGTGCACTCTGCAACCAAAGGCGACTCCACCTCCACTCTCTGGAGTCGGCCCTCATCCTGAATCTCATAATAGAGGCATCTGCCATCCTTAGTGCTAGCTCTGACAGCAATCAGGATCTCCAACTGTGTGAAGGCACCCATCCACCGTGGGGCCACTGGCTCGAGAGGTGTGAACCACTCCTCTGTAAGTGCCTCCTGAATATCATCCCTCATAATCAACCCCCCTCTGAAGTGACTCAGCCTCTCCACCTGGGTCTCCTCTGGTAGACTGCAGAAAGCCTGCCAGTCTCCAAAACTACGAGCTGGGCCTGCCGCTAAAGGTCCCCAGGCTAGACGAGGCCGAGAACCCAGCATATGACCCTGCTCTGTACGAACCGCTGGGCTCCAGATGAGCGGCTGCCTGGCCCGCTCCTCAACACAAGACGGAGGCCGCTGAGAGAGCCCCGGTCTCAGCAGCTCCCAAGCTCTCAGGATACTCAAAGCAAATCTGTCCTCCCATCCTCTACTGAGGCCTGTCCTCCTCATCTCTATGAATATCCAGCGAATCTCTGGTGCCCAAGTACCCCCTGCAGGAGGCGCCCGGGCCTGCAGTCGCTGCAAGAGGAGCTCTTTCCAAGGCTCAGCGCCTGGAAGCAACCCCCGAACAATAAGCTTCCCCAATAAGGCTCTACTCTGATCGACTGGATCTATAATGCCCAAACCGCCCTGAGCCAGCGGAAGTGTAATAACTGCCCATGCAACCTTTGCCCGAGCTGGCTGACCGTCCTGCCCAGACCACAGAAAGTTCCTGATTAGCCTCTGTACCTGGCTGATGCAAGAGCTCGAGAAAATCCAGCAAGACGTAATGTACCACATAGTCGCTAACAGCACCTGATTTGCCACCACCACCCTCCCAGCCAAGGATAGTCGAGCTGTACTCCAATACAATAGCTTCTTCCGAATGCTCAGAAGAAGCGGGGCAATCTGCTGCTCAGGTGACAAATCGAGGCCAATCTGGCATCCCAAATACCGCACTGCTGTGCCGGGAGGAATCCATCTAAAACCGGGGTCCGGACTCCATGCCGGAGTGGGAGCACTACTGATCCAAAAGGCCACTGTCTTGCGCCAATTGATCAATGCTCCCGAAGCTGCACTAAAAACCTAGAGCGACTGCTCTGCCCGAATAAGATTGGCCTCTTGGCCATGCAAAAATAAGCCCGTGTCGTCTGCAAACTCAGCATCAAGCAAATCCTCCCCCCGGACTGGGAGCTGAAGTCCTCTCAAACCAACCTCCTCTGTCGTCAAATACATACTCATAGCCTCCGCAAAGAAGAGAAAAAGGAAAGGGGCGAGAGGACACCCCTGACGGACTGATCTGGTCAGCTCAAAACTCGGCCCCCGACCTCCTGCAATCAGCACCTGACTGCGAGCTGTGGAATACAAAGCTGCCACCCCTCTGATCCATCCTGGCTCAAAGCCCAGGCGTAACATAGTGCCCTCTAAGAATCCCCAATCAACTCTATCGTATGCCTTCTCAAAATCGAGAAGCATCACGACCAAGTCCTCGCCAAGAAACCTAGCTCGGGCCGTCGCCTCCCAGAAAGTAAAGATGTTGTCAAGGATACTGCGCTCCTTGACAAATCCTGTCTGAGTAGCATGAATCAACTCCCCCAGGAAGGGCTGGATCCTCAAACTCAAGGCCTTTGCCAAGACCTTGTATACAGTATTGAGGATCGTAATAGGCCTCCAATGCCGAATATCATCCGATACTCCCTCCCCCTTGGGGATAAGATAGATCAAGCCCTCTGAAAAGCTCTGCGGCATCACCCCAGTGTCCAAAACATGCTGAAAGCCCCTGCGGAGGCCTGGCCCCAAAAGGTCCCAATAGCGCATAAAAAAGGCCGGCGTCAGTCCGTCCTCCCCTGGGCAACTATGTCGCGGCAGGACCCTCAAGGCCTCGGCAAGCTCAATCTCTGACAGAGGCGCACCTAGAACTGTGCGCATATGGTCTGTGACCCTCCTCTGCACATGGGCCCACACAGTCTGTCTGCATACATCTCGATCCTCAGTGGCTGGCTCCGCTGAAAGCAAGTCACGATAAAAAGCAGTGGCAATGGCTCTGATCTCCCCGAGCTCAGTAGCTATCGATCCATCCGGTCTACCAAGCTGGCGAACCCCTGCTCGCGCATGACGGGGTCCAGTGATCTCAAAAAACTCCCCAGTCACTCTATCACCAAGCTGCGTCCACTGAGAGGCCTGACGACGATAGTAAAACTCATGTCTCTGCTCCTCTGCCTCTCTAACCTCCTGGCGTGCCTGGCTCAGCTGGGACGCCACCCACTCACATGCAGGCTGCTGCTCCTGAAGGCGCTGTAGCGAAGCAAGGCTGCGTCTCAGCCGTTGCTCCCGCTCGCGAATCTCTCCCAGTCGTGTCAAAGCTGCAGCGTGTAGAAAAGAGCTAAGATCAATGAGTCCCTGGGCACACTGGCCCGCTGCATCCTGGTCAGAGCACTGACTATCATGCCAGATCCTCTCAATGTCCTCAGCGAGACTGGGGTCTGCAAGTACCCTCTCTGGGATCCTCAACTGCAAGCTGGGCTCCCGTGTCCCCTCCTCCAAAGTCAGTATAACTGGCGCATGATCTGAAAATGAGGTGCCAGCAAGAATGCCGACGGAGCCCCCTCGCTCCCCCAACCAATCGCCCACATAAAAGCGATCAATCCGAGATAGATTAGTCCCTCCCTGCCGGCGATCCGACCGAGAGAAACTAAGACTGTCCTGAGACCGGGAGAAAGCCCCATGCTGCCATGCATCAGTGATCCTCAGTGTCATACAAAACCGGTCCCAAGCTGCAAGCTCCGTGCCGTGCACTGTAACATGACTGCCTCCCACCCTATCTGCCGGGTCCTCAAGCATGTTGAAGTCTCCCCCAACACACCAATGTGCGGCCTCTGGCAATGCATCTGTAACCTGAGTCCAGAACTCTGCTCTGGCACTAGCATGATTGGGTGCATAGATGTTGAGCACACCCAATAGCTCATCATGCATCCTCAGAATGACATACTGTGCTCTACCAGGCACAATGATCCCTCGATCCACAATGGCCTGCCGCCATGCATCTGCAATAACCATGCATACTCCTCCCTGTCCTCCCAAAGGACCAAACCCTGCAGACCAGAAAGTGTCCCATCTACCAGGCATCACCGAACCATATCTCCGGATCCTGCTCTCACCCAAGTGGTGCTCCTGCATCATCAGAATGTCAATGCTGCCACCAACCAGGCATCTCTGTAGCTCCTGCCTCAAGCAGCCTCGATAGCGTATAAAGTGTGCTCCGCCAAGGCCCTGTACATTCCATGAGATGATCCTCATGGATGTCCTACTGAGGTGGATGCTGTCTCAGCCGTGCGGCGGGCCTTCGCAAGCGGCTTGGATGGAGAGTAGTCCCCATCCGAACGGCTGCGAGTCTGCCCACCCGGTGTACTGCAAGAATCCCGGATCAGGCGCCAGTGGCTGTGACCCATGGCGACTGCCTCCTGCTCTGACATAGTAACCTCGTGAATACTCACATATCCTGGGTCGCGTGCCAAATCTGCAACTATGCGCACGACCAAATGCCGAATCCCGGATGTATCCACACCCCCGGGATCCAAGACAAAATGAGCCAACTCCCAAAGTCGGCCTAGCACATCTGTAACCTCCAAATCGCTCATGTGATGAGAAAACTCAACTGCCTGAGTCTTCAACGTGCTGAGAGCGAGCTCTAGAGTCCACTCCCGATCACAAGGTCCACATAGAGGGAACGAGAAGGCCACCGCTGAGTCTAGTGCCTCCTCCCCGCGGGCCGGAGGTATCACTACATGCACTCGGATGGGTGCTGGCTCATGGGGGCCCTCTGCTCCAAAAAGCCGTGTGAAGGTATAATCAAACGCCGCCGAGCGCTGTCGAATGCCGAGGCGACTCAGCCGACTGCGGATAGATGAAATCCGTGAGGCCCTAATCGGCATAGGTCTCCTCTGTGATGCTCGAGCGAGGTCAGTGCTCAGCGCCCTCCGGACTGCAGGTGAGCGCCAGGGAGCTGCCAGAACCTCCCGGGAAGGCGAGGCGGGCGGAGGGGGAGGAGGGGGAGGCGAGGGAGGAGGAGGGGGAGCCGCTGTCGAGGCCGGAGCGGGGACGGGAGGAGGCGATGGTGGAAGCGAGGCGGTGGGAGGGGATGGGTGTGGGGGAGGTGAAGGAGGGGGAGCTGGCATCTCCTGGTCCTCGGTCGCTGCAGGGGTCTCCTCCTGAAGGGGAGCAAATCTGTTCCTCACGGGAACCCAGTGAGGCTGAGACTGTTGCTGCTGCTGCAGCGGTACCTGGGCGTGCTGCTGTGGCTGTCTCCCTCGACGGCGCCCCTGTCCAGGCTGCCACTCCGAGGTCTCTGTGGCCTGAGCAGGTGTCCCTGAGGCAGCCTGCCGAGCCGAATCTGTGGGCGGGCCATCCGTGGCCTGCTGCTGTGGTGAGGGCCGAGGTCTCCTGCGAGGGCAGGCCTTGGCCAAATGACCGACCTGCCTGCAAATGAAGCACTGGTTCGGGAGCCCCGAGAACTCCACTCTCTGATCTATCCACCCCCCCCCTATCCTAGGTAGCTGAATGACCTTAGGAAGGGAGGAGATGTCAGATACCAACACTCTGACCGAAGGTAGCCCAGCTGCTCTGGCCACCACTGAAGCTGCTGAGGGGCCCGTCTCAAGAACCGAGCCCACCAATGCTCCGAGCCTGGAGAGGAGCGGAAGATACTCCCGGCGGAGACCAGGGAAACAAACTGTAATATGGAAGAGGCGCTCTCCCTGCTCCGCCGCAGCTGGGTCAAATCCATGCTGCCAAGGCCTGAAGAAAGCCCGAGCACCCCTGATATCCAGAGGACTCATGGCAAGGACCTTGGCAACGCTCTGGGCGGCCTCGAACTCGATCTGATAATGTCCCCGGCCCAAGAGCTGTACATCAAGGATCTTGCCCACATCTGCAAGAAGGCGAGCCTGAAGTAGATCCCTGATCTCCCCTCTGCTGGGGCGAGTGCCGACTATACGGCAGATGGTGGAGTGAGCCTGAAGGCGTTCCACCTCTGCGGTGAGGCTCGCTTCCTCTTCCGGCGAAAGAGAAAGCCTGATGGGGATGACCTCGGGGGCGGGCGAGGGGGCTGCGGAAGAGTCCCTCTGAGGCGAGGCGGGAGGAGTCTCCATCAGAGTCTGAAGCTCAAGCGAAGGCGAGGCGAAAGCGGAAAACCTGCAAGAAGCGGGCTGCACACCAAGAGGCGGAAGGACGGATGACGAAGAGGGAAAAAAAACAAAAACCCCCAAGGGGTGAAAAGCAGCACGACAGAGGAGGGAGGGGGGGGGGCGGCGAAAAAAGGGGGGGAGGAGAGGCCCAGGGGGGGGGGGGGGGGGCGGCGACAACGCGAGAAGGAGGGGGGGGGGCGCTGCTGAAAGGAGGCGGGCGAGAGGAGGCGAAGAGGCGGGGGGGCGAGCAGGCGGCAGCGGGGGGGGGGGATGATGAACAGGCGGCAGCGGGGGGGAAGGCGAACAGGCGGCAGCGGGGGGAACCGCCTTCAGGATTGAGCGAGGGCACTATGAGTTTGTGGTGATGTCTTTTGGACTCACCAATTTACCAGTGACGTTCAACAAGGTGATGTCTCGGGTTTTTCGGGATATCATTGGCAAATGCGTCTTCATCTTTTTAGATGATATCCTTATCTTCTCAAGGATTCTAGAGCAGCACGAGCGAGATGTGGCAAAAAGTTTTACAACTCTTGCATGACAATGAGTTGTTTATCAATGCCAAGAAGAGTGAGTTTGGAGTTTTGGAAATACATTACTTAGCTCATTAGGTATTAGCCTCCATCCTAAAAAGTTGTAGGCCATACTCAATTGAGATATTTCTAAGACAGCCCACGAAATTCGCTCATTTGTGGGTCTTTGTCAGGCCTACAACACACATATGGACAAGTTTTCTGACCTTGCCGCACCTCTCACAGACTTGGTCAAGGGTGTGAAGACTCGTCACTAGAAAGTGTCCGTTAAGGGCAAGGCTTTAGAGGCATTCCAAGCATTGAAGAAAGTTGCCTTTGAGTTACCAGTCTTGAAGTTGGCATCATGGGATTATTCTTTCGAGGTGATTACCGATGCAAGTAACCTAGCCATTGGAGCTGTTCTATAGCATGATGGTAGGCCAGTGGCTTATTATAGCTGCAAGTTGAATGTAGCCGAAAAGAATTATTTAGTGTATGACAAAGAGCTATTGGGGGTGATGGTAGCGCTTAAGCATTGGAAACATTTCTTGTACTGGAGAGATGTCACAGTTAAGACAGATCATCATGCGCTTAAGTGGTTGCAGACCATGCCAATGACAAAGACAGGAGACTTCAGGAAGAAGAAGTGGTTGTGTTTGATTTAGAAAAATCTTTCCTCTCTAAAACCACTCTTTGGAGGAGCAAGCTCAAAGACAAGGACATAAAATGCACATTTTGCAGAATGCTTGGTCTCACACGGAGGACACTTGTTTTAAGAAGATGGCATAGCAACAAGAAAAGGACCATGCCAACCTGATTGCAGAGGAAGATGAAGATCCTGAAGATGTTCCAAAAGATTCCACATCCGCAACACAGAATGCTTTAGTTGCTACAATCATGAGGATGCATGTTTTTTTGTTTGGGTCAATAATGGATCCTCTGGCCGGGTAGTCCATCGAAAATGTGTATTTCTTTGTTAGTCTGTGTGTGTTTCCACTATGATATCAAACTACTCTCTATATAGAGTGAGGGGTGGCTAGTTCTAGGAGCTGAGGGATTTCATGTGTGGTCAAGCTCCTATCAGGCCTGAAATGAGAGTTTTAGGTGTTGGTACGTTGTGATCTTTTGTATCACGTGTACAATTGTGGGCCCAAATCATCATGAATATGAAGGCTACCCACATAGCTCCTCGTTGACTCCAAAGGGGGGTTTGTTGAGTTTCGTAGTCTGCCTTGTGTCCGCCCTTTATGTGTGTGTATGTGTTCCTCCTAAATAACCCTCATATAGTCCTACTCTTATGAGTAAGTGTATACATGGGAACACTCTCTTAAGCCTTTTAACTAAGCAGTGATGTCAGCTGAAACCAATCCCGTCAAGTGGGAAGACTCCGTTGGACACCCACATGCGTAATAGCACAACTTTAAAACCACAATTTGAAATGGACAACTTAATTCAACTTGAAATTGAAATGAAATGAAATAGAAAGATGGACACCAGCACTGGGGCCGGAACGGGCCGACCCCCCCCTCAATATATGATATATTTATTGGGAGTATTTAACAAATACAATGCTCCATGGGTTCCAAGAACCAGATGATGTCCATGTACATATGAATACAGTACCAAACAAATAGGCTCGAAGTCGACGTTCGAAGTAGATGCTCGAAGCAGAACGACCACTAGCGTGGTCCAGTCTCTACGGTCCTGTGCTTTCACTGGACTCCGCGGAGAGCGCCTCACTGGTGTTCCGAGACCACGCACAAACAAGCGCTCTCGTACAACGCCTGGCTCTCCCGATCTCAGCACCTTTGGACCGAGGTTTTCCAATAGAGCTTGGACTACCCGGCACCGAACGGGTGTTACCGAGGGGAATGAATCCCTTATTAGATTTAACACAAAGTACTTTATTTAAATCTGAAAATTCACTCACTTGTCGATGGCAGAGGGAAATCCAATACCCGAGGTATTCGTGTAGAAAGTGTAGCCACCTAGGAGATGTGAAGTCCTCTTGTAGTCGCCAGTGGAGAAGACGTGCAACCTTGTTGAGATGGCACAGCCGCTTCGTAGAGAACTTAGCGCAACCACCAAGACTAGTACAACCGCAAAGGCCACAGCCGCCTGCTGTGAAAGAAGGAGCACCCACTTGCAAGGGAGGAGATGCCTGGCTGCAGCGTGGAGAGAAGATGACAAGCACAGTCGCCTGAGGGCAGGGTTCTGCTGGCTGGAAAACAGGCGCAACAAGTGAAGTTTGCAGTCGCCAGTAGATGGTGGGCAGCCTTACTGAAGGACAGGCGCAGCACGTGCAGTTTGCAGCCGCCTGGAAGAGAGAGAGTACACAGCCTGCAGTGCAGAGAGTACAGCCGCCGGTTGGAGGAGGATACACAGCAGCCTGCGCAGCATACAGTCGAACAGCCTACAGTGCAGAGAGTACAGCCCATTGAAGGACTAGCGCAGCCACCTGTAGCCTGTGGAGTCGCCAGCAACGATGGAGAAGGAAGCGCCAATCAAGAGCATGCGCCGGCAGAGCACAGCCGCCTTTGAATTTTGCTCAGCCCGTCAGCAAGCGATGGAGCGCAGCCAAACGGAAGGTGATGGAGGCGCACCAAAATCATGTCCCCAAGGTGATCGTGGGGCTTCTTTTTATTAAGGTTGGAGAGGGAGAAAACAAATAGTGATTTGGCTGGCCCCCCCACGCTTGCATGTGGGTGGCCAGTTCCAAAGGGGTGTGGTAGGTGACCATGCCCACTCCCACACACACTTAAGTGGGGCTCCCCACCTTGGCCCCGAAGTGGGTGCCCACTTTTAAGTGAGTGTGAACAAGTGACCTTATAAAACAGAAGGTTGGAATAGGAAATATTAAAATAACATGTGCAATATACTTACCACCTGTTCACATGCACTAAAACTCGTCAGAAGACAGAGCAGACTTCACGACTCACGGGCAGGCGTCCCCGCTCAGTAAAAGTAACACGTCAAGCAAGCAAACACAAAAATACATGTCATGCGAAAACAGTTTCAAACATGCAGAACATGAGTGCATGTGCAAGTAGTATCATGGACATATCTCCCGTTCATGGAACAAGTACAAAATATATGTCGGCACAAAAATGGCACGACGTAAAACATAAAAACCTGGTCTTCCTATGGAGTGACAGTAAGACACAGTTCCAGGCACGAGTCTCCCTATGGAGTGACAGTCCCATAGGCAAAACACGGCACGAATACTGGCTCTTCCATGGCGTGACAATCCCATGGGTCGAACACAGTCCAGGTCATACACGGGTGGCACCAGTCTGGCTCCTGTCCATATGACACCATCCTGCTAACACACGGGTGGCACCAGTCTGGCTCCCGTCCATGTCAGCAAAATATTGGCCTCTTCACATGAGACACCGGCCTGGCCTCAAGTGAACGAGACGCAAAAACTGGAGATGGACCAAATGGTCGGCCAATTGGTGACATCCCCCCGGGCTTCTAAAGAGTTGTCCTCAACTGAAAAGCCTCAAGATATGCCTGCAACAAACTGTGGATAATCAACAAAATAGTCCTCATTTACCCACTTGGCATCAATAGGCAAATAATTCTTAAACTTCACAAGGTATCTCCTGGAAAGCTTTCGTGCAGGTAGCTTTTGCTCCTTGTGAAAAACAATCTGTTCTGGCTGGAGGATCTCCTCAAGCTCTTCAATCTCTGGCGGATCTTCTCAGGCTCATCAGGATCTAGCCCCACATATTTCCGAAATAGACTTGTATGAAAAGCATTGTGAATCTTTCAATGACTAGGTAAAGCAAGCCTGTATGACACTTCATTGATCTTCTGAATCACCTTGAAGGGTCCATAATAGCGCGGAGAAAGCTTAGGATATGATCCTTCTCGTCCTGGCCTCTTCCGAAGCCTAGCCTTCTCAAATTTCAGCAAAATCCAATCACCTTCTTTGACTTTCATGTCCCTTCTATGCTTGTCAGCAGCCATTTTATGCTTATCTTGAGATCTTGCAATGGCTGTCCGTACCTGACCAAAGGCTACATCCAAGTCACGAATATATTCATCAGCTGCAAAAATCTCATCCTTTGTACGAAGGATGGGTGGCAATACCACTCTGCCATAAATAATCTGAAAGGGAGCTTTTCCCGTGGAGGCATGGATTGTATCGTTGTAGGCAAACTCAACAAGTGGAAGATACTTCTCCCATGCAGTCTTTTGATCTGCCATATAACATTTCAACAAATCCAACATGGCTGAATTTGCAGCTTCACTTTGGCCATCCGTTTGGGGATGATAAGCTGATGAAAACTCAAGTTTAGTACCCATATTATCAAATAAAGCCCTCCAGAAGAGGCTAGTAGTCCTAGGATCTCTATCCCCAACAATGGATTTAGGCATACCATGATGCTTGAAAATATTAGTAAGAAAAAGCTTTACCATATGATCAGCTTTAATGGTTTTCTTGACGGGCAAGAAATGAGCTTGCTTGCTAAACCTGTCCACAATGGTCCAAATAGCATCATTCCCATGCTGGGATCTAGGCAAATCCATAATAAAATCCATCGTAATACTTTCCCAAGGTTGCGAGGGAATAGGCAATGGCTGAAGCAAACTTGGAGGTTTTTGCCTATCAAATTTCACCTTTTGGCAAGTAACACATGCACGTACATAAGCCTCAATGTCTTTACGCGTGCTCG